>NC_054741.1:29563196-29898509 GCF_018143015.1 Lytechinus variegatus | reverse complement strand
ACGGATCAAATGATCAAGTATAGATATTGAATATTAAATTATGTTACAGATTTTCACTAGTATTTAAAGAAAAAAAGAAATCAGAAAATGTTTAATCTGTTACCAGATATTTGGAAAGTTATATGATAATCACTTTCTAGAAATGCTTTCAAAACTTCCCCCATCTCTCTTTAAAAAAATTAGAAAAAAAGTACTCCTGCTGATCCCACGGAAAGAGGGAGGCTTCTTGGCATTTATCATGGCAGTAAGGAAGTAAAAAAATAACCAATAACATTTAACAGCTTGAGCACTGTCTCTTTGAATTTTCAGGCATGTTGCAATTCATCTGCTGAAGACTGCCCTCTAGCAGGCCTTTCATCACCATGGAAACCAGTCACGTCAGGGTACGAGCTCGGTAGAGCACACATCTCTTTTCAAGATCCTTGTGCCGCCATTGGAGAAAGGGCTTCGGTAGTTCGTTATAGCTGGCGCGACATGCCATGTGCTGGCTACAAGAAATGTCAGCTCTATGATGCCAGCTCAAATCTACCTGTCCCACCCTTCCGAATGGTTGTTGAAGATAATCATCTTCGCAATCCTAAACTTAAATTCATTCCTTGAGGTATTTAATCTTTGATTATATAATTTATGTGGGAATAGCCACAGATGCCTTCTTAAGTCTGAAACCATTTCAACATAAAGTTTTTTTGTTATTCAGTCATTTATGTATTATTAACATGCACCCAGGAAATTCAAAGAAATTAAGTTGATACTTGCCAAACATGAAATTCACGGTATCTTATATTTGTGCTATCATGACAAATTTGATATCAAACAAATGAGTATGTCATGCCCCTTCATCACATTGCTTTGTCATCAGGAGCTGAAAAATGATTGGGTGTCATTTCTCCCCCAAAAATCTTCATATTTTAGACAAATGTTTCAGATTACACTTTTTTGTTCAGTGGTGACATATCATGATAGAAAATGTAATATAAATCACAGATTTGACATTCATATATTTCTCTAAAACAATGTTTGAAAATATAATAACAAACAATAGAATACATTTGACACGAATATAACTTCTTTCTTCAAAGTAGATTCCACCTGAAATAAACTTTGATTCCAACGGTTTCCCAATCATGTGAAAGAGCTTAATACCCTCTTTCATAATGATACCAAATTCATCATGGGAGTATCTGTATTTCTGAAGATATAGTAAACTTTACGATGTTTGGCAAGCGAACAAATTTCACTTAATTAATTCCATGGATGTATTTAAACTTTTGGCCTCAACTGTATATATATATATATATATATATATATATATTTATATGGTTGACTGCATATACAGTCATCATTTTGGTTAATCAGGAAAGTATTCAAGAAAGAAATTTATACCAAAAAATTGCTATCAGCCAACTTTATGGTATGCAAGGATTTTTCAGTATCTTTTAACAGTTTTCAGTGAAAAATTATTTACCAATCACTTCACAAAATGCTAAACTGTGAAATCATTATGTATAATCTTTTTCTCGACATGAATAAATGATCAAAGCTTAAATTGATACTTAAGAAACCAGCTGATGAACTTGTGGAGCGTTGTGGCCCAGTGGATTAATCTCCAGACTTTGAAACAGAGGGTCGTGGGTTCGAATCCCACCCATGGCGTAATTTCTTTCGGCTAGAAAATTATCCACATTGTGCTGCACTTAACCCAGGTGAAGTGAATGGGTACCTGGCAGGAATTTATTCCTTGAAATGCGTGTGCGCTGTAATCTTGTAATTTCGGCTGCCAAGCTACAGCTGGGGTAATAATATCCAAGTCCTTTGGAAGCGCATAGAGACATTATTCATAATTGTGATATGCGCTTTACAAGAACTGTTCACTATTATTATTATTATTGAAAACAAGCCACATCTCACATTTAAGACTTTGCTGCCAACTTGTGGAATTTTACTCACAAGACACCTCAAAACTATTCTGAAATCCCACTTTTCAGTGATTGCAATATTAGGTTAGTTTAGATGACATGTAGGCTTATTCTTTATGGTGGAGTTTAAATTTTTCATATTAAGATTTTCGATATTATGCAATAATTTTACCTCTGATTCATTCGAGTCTCTTGATTATTCTTTTTGAATGTTTAAATCATGTCCAATTAATACTACATGCATGTGTAATTTCCATCTTTATGTCCTGAGTTCTGCAGTATGACAATCTTCTGTATAAGTAGAAAGCAGTGCAATCGTAGATATAATCTTTGTGTTGAATTTCAATATTTTTAGGGCAAGGCATCTTTTAAAAATGGAACAGTTTGATATTACAGTATAAATGGGAAACCTTTAAAAGGGCATCCAATATCCAAGGTAAATGTGAGGGGTCAGGCCAATCGAAAGAGCATTCGATTCCATGCCTTTTATTATCACTTGACAATCAGAAAAGATATACATTTAAATTGAATGAATTTTTAAACTATTTTCCTGTCAAAATCCTGATAATAATAAGCAATTTTTTAGAACTCTGCATATATACCTGACTTTAAAAGGCCATTTATATCTTTCTTGCATTTATCATTTTTATAATTAAAGGCCAATTGAAGATTTTACACTTTTATATTCATCTTGACCTTTTTGATTAATTCATGTGTGCAAGTGTTGATTTGTGAATAGGGAGGGAGGGGGGGGGGTGATGAGAGGTGTGTGTGTGTGTGTTTGAGTGAATAAGAGAGAGATAAAGAACATGTGTGTGAGTGTATGTGTGTGAAAGAGAGAGAAAGGCAGGGATGATGATGAAGTGAGGGAGCGTGTGTGTGTGTGTGTGAGTGAGTGTGGGTGAAGGTGTGTGTGTGTGCGTAAAGAGGGATAAGGCAACAAAGAGTGTGATTGAGAAAGGGAGAGTGTGTGTTTGAATGAAAGAGAGGGAGGGTAATAAAAAGTGTGTGTGTGTGTGTGAAAGAAAGAAAGAGTGAGATGTGACAAGGAGAATGGGGTGAATGCGTTTGTGTGTGGATGAAAGAGAGAGAGGCGTGGATGTGTGATTGAAAAGGACAGAGAGAGGCTATAAGCGGAATATGTGTTTGTTTGTTTTTGTATGAGTAAAAGTCGGAGGGAGTGCCGATAAGGAAAAAGTGAGTGAGTGAAAGAGAGATCATAGAGAAAAAAAGAGAGGCGATATGGAGAAAGTGTGTTTTTGTGTTCCTTAAAGAAAAACGAACGATAAAAAGAGTGTGGGTGAAAAGGGGTGTGTGATGAAGTGCGTGTGTGAGAGAGAAAGGGTGAGCGATGTAAGGAAAATTTTCCTTTACCATAATGACAAAATTACCATCGTTACAAGTCTTTATAAGTTGGACCATGGAGCTCTCTATGGTTGGACCCCTGATATCGGAGAAGTTAATCGCGTCCCTTTCAATATGGCGCCGGTGTGGACATGGAAACCTTATGGCGTCGCGACGGCATAAGTCATGAACGATGGAAGCCACTGAGGCTCTCACGAGTAGTTTCTTTGGTCATTCGTGAGATTAAAGTTCCTCCATCATTTCTTTCCATTTTATAACCCTAAACTCTAAACCCTTTGCCCCCAGCCCGGCACGTGTCACCGTCCCATTACCCCTTGACATCCATCAGTGTTTTGCAATTAATTATTCGGGTTGCTCTTCCTCTTTTGATACACATTTACTTGATCAAATCAAATTAGCACAAGAGATAATTACCAGGATAAGCTTGTTACACACGATAGATGTAGGCCTATAAATACATTAGTTAAAAAGGCAAATACTTTAAAGCAACTTTATTTTTAACCGGCAATCTAATCGCATAATATACGTTGAAATATTGATTTAATGTTAGAATTTGAATTGGATTGACTTGAAAATATTACCAAATATCATTTTCAAATATATTTACAGTAAAATTGTCATCTGATGGAATCAACATTAGGCATAGCCCTAACAAACGAGGAAGATGCTAATCGATGCTAGCCAAACAAATACCCGGTAGTGTCATTATCATCAATAAATAAGTTAAACAAAGTCACATTAAACATCTTCAATATTCTAGTGTCTCTTTGCTACGTATTAAAAAAAAAACTTCAACATATTTGCTCGATTTCTTCACGCGTTTATACATAAGTTATCTGTGATAGACGGCATAAACCGAAATCCAATTGAAAATTCCCTCCCTCGATTGCATTTTAAAAACAATTGGCTAAATCCGAAATCTAAATGCGAATGTGAATGCTATTGGTTGATAGATCCATTAAAGGATATGAAAAGAACAAAAATACCAATCTATAATGAATGAAAATTAACCTTCAAAGGAAATCCCACCCCATTAAAATGATTTTGTAGATTAAGTATATTTACCATAAAAAGTGCAAATATCATGCTTAATCCTTTACTTCACTTTCTCCAAGATATTAAGCCTAATGTTTGTTTTTTTATTTATCATTGTTACCGCTAAAAAAACACCTTGAAAAATAATTGGATCGTGCAAACCTCATTAATCAAAAGAAGGCTTGAACAAAACCTCGTTTCCATGCTTGCCTGCACCATAGGCATTTGAAATAATACATGTTTTGACCTAAAAATGACCTTACATTTTTTTTGTGAAAACCTTTTTTTAGGTTATAATTTTTTTTAAATTCAATTCAACTCAATTCGGTTTATTAGATATAAAACAGAATACAATGCTGTAGTCCGAAGACTAATTGTGCAAAATTTACGGTTACACTTCGTATTTCCGAAGCTTCGTAATTCCGAAGGTTCTTTATTCCGAAGGTTCGTAATTCCGAAACACGTAAATTGCCTATACCTCGATGTTCGTTAATCCGAAAACGAAAAAGGGTTCGTTAATCCGAACATTTGTGGCGTAATTCCGACGATTCGTTATTCCGAAGGTTCGATAATCAGAAAACGAAATAAGGTTCGTTGTTCCGAAGGTTCGTTAATCCGAAAACGAAATAAGGTTCGTTGTTCCGAAGGTTCGTTAATCCGAAAACGAAAAAAGGTTCGTTATTCCGAAGGTTCGTTGATCCGAAAACGAAATAAGGTTCGTTTTTCCGAAGGTTCGTTAATCCGAAAACGAGATAAGGTTCGTTAATCCGAAAACAAAATAAGGTTCGTTTTTCCGAAGGTTCGTTAATCCGAAAACGAAATAAGGTTCGTTAATCCGAAAACAAAATAAGGTTCGTTAATCCGAAAACAAAATAAGGTTCGTTAATCCGAAAAATGAAAACCGGGAAAGCAGAGGCAGAGGCAAGGGGAGGGGGGCGGGGGACACTGTTGCCGTTCAATTATCATATGAGGATGGGAAGGCAAGGGCGGCCGAACGAATTTTCGTTGGGGGTAAAGCCAAAAAATGAAACTCATACGTCAATATTGGGACTTTGGTGATATTTTCACCTTAAGATTATCATCTGCTTGAAGTCATTGTCTGTTTGATAGTGATTAAGTAGAGAATAACTTTTTTTAAGTGACTTCTTATTATGGCAAAATGTATATTTAGGCTTTATTTTTCGGGAGAGAGTATAATGAGCGAGCGGCTTTGTAAAACAAATTCAAAGGTGAAGTTGTATAACGTTTTTGTGGTCAGTTATTCTTAAAATGGCATTATTGCGAGGTGTTGCGAGCGTGAATCACAAGCTAAACTTTAGGTTATTTCAATAAAAAATGAAAATTAGTTTTTAAAAATCCGAGCAGATTTCTGCTGTCATTAAAAAGATGTGCATCTAACTAAAGAATTAACACGAGCGCAAAACGCAAGCTTAAACATACTGACCAGAAAAGGAACCTGTTAAAGAAAGCATTTAGTGACCTCTTTAGGATGCATATTTCACCAATCGAATGAGAGTGCGAAGCGCAAGCTGAAATTTTTCAATATTCCAGCCTGAAAACTTAACTTAACTTGTATACTTTAAAAAGAGTATTTTATTTCGAAAAAACATGAAAAACGGCATATTTATTTTTGAAAAAGGAACTTTCCCATTTTGGAAAATATTAATTCCCCTGTTTTTTATTCCATTTTTGATGCCCCCTGCCTCCCTCCCGGCGGATCCAACTTTGGTCAAATAGAGGGGGGGGGATTTTTTTTTAGCCATATTTTCCTTGATCGGCAGTTTAAAGTTGATTTTTGTTTGTTTCTTTGAAAGGGTAGTCCTAACAGTCAATAATTAGCTTTATCCTTATAAAATAAAGTAAATATGTAATAACATGATAAACCTTTTTTAAATAATGCGAGCGCGAGCTATATTTTTGTTAATATGGGCAATATGTTTGTGATCTTCAAAGCGAGATGCCTATGTAACTAAATTTAGATAACTGCTAGCAAGAAGCGCGAACAGAATTTTTAAATATATAAGCTCTGATCTGATCTAAAGGGGACATTTTAAGAACTTTTTGCAGTTAGCCATGAAGACGATGCGTGTTTTAGCCAATGGCGGCGGAACGTATTTTTTTTTTTGGGGGGGGGGGCAAAGTAAAAAAAAGGGGCCAATAGGGGCAATTTGGTGCAAACGGATATTTTCACCATTAGATTATCATCTGTGTAGAGGTTGTGTGTTTTTGTAGTAACTAAATTGAGCACAATTTTTTAAGTGATCACTAAACATGCTAAAGTTATATATTTACGTTTCATTTCTGCGAGCGTAGAGAGCAAGCGGTTTGGGGAAAAAGTCAAATCTGAAGATGTAAAATTCACCTTTTTGGTCAATACTGTGAAAAGGGCATCCTTGTGAGATGTTGCGAGCGAATCACGTGCTCAAACTTTTGGAAATTTCATGTGGGCCTAGAATGATGATATTGATATAGATATCATTTACCCAGGGAAGCCACTTCAGTTCTGAAAACTATTCTCCCAGCTATTATTTTTTTTTTACAAGAATGCTATAGAATGTCCAGTTTTCAGGTTGGAAAATCGGAAAAATTTGGCTCACGTTTCTCGCTCGCATCAAGTATTGTTTATTGAGGAACTCATTCTATTCCTGGTTACAAAAAAGAAGTATGAAATGTCCAGTTTTCAGGTTGGAATATCACAAATTTTAAGCTTGCGGTTCGCGCTCTCATTATATAGTTCGTGAGATATATATTCTATTCATGAGTCACTAAATGCAGTCCTTAAAAGATTACTTTCTGAAGCCTGTTGCATAAAACTTTTTACCTGAGAAAACTCTGGTAAAAACTGAAAACTAAGGTTAGTCTGATTTCCGCCAATTACTTTAGCACAGGGCAAAAACTCCTGTAAAAACAACCTGAGTTTTCTCAGGTAAAAAGTTTCATGCAACGGGCCCCAGGTCAGTATATAAACAAATTACAACTCGACCTCGCATTAATTCTTTAGAAGGATACACATCTTTCTCATGATTACAAAAAATGCTCCGAATGCTCACTTCACATCTTGTTACATGAAATGTCTACTAGTTTCAGCTTGCGATTCGCGCTTTCAACATCTCACAAGGATCATTATTAGTATTATTTTTATTTTTATTACCAGCAGAAGCTGTTATTAAAAATGACATCCCCTCCAATACAAATCCTATTATCTAGAGGTTGCTCGCACGCTTCCAACACACTTGATCCCCTGCATCTTTAATTAAACCATTTGCTTATAGGCAGCAATTGCTCAGATAAAATCGAAATTAGCCTATGCTTGATCAGGGCGCCATTCTTAATGAAATACATGCTTTGGCCCGAACACACATCATCGATCGTTATTACTATCATAATTGCATAATATCGTGTAATCTTGTAATGACAACATCGTTTTTGTTACCAAAATGAATTATTTTCATTTTCGGAAATACGAACCTTATTTAATTTTCGGATTAACGAACCTTATTTCGTTTTCGGATTAACGAACCTTATTTCGTTTTCGGATTAACGAACCTTCGGAATTACGAACCTTATTTCGTTTTCGGATTAACGAACCTTCGGAATTACGAACCTTATTTTGTTTTCGGATTAACGAACCTTCGGAATTACGAACCTTATTTCGTTTTCGGATTAACGAACCTTCGGAATTACGAACCTTATTTCGTTTTCGGATTGACGAACCTTCGGAATTACGAACCTTCGGAATTACGAACCTTCGGAAATACGAACCTTCGGAATAACCGAACCTTCGGAATTACGAAGCTTCGGAATTACGAATGTATGCGAAATTGACACTGAATATTATTTACATTTGAAGATTGTATATATACACTTAAAAAAATTATTCACATATAAATGAGAAACAGTTGGTTGATTGAGTCATGCACATCTTACCTTACCATTTTGGGTGATACCTTTTTTTTTTGCTTGTCAAATTTGTTGGGTTAAAATACCATTACCATTTTGGGTGATAACCTTTTTTTTTTGCTTGTAAAATTTGTTTGGTTAAAATCACCTTACCATTACCATTTTGGGTGATAACCTTTTATTTGCTTGTCAAATTTTCCAGGCCCTGGTCCCTACCTTTGGGGACAGATTTCCGCCCATGGGTCATTTACATCCATCTTAAGTATTGCCTCGCCCCTAGGTGTGATAAGTTATAGAGCCTGTAGTTGTATATACTGAACTTGCACATTCATGAACTTATTTTAATAAAACATACTGTATACCATACGCCCAAGTCATAACTCCATGACTCACACCGAGTACATACTTAGCAATTAATCATTATTTTTCAACAAATGTTTAATCACTCGAAGGCATTGATTAAAATGTTAAAATGTCATCATTTCTAGTTATTGGGTAATTAATTTTCGTGTAAAAGTATTTCCACTTATTCGCCGTTTGGTATTAGAGTGTATACTGAGGTATAAAATATTTAGGTAGAAACATAAATCGTAGTTCATTAATACTATCACACTGGTTTTCTTCCCAATTCTTAACACATCGACATTTTATTCAATTTCATGATATCACCGTAATTTTGTCAAGCTTCGGTCCGTATTAATCACTCCTATCGGGTTTCTTTAGTTTTTTTATTCATTTATTTTTATTTCATCATTTATTTTCTTTATTTTATACTGAAGGGTAGGCCTGTCCAGCTATGCAAAACTGCTTTCCAAACTAAAGGCGCCCTGCAGTTTAACAAATAACTCAACATCATAGCAATTCAGTGCAAAGCTAGAACACAAAATTACATGTTACATAATATTATAGCTTTATGTGATGGACATTGACATAGGTGATTTCCGGCTCTTTATCTCTTTTATTCAAATATTACGAAATACCATGCAGATGAAACCTGTCCTATATAGAATTAACTTGAGATAAATCGCACTAACGGGGAATATACCAATATTGTCATATTATCAGATTATATTACTCCACAATACAAAATCAATATAGTTCATTTACTTTGCAAGAACTGAAAATTAGAAGAAAATCTGTATTCCTGTCTTTCAATCCATTTTCACAAATTATAAATCACAATTCCTTTACACATGATTATTTTATATGTAATTTTTTTATAACATGTGTTACTTACTTTCTCAAGTTGATTTTATGACATAGGTATATTTTTTATGATGTTGACTTGCTATGATTGTATTTATTTGATTTATATTTTGTTGAAATTGAAATAAATGAAATGAAAATGAAACTGAAATGAAAATCTGATGGGAAATTCCTTTATGGTTCACTCATAATAAACATGTCTATCATTAAAAGATTACAGAGCACTTTAGATTCAGGTTAAACCATTAACGTCTTGTGATCTCAGCCTATCCCTCAAAATAAGTTCTGCAACTCAATTTTGAGTGCTAATAAATTTCTTAGTGTGCCATCATCATAATGAAAGTGGTATCATTGGAAAGTATGATTATTCCTCTTTACGATCATGCTTCATTTGTAATGCTAGTGTTATCATGAAATATACAGACGTGATAAATATGCAGCAATGTAAAAAATGAAATGTTACAAAATTCGTTGCCACGTCATGTTTGAGTTCTGCAACTCAAACTGCAAGTTTGAGTGCTAATAAATTTCTTAATGTGCCATCATCATGTGTAAAAGTGATATTTCCAGAAAGCATGATTATTCTTCTTTACAATCATGTGTCATTTGTAGTGCTAGTATTATCATGAAATACACAGACTTGATAATACGCAGCAATGTTAGACATGAAATGTTGCAAATTGCGTCGTTTGTAATCGCGAATTTCCAATTGTTTCGAGGATGGACCGAGCGCATTCACTGTCGCCTAGCTGCATGGTAGAAATTCTATAGAAATGGAGACTCTTGTTAGAAATCAATGCATTTTGCAACATTTCACTTCTGACTTTTCTCGATGTTCGGGGTGATTGCATATTCCATGATTACATAATCACAGCAAATGGCATGTCATTGTAAAGAAGAATAATTCAGCTTTCCAATGATACCAGTTTCATCTTTTATACTTCATTAACCAAAAAGATATCATCCCCAAAACTGAGTTGCAAAATTTTTTTTTGAGGGGTTTATGTTGTGCTTTAAAAATTATAACATTTACCGTCGATCCAGCTTCGCTTTGACCTTTCAAAAGATTGAATTGAATGAATGAATTTCGAGTAATAACTTCCTGCTAGTATTGTGTGGATAGATCAAATTACGTATAATAGTATACATTCGATCCTCATGAATACTGTGGATGAGCCTTCATTCAATCTCCCGATTCACAAGGTAAGTAATCTAACATCTTCTAAGCATCGTTTATTTCTATTGTTTTTGTAGACTGACGGTTAAAAACGAGTAACGAGTCTACGATTATTTGTTTTGTTTAGTTTTATTATAAAGCTTTTTCTTGTGCGTGGAACATAATCTTACACCAACTATATAGTATACTAACTCCCACCCTTTTCGAGGAGATATTGTGTAGACATTATTGCTATGATCAGCTGGGTGAAATTGAGAATAATCCCAGACAGAAAATGTTCCTATCAAGATCATAGCCCGGGGGGCGGGGGCACTCAGTATATAATGCATAGTGGGTATGTGCCGCTGGGGGACCCCCATTTTTATACACTCAAATTTCCGTTCCAAGGCAAGGCATAGCATTTAAACTTATTGAGAAAAAGAACAAAGAAAGCCGCTCCAAGGCATATTATTTTCTTCTCGTGAGAAAGAAAGAAAGAACGAAATCCGCTCCAAAGCTTCGCAAATTTTCCGTTACGCCGTTCCGATCGCATTGATCTGCTATGTAATGAGTCATAATTTTGGTGAAAAGCGGCCGCTGAGCGCCTGTCCGACCATTGCCTCTGTGCGCACCCGGCGCCCGTGCCGCCGGGCTAGCTGCATGCACGTATGCCTGTTCCATAGGGATGCATGTACGCACTCACATGCAGGCGACTCGTTCCAAGGACCCCCGTTTTCACAAACATTTGTAGTTCCGAAGCCCGTTTCAAGGACCCTCCTTTACAATTAGCCGCTCCAAGGCCCCCGTTTTTTGACTCGCCCGCGGCACGTACACCCCCACCACTTTTTTTGTCGAGTGCCCCCGGGGGATCAGCAAGAGGAAGGGGGTAAGCGTTCGCATTCGGACGGACCTCCTCCCCCCCGTCCCATTGATGTATATGTCTGTCTGTATAGATCGAGAGTACCTTTTTCGCGTGAAACATTAACAATGTAACAAAATGGTTCTGATAAATTATTTTATTTCCTTTTAATACAACAGTTTGTCATCGGTTATTTCTATGGAACGATGCATGTATTCAAGAAAAGAACATCAATTAAGTCAATCTGAGTCTTACGTCTCCATCGTCCTCGTCAAATTAAGATCACCATGCTCACAGAGATCGAAAGACAATTAGACCAAAACAGCTCATCGCGAACCACTTCTCTGAAGATGCTGAAATTATCAGTCATGACCGTCTTTCTCTCCATCCAGAGGTAATTGATCTTCAGGATCATCAAGTTGGACCTGATGCAGGAACCAGAACGTCATGTGGTGATCGGAACCATTGGAGCACTGATGTAGTATCAAGGCAGAGAATCTCCCAGGGAAGTGCTTACCGTGTCGTTATGTATGTCATGGCAGCTACAGGACTCATCGTCATGTACGTCCCATTCCTACCTAAGAAAAATTCTGCGAAGACCTTCACCGCCATACTCTACATAGTTCGGAACGTCATCATGACTTTACTAATGATATCGTCATTTATAGGCGTGATTTGGTTGACTATGAGAGTAGGGAAATTGCATGAATTGGGAATGATGATCTGGCCTCGACGATGTAAGCACTGTTCGGACGTCTTTCTTCAGGTCAAATTCCCCTATCCGACAGTTAATGCTGCTTCACGAAATATGATTCACATTTCCTCGATGAAAGAAATGATTGACAACAATATGGTCAGCAATGTGACACTAAACATAACTTACATATTTTGTGATTTGACTCTCATATCCTTTATACCTGAATTGACTGTCACCATGTTATGTTTCAACGAACACTCACCACATAACCTCACAGCACAGACAAACGAGGAATTGATCATGCGATTACTTAATATATTGACATTTAATGCGTCCGTCTATACTTTTACATTTTATTTCATCCCCACTTTTAAGGATGTCCACTTCGTTTCGACTCCTAAGATCTGGTGGCCATTTGTCCTGCTAACCCAAGTTGCTATTTGGACATCCATCCAGAAGCTTTTGCGACCATTTACAATTCTTGCGAATGGTGAGAACCGCACACCATACCCTTGTCCGATGAATTCCACTTTAGGTGAGGTGCTTCATGGTATCACAGACATCTTGGAACCATTTACATCTGAGCTTCCGGTAATGGTAACACTTTTGATGATCGAGATCTTGTCCCAGAATATTCCGAAGCGTTTCGAATCCATGATGAATGATATCGGTCGTTCCGCTGGATATTTCAAATGCATTACTCCACAGTCCAATTGGATCACTTTGAGAGACTTCACCGACAAAACTTTGAATAGAAGATATCTTTCGCAATGTGAATCGGAGCGTTCTTTACTACTCGAAAATGATATTGAGATGGAGTGTGTCACTTCCATGAATGCTCGGAGTGATGATTCACGTACAAACAGTTGTTTGACTAGTAGTTATCGTGGTAGCGACAAAACTCTGAGAGAGGAAACTGAGAAGGTTCTGTCAATGACTTTGTTGATGTGTACCATGTACTTTGGCATAAGCCATTACCTCTCAGCTCAAAACGATACGCATCATAGCATCTACGCTCAATGGTTGCTGAAAATTGCCTTCTTCACACCCCTGTTGCTAGTGATTATTAAACATGCCAAAGTGACTAAAAAAGACAATCGAATCGAGGAAAGGCATTGTGTAGATTCTATCCACAACCCATCAGAGATGAATAACATAATGCTTTTAATTTCTCTCTCTGGAGCATGTCTGTTTGATATGTTTTGTTTCGTGTCATCTTTAGGGAACCTCTTGTCGGGTCCTGGACTATTATCCCATGATGAGATGGTCCTTAACCTGGTAAGCGTCTTCAGCTGTGTCTTCGGTCTTCTTTGTAAATGCATCCAATCTACCTTTATCTTGAAGGTAGAGCATCAGCAACCCAAAGACTACCAGGAAATGAGATGGACATCCCTATGCTTACTGGCTGTAGGAATGGTCAATGCTACACAGTGGTTATTGGATAGTTTGACTCATGAAGAAGAGTGGCCTGTCTTGAGTATGTTCTTTGAAGGAAATGTAGGACTCGTCATCGGGATGATATTTGTACCATTCCTTCATTTGTACGAACTCCATATTGCCATCATGGCATCTGAAGTTCATAAATACACACGAAGTGAAAAATAATAATGAAGAGGTCGAGAATTCAGATTCATACATAATTTGGCCTCTTGTCTGACTGAGTGGAGTGGTTGGGAAGAGATTTAGTTCAGACAACCTATCAACCTTAGGCAAATTGCTTATTGCGCAGAGATCCATAAGACACCATGGTCCTGATTTGTGGAACTCTCTACCTGAATCTATAAAAAGATCCACGTCTCTTTACTCATTTAAGGCAAACGTTAAATCTATGTTGATATCAGAATATTTGAAGTAAAATTTCTGTGTCGATGTGTCATCATTAAAGCATCATCACCATCATCCTCTCCATCGCCTTCATCTTCACCATTTCACCATCATCTTCATCCTTATCATCTCCATCTTCATTGCTCAAATTACATTACTGCCGTTTTTCATGAAATGAACTGTTTATCGATTCTGCTGTATTAATGTATTATATTAATCAATGAGTTCTAACCTGGGGTTGTCATTTTTTCAAGCAATCTGCTTATGATGACAATCCTTCTCCTGCAAATTGTAAATGTTAACTAATTTGGTATGAGATCAGTTTTTGTTTGTAATGATAATTTTAGTACATTTAGTTATGATTCATGCCAAAAAAAGTTCTCAATATACTATGTTTGTTATGTTATGGAAAATGTATTATATACGAATGATGTAATTGCAGAAGTAAACAATAAATTCAAATCAAATCAAATCAAATCAAAATACCCGTAGATTGATATATTTGGGTTGTTTTCGGAGGGAAAGAGGTGCAACACAATATATAACATTTAGGAATCCATACCGCTTTCCCACTCTCCTAAAAATAGATGAAATAAGACAGAATCATATATATATATATATATATATATATATAAATGTGTGAAATTATACATGTACAATAGCTTTGGCAACTCTTTTATTTAAATATTTTGTGAAAGAAATGGATGAATAGAACAACTCATAACTCATTTTTTTATTCGCTTTATCCACTTTCACAATATATATATATATATATATATATATATATATATATATATATATATATATATATATATATATATATATATATATATATATATATATATACATATATATAACATTTGAAGTGTATTTTGACACTTGAATAATAATTCTACCGGAGAGATAATGGTTGTTTTACACACACGTTTGAACGTATCTTTCAATCTTTTATGCTATACTTTGTTTGCTTTTGTTTTACATTTTACTTCAAGGAAGTGATGGATGGAACATGCCATACTGGTCATGATTTATACTAGAATGAAACCGGCATTAAAGTCATGGTGATAACAGAAGTATGCAGGATAAGAAAAAGTCGTGGAAGTAGCATTTATTTTCAATTTCAATGTATAAAATCAAGACAATATATACACAGACACACACTGAAAATGAATTGGTCAAAGTGACCAATCCGTTGGATTTTGTCTGACCGATAAAAAGTGTCAATATCAACCAGAGTTATGCTGGAAGATCATAACCAATAAATTGGTTGATTTTGACGATCTTTGTCGGACACATTTTCACCAACACTTGACGAATCCTCTTTAAGAGAGTTCATGGTAAAATGAGACATAATGAACACACAAAAAAGCATTCAGCAGTACGAAAAAACTGGTCCTCCGTGCGATACAAAATAGAAATAAATTATATGATAAATATATTATAAATAGGTAAAGAGAATAATATTAAAACAAAATGACAATTGTGGAGGTACATTCTAGGTATAACTCTTTTTTTGTGTGTGGGGAGGGAGCACTGGCCGGCAAAACTTCCAGGACCAATTAGGAAGGAAAGAGGAAGAAAGAATGATAAATTGTAAGAAAAGTGTGATAGTATGATATCCTTACTTCAAAAGCTATCACAAAATTTCATTTTTGAAAGGTCAAAATTTATGCTTGCAAACATCTCTCACTCGCAACTTGTTAGAACGTTTGTCCTTCACGCCATACTGGGTGCTCCCTCAAAATGTTTGACTGATGATACCACTGGAGGGATCTACTTAAATGCATTGTTTATATAACTAGGATCCCTCTAGAAAAGGTAGTAGTAGTAGTAGAAGTAGTAGTAGTAGTAGTAGTAGTAATAGCATGAGTAGCCGTGGCATAGGTCCACCTTGCTCTTAAAATTGGGGGTGTCATTGATTAACAATACAATAATTAAACTACATTATATTAAATCAAGCTCGTCCAATTGATTTATGCCTTTGAGCTATACTTTAAATGGGAAGGGGGTCGGGGGTAATGGATACCAGGATGACGGATTATTAGTCATCTAATGATTTATTTCAGTGAATTGGAAAATGAATAGATTAACATATAAATTTATTTATATGTTTATAAAGTACTACTGGAATTGATTGTTTGATTATTTTACTTAATTGATTACATATGATGTATCATTTATGAAGTTATGAAATTTATGAAGCCAGTTAATGTTAAATTTCACTGGAAGAAGCAAATAAAAGAATACTAAAATCTCCTGAAATAGGTATCATTTATTTTTATGCGAGTAATCTCAGCACATGGGCAAGAATGGTTGGTATTTCAGCTGCGAAACTTGGGACCAAAAATGAAAACTGATGATACTGTATAGGTGAGGTGTAAGGTGACTGAATAGTGTCGACTTCACAAAAGATATGTCGAGGAGCGTAGCGACCAACTGAATCCGACAATGCAAACATGAAGCGGAACTATCACATAAATTATTCATGTAAAAAACTGGGGAGAATGATTGGTTATATTGCTAAAGCATTTTGTAAATTTGTCAGAATTTTACCTCGTTTTGATTATGGTGACATTATCAATCTGCAAACAAATTTCTGGTTGACCAACTTAAAAAAAATCAAAATAGAGCTGGAAGAATGATCTTGCAAATTTACCCCTTTTCATTCACTTCTACCTCTCAAATTCATTCTATTCTGGGTTGGGACACTATTCAAAAGAGACAATATACTCACTTGATATTATTCATGTATAAGATTAATAACAACATGACAACTGAATATACGAAAAATATGTTTCATTCAAAAGCTACCCTCTTAGAAATGAAAATATCATATGATTGCCTAAACCTAGAACCTGATGTAAAATATCTTTCTCTTACAGAGCTGCCTCTGAATTTAACAGAATCCCCTAGTACGTGTGTAATGTCACCACTTACAATTCTTTTAAAAATACCTTTTTGATATATATCAGCGCTAATTGAAATTTAATCACTGATTTGTACCGGGGAAGGGGGTAGGTGTAGGTTATATGTTTTTCTTTGTTTTTAATGATTTTCACTTTTATCTTTGATGGTCAACTACCTGTACATTACGGTAATCATAGCCTTTTTGCAAGTTAACTGGCACAACCATACTTTCTTCCTTGACCTTATCATTTCATATTATAGGAATTGTATGTATATGTACTTTGTATTTAATATACGGAAATAAAACAAACAAACAAAGACAGTTTAAACATAAGAAGTATAAAAATTAGATAAATCCGTGAAGAGGGTGTTGACAATAATTAAAGCCCTGTAAAAAGAGAAACTTCGATCAGTTGTATGCGAGGTTTCTTTGAAAGTCGATTATGCAGATTTTCCCATCTCCTACACGTTTTTTCTCATACTCCGGTTTGGATACCCCCACTGATTTATATATGCAGCCTCCATACATATCAATGTTTGCTTATTTTGAATAATAAACAACAAAAAAATTGATCCAACTGATTGTTGTCAAATTCAATTGATTTAAACTCAATTTCAGTGATACTACGTAAATGATACTCGGGACAGAATTATAATTTTTTGTATTTCTATTCGGTAAGGTGCGACCAATCATTTGTATATACAGTTGTAGAAGAAAAAAATAACTTTAGTATTGACATCTTTCTAGAAATCATGAGGAAATCCTTTTGGTTTGGGACATGAAGTTGACCAATAGTCATGTATTGAAGGATTCGCATCTCTTGGTGCATGGTAATTACCATTTAACGTATTTTCGTCATCCAACAATTTAGAGACCACTTTACACATGAACTGCGCTTGCAAGATTTTGTATTCTCCAACAAACTTTACTGAGCCCCGTTTCTTCCATTCAAAATACTGATTGTACAAGGTATCATTAGCATCAAGAAGATTAATATAATCCACAAGTTCACTCATATTCCTGAAGTCCTGGAGATGTATAAACGAATTTGGTGGCGCAACTCGCTCGTAATCTTCCCTCGGGGGTCCGTAGACGATGGGTACGATGTCGTTACGGAGGGCGTTTACCCAGAACTTCTCCGTGATGTATTCTCGGCATTCGTTGTTCTCCAATGCCAGATAAAACTTGTGAGCTTTGATTTGGGTCCAGCACCCCTGTGAATATCTCGGGCAAACTTGGTCCCCACATTGGCCATACATATCGACACTTACGTGCTTTGAAAGTGTCTTTACAAAGTTTCTTCTCCTCCAAGACTGGATCCCACCGTGTCCAAAGCATTTGGATGAAGCCCAGGCCACTAATCTAGTTTTACCTTCGGCCCAATTTTTATTTTGGTCCTGAGGTATTTGTGGCAGGGTATCGTCATATATACCATAAGGAGAGGGAATCGTTGAAGACGGCCTGTATGACATCGTATAGTTGAAAATATGGTCTAGTATTCTTGGTGGCAATGCATTTCTACCAGTCAATGGAGGACTCTCCAAGGAATAGAAAACCCAGGCTTGATTCAATGGCCGTCTATTGAGCACTTCTGCCCAACTCCACCGAGATAAATGAAAGAAAACTACGGCATCGCTCTTCATCATAGTCACGTAACTTCTATCCTTGACAAAGCTTATTCCACATTTGAGGCCAGGACATTGAGATTTTCTCGGTGTTTGGGCTAGTTTGCTGCCGTCCCACACCTGTACTTGACGATAACAAGGAGTCTCACTCTGACTGTGGCTCAAATTCCCTGTTGCCCCTTTCATTAGTAAAGAACCCTCGCCTCCATTTTTAAGTGGCTTGCTTTCTATGCGAAAGGCTTTCCTCACAATGTTGAAGTTTGGCATAATTGATGAAACATGTCGGATATACTGACGATTCTCGGAGAAAGCAAGATAAAGGCATATAACCAATGTTAGAGTTAATGATAATCCAACGATCAGTGCCTTCTTTATCTCCATGACTCGTTGCTAATGAAGAAGGTACAATCACCATAGATTATTCTAAAATGAACCCACATAATTACGTTCACACATTTGAAGAGCCGACTACTGCATGTTATTCAAAGGCCATTCTGCATTATATGTATCTGGGATGTGTATAGAATAATCCAGTTCGTCGACCACACTGAATGGTGGCATCAACTGTAGATATAAAGAGCATCGCCGGGAAGCCACTGTTTTATGCTTTCACTTAGTATATATCTCTATGGTTTCACTGCAGTATATTCGTTAACCACACGAATGTGTGTTACACAAAACCAACAGTGGCGTCTCGACGCTCACCACCAGTGATCCGCAACGTAGAGAAATATCGTTTTGTTATACACTCCGCACACGTGCTGTGATGTTGATGGCCGGGGTTGATTGTATCATTTTATTATGAAATAATATACATCCTTCTCTATGATATCGCAAGCGGTATAGGGGGCCATTACAACCCATGAGTGACAATGATCAATAGCAGCACTGTACAGAGCATATTGCGATGCAACCATTTCCGTTATACAGTATTATTCGTGTGAATATTTGATATACTCTGTGCCGGGACTCTGTGGCGTTATGTTTATAGTGTTCATAGCTAGGAGAGGGGGGGGGGTCCATGTCGCCCTTCTCTTCCATTGCATCGAGCAGTTTATTTTGATGATGTTGGTCGTGATCTCGGTATACCCAATCTATATCTACATAATATTTTCATAGTAGGAAACATTTTTTTAGTATATTATGAGGTAAACATACTCATGTTTCCTCGCAAATACGTTTGTATTGTGCCATATTGCTGTGTTCATTTGGATAGGCCTATGTTTGTGTTACATGCTTGGTTTGTTGATTGTTTACTTAATAAAATTCATAATTTCCCGATTAAACATTGTTAAGTCTCTAAACAAATAATGATTGAATAAGTTCAGCATTGTTAAGGCAAGTAATTGGCTCAATCCTAACTCGATCCTTTACTAGATATCTGTAATCTTTCCATTCAATTGATGTGTTCCCTTTTTCTCTCAAACTAGCCAAGGTTATTTCTGTTCATAAAAGGGATAGCACATAGAGATCTAACTTTTCCTTTTTTTGAGGGTCAAGTTTGTGCCTCGATGTCAGGATTTTGTGTCCCAATAGACCTTCATCCATATAATCGAGGTACGTGTATGATTTATTTTGTCCCCTTTTTATTTGGAGTGCTATTGCGACCCCATTTTGGAAAATACCCATGTCTGCCTAGTATTATACACGGACGAGTCCTGGGTTTAATTTAGCCTAGTAGTTGTTCAAAATATTAGAAAGAATAACAGATTTATTTCCTTTCTTTACAAAACCACATTCGTAATCCCAAGAATTTGGATTTCACAGGTCATAGTTCTCTGGCTAATTGTGAGCAAATTATTGGTGCATTCATGGACATGAGCAAGGCATTTGACACATTTGACCATTCAATACTGTTTTATAAGCTTCCCCGGGTGGCCACTTCCATTCACGAGTGGATACCATGCGCGACCATGGGGCCCGCCATGGGGTCTCGAAAAGCACCCTAAACACGTAATTTCCATATTCTGAAAATGCACCCCTTAACAAGTATTGGATACAAAACGATACTCTTGGCAAATATTGAAATGAACCCCTAAACAATACAAGAATGTTTTATTGTTACGGGTCCTTCGATCGGTCGTCGGCTTTACTTTATTTGGTTTAGTACGACCCAATATTCTTTGGGAAACATCAACGAGTTTCGCAAACATAATTATTCTATTGCAAAAGAAATCAATTCGCATTCATGTTAGAGTTGGTTACCATGACCACTGACAGATCGGGGGGGTAGAGGGTGGGGGCAAAATCGGCCCCTTGCCAAATTTGTAATGTAAAAATGCCGTTAAAATTAATAAAAGTGTACACACCTCCCTCTTTGAAAGTGAAGCTAGACCTTTCTTTTTTTTTGCTTGTCATTTTTATTCGTGAACGAAATCCCCTTTTTTTTGGGGGGGGGGGGGTGAAAACCCTCTATTCATTTTTTTCCATTCCACTAGTGAACGTCTTGCCATGTCGAATAGGCCTATGGATAAGTTTCATTTCTTAACCGAGCATCCTACCACAACGGAAATTTTCTGTGAACCCTTCTGACCTCGTTCCGGAAGAACAGGAACCTATATACGCCAGTTTCTTGTAAAATCCGAGCTCACTTTGATCAATGGTACGTCTGGTACCGGATTATTATGCTCCGTGTTGAATTTATTATTTCTTTTAACTCTCAAAGAAGATAAATGCATGCATACAAAAAGAGCTTGAATATCTTAATGCTTAACTAATCCTAGCTATACTTTGGTGTTTATAGGACCCCACTTACAGGTTTTGGCAGCTTAGGACTGTTGAAACGAAACGTGTAATAATTATTCAGGGAGCCGGAGTCCGCATGATATCGATTGCTTAATAATATACCGTCATTAATTTACCACATAATTCTATTTACACATAAAAAGCGTTAGAGATTATAAAGTCTAATGCGATGTGAGGGTAATTATTGTACAGTCATTCTTGAATTTATTCCTCAGTTAAATTTACAGTCATCACTTTAAATAACTTCTCAAAATACAGTAATACAGTCACGATCGAACAAAAAAAAAGAAAAAAATCCACGGGGAATTCCCGATTGTCATTGGAGCCTCCCGCTTTTTTCCACTAGGGCGCGGACAAGAAAGGGTTGCGGAAGCTACTTTTGTCATTTCGGCATGTAACCAAATTCCATAAAAGATTGTGCAAATGATATTGTCCTAGGACACGACCAGGACTGTCTGCGTATTGTCGTAGGACATTCCTGGAACTGTCCTAGGACAAGATTATCTAAATAAATTTATCGGCGTTCGATGCATAGCATGCAGATCGTATTAGGACAGAACCGGAGACATTTAGGACAACGTCACGAGTGGTAAATTCAAGGACTAGGACAATCGGACAACTTGAGAATACTCCATGAAAATTATCGTTCATATATTTTTTAATGAATTTAGGGGTGTTATTTGGGTTTTTTTTTACTACAAAGACTATGTAGGATTTTTTTAATTCAAAATCAAATTGTATACATTGGTCATGTTGGTGGAAATCCCAGGGAGACAGGGACGATGCGTTCCCTCACCTTTTGGAAGGGGGGGGGCATTTGATATCAAATGCCCCCCTCCATACTTTTTTCGAACGAGCAAAAAAGAAAAAGTAGAAAGAGAGGGAAAAGAACCAGAAGGGAAAAGAGAAGAGAAAATGAAGAGGAAAAAGATGAGTGAATTAAATAAGATGAGAGGGGGGGGGATCTCATGTCACTATGTTAAATTTTCGCTCACGCTTTGTGCTCGCATTGCCAAATCTCTGAGATACATAACTTGCTCAATAGACTTATATTGAGCTTAAAACTTCAAGTTTTGAAGTAAATATACAAAACATTTCTTGGACATTAAGTTTTCAGTTCGTTTGATTTACAAATAGATTTTATAGTTTACCGTAAAATAACTATATATAAACAATTTCCACTCACGCTACGAGCTAGCATTATTTGATTTGTCAAATAACTATTCTCTTTGTGTATTCCTTTATTTTCTTGTAAAAAATATCCCTTTTTTGGCTGGTCTGAATACTATCAGCTGAAGCTGCGCGCTTGCATTTTGATTGGGGAGTTATGTATAACTGTATCAAGTGTAACAAATTATTTTAAATTCCTCTTTCATGACAGTTTATCAAAATTTTCAGCTTGCAATTTGCGCTCGCATTATTTTTTTAAATGTATTAACTCATATATCCTATTCATCATTACGAAATGTCCAGTTTTCTGACCTTAATATCAATTTTGCGCCCCAATTGGGCTTATTAGATTAATAAATAAGATAATAATATGTTCATGATTTCCTAATAATCATTGTCCGATTTTTCAGAATGGAATATCGATAACTTTCATCTCTCGCTTAGGAAGATAGTCATCATTGTCATATGAAGACAAAAATGTCCCTAAAATGTCCCGGTCCCAACTCAAAATATATGTAATGATAAAAATATAAACTTGAGCTTCGCACTCATGTTCATTTTTTACGAAAAAGGTCTTTTCGTCTTTTCTTTTTCGTCCTTGATGTTTGAAAGAATTAAGTAATTTCGCGCTTCGCGCTCATATTTTATGTTTATGAGAAACATGTTCTGTGCAAGACTTTTTTTCAGGAAGGCCTATTTGTTTGTAAAGAGTCTTGGTGCAGTGGTTCTGACTCCCGCCTTGTAAACGGAGAGCCGTGTGTTCGATTCCCACCGCGGTCTATAAACCGTACTTTGGCAAGATGTATTGCACACCTTGCCACTCTCCGCCCAGGTGCTACATGGGTACCATTACCATTACAAGTTATTATTGTTATTGAATTTACCAGCGCCACTTAGAGGTTGCGATGAATGCAAGGAATGCTTCCCAGGGTGTGGAAATTGTGCACTTTTCATGCAGGATTGAAATGAATCTTGTGGTAAATCGTTTTGCCCCTGCTGTAAATCGTTTTGAGGCGTTCTGAGAAAAGTGATATTTATAAACTTGCTATTATTTATTATTATTTCTTATTAATGACATCTCATTCATGATCAAAGTACATAAACTTGAATTTCAATTTGAAATCTATATCTGTATTATTAGTTTTGTTATGATATTTGTCCTATTTATAAAGTCAAGCGCTGCCTATACGGTCCCATTTTGCAGTCGAGTACATTAAAATAATCTAGTTCATGAAACGTTGCATGAAACATCTTTTTATGTTTAGTACAGAACAAAATAATCTGCTCGCATCACTGCTAGCTTAACTATTGCAAGAAATATTTGAAAAGTCCACTTTCGGATCAGTAGAAAATGCTTGAAATATTCCTCCTTCAAGTCTGAACCCCCCCAAAAAAATGATAATAATAAAATAAAATAAATAAACAAATAAAAAATTAACTCTTGCTTCGCGCTCGCGTAATATGGTTAAAACACTGCTTGAAATATTAAAGGGGAATGAAACCTTCGGAACAAATAGCCTTGTGTAGAAACAAAAAAAATCAAAGAATAAGAATAAAGAAAGTTTGAGAAAAATCGGACAAATAGTGAGAAAGTTATGAGCATTTGAATATTGCAATCACTAATGCTTTGGAGATCCTCACATTGGCAATGCGACAAGGATGTGTGATGTCACTGATGAACAACTTTCCCTTTGGTGGACTATAAAATACCCTCAAAATGTCTCTTTTTGCTTTTTCTTATGATGATACAAACTCTTTATCCATGATGTATTCTTAAAAAATATGTATTACATGCCCTCATGTAGACAGAACACATGATTTATGGATAGATGTGATAGAGGCAATTGAAGTGAAATATATACTAAAGTAATGGGGAGAGTTGTTCACAAGTGACATCACACATCTTTGTCGCATTGCCAATTTGCTATCTCCATAGCATTAGTGATCGCAATATTCAAATGCTCATAACTTTCTCATTATTTGTCCGATTTTTCTCAAACTTTCTTTGATCTGTTTCTTTTAATTTTCTGTTTTCACACAAGCTATCTTGTTCCAATGGTTTCATTCTCCTTTAAGTTCTCAGGTTTGTTTAGTGTGATATACTAATTAGGCCCCTTGACCCCGCACTTCGTTACTTTTTGTAATTTTCTTGTCTTGTATTATCCCGTTGCCCCATCTAGTGCACTAACCACAAATGGCTTTTGCTACTTGTTTTCTCGTTCCATACATATTAGCATTGGATCCACACATTCCTGAATCACTCCGCTTGCCTTCCTATTCCAGTCCGAACGTTCCTGAAACAGTCCGCTTGCCCTCTTATTCCTGTCCGCGCGTTCCTGAAACTGTCCGCTTGCCTTCTTATTCCAATCCGCACGTTCCTGAAACATTCCGCACGGTTTCTTCTTTCTTTCTTGAAGCTGACCTGATTGCGGATGGTTTCCGGAAGACGCGGAAGGGTTTAGGAAGGGCAGGACATCGTCAGGACGGGGTCCCGAAGGTGTCAGGAATTCAATATCCGCGTCCAAATATTGGTCAATTTGGATGCGGACAAATTTTGATTTCCCGAACACCAGGAAGGGTTTAGGACAGCGTGCGGACACCCCCAGGAATGTCCGGACAGGTTGCGGAAGGGTCGCGGATTGCAATTATTACATTCCGCGCCTTGTCCTGTCGCTGTCCTGGCCCTAGTGGAAAAGGGGTATTAGAAACATTAATAAGCGCTGTATAAAGTGTTGCGTATTCTTATTATGAATTATCGTTGGAAGTACAACAATTTCATTAATTTAATGACCATACCACCTGATCCAATTTTGTGCGATAAATGAACACATTCAAACCATGGAGCTATTACAGAATAGCTCTATGTTCAAACACTTTGATTGTTTGCAGCACTAAAAATCTGACAACTTTTTGGACAAAAAAATGTTGCTGAAACAGATCACTCGTGGCGCGTTTCATCAACATTATACAGTGCGTCCCACAAAAAACGAAACCGAGATCTATCGATGATTTATTATAACTTATAATTACAAAAACAATAGACAAATGACCTACAATTTTAAAGCTTCGAATCTCCTCTTTCATCTGAAATTACTTGTCATGCACGCATGAGTGAGCAAAAACAATTTGAAAAGGGGATACCAAAAAGTCACTTGGCGGGCTGTATCTGGGTTTTAAAAAGAAAACCACATTTTTTAAAAGTTCAATATCTGCTCTTTAATTTGATACCTCAATTGCAGAAATTGGTCAAGAAAAAAAAATTCTGGTTATTTGAAATAAGGCTTGACATTCAATAATTTCATAAAATGAAGAGGTATTACGGGCTAGCGTTCAAACTCACTCGGCAATCCGTTTTTTTTTTGACGATCAGCCATGCATTAAATTTAAGTCTTTTGTTACCGTGCGATAGCTTTTGTGGGAAACCGGTGAAAACACGTTTTGATGAAATTATGGAAATACAAGCACTGTTTCGAAGGATCATAACTTCTTTACTTCTTGACCGTTTACTGTGATTAAGGTATCAAACAAAAGAGCAGATATTGAACTTTTTAGTCATGTGGTTTTCTTTTCGAAATTCAGATACCCCCGCCAAATGACTTTTTGGCATCCTTTCTTCGAATTGTTTTTGCTCACTCATGAGTGAATGAGAAATAATCTAAGGAATATCAGATGAAAGAGGAGATTCTCAGCTTTACATTGGTAGGTTATTTGTCTATCGTATTTATGATTAAGTTATGATAAATCTTCACTAAACCTCGGTTTCGTTTTTTCTGGGACGCACTGTATTGTCCAAAAGTTGTCAGATCATAAACTTTCCTTGATTTCGATTGGCTGAGAAGCACTCTGGTAATTGTCGGATAAAACAGGACTTGTCGGATAATGCGTCCGATCACGAAACACTCCTCAGCCTCCTCTAGTCGTTGCTCCCTTTCAAAATCCCGATGTCGATCACACAATATTAAATGATATAACGTTTTCATGCTGTTTGAGCATGCAAAGCCCACAAAACATAAACTAACTGATAATTCATTTTGGCACATAAGTCGAAAAGTACTGTATGAGAGCTTTACAGGAAAATTCAATAGGCCTAAGTTTTATGTAATGTTTTCATTTACAACTCATAATAATACATACAAGATAAACAGAACTTATAATTATAATTCATAATCTACATAGATATACTAGACCTTATCTTTCTCATGATTAAATTACGTATAGCAATGTCCATTATGACCCAGCAATTATCTATATTTATGAACTACATGTACCATTATCTTATTATTGATATACAGCATCTGTAAAAAAAAATCAATTACACACGCGCACACACCCACGCTAGCACTCACTCACATAACATTGTTATACACTGTAAAAAACAATATTTAAATTTCTAAGCACGTTGTTTAACCCCGTCTCTCTAACAACTACTGTTTAAACTTTTAAAACAACTGTTAAAAACTTTTTAAACATTTTTTTTCTAACAATAACACAAACAAATTAAACAACTTGTAGTTAGAGTGACAGGATTAAACAACGTGCATGGTATTTTTTACTGTGTATAAATTCCAAATCAAAACAATAGCGGAATGTGTTCAAACACCACACATAAATTGGAAAATATCAGATTTCGTATACGACCATTTTCAATACTAATTCAAACAAAGATATTGTTACAGTTTCAGAAATAAAAGAAACAATACAGAAGGCGATTAAAAATGTCTACGGAACCCTTTGGAAAGAATGACTTTAACGTTATAGAATTCTCCTAACGATTTCGAAGGCCAGCGTGGCTGTGTGGATCCCGTAAAGATGAACAAAAGGCACTAAAAACATCCCGATAACCTGGCCAATATTTCCATTGAAAAACATTAACAGGACTGGCCATGCCAGTTCGGAACCTGTTTCATGGATGAGGCTGTCCCAAAGCCATTGCGTTGCATTTGCAACCCCAATATAGGACAGACACAGTAAGGTCCAGACTGTATCATGTGTTGTCACATCGTACTGATGCTGGGTACCCAGAAGAAAGATTGTTTCAGAGCTTTTTCGTAGTATTTCGATCAGACTGGAGACTAAGCTGGCAACATTGAGGATAATATCATCACCAGAAAGTGATGAAAATGTGGAAAGATTGCCAATTGATGCTACAAGGAAAGTCATATCAAACAAGCAAGCTCCCGTCAATGTAAGAATGATCATGTAGTTACCATCATGAGAGGGGCTGAAAAGCGATTGTGTTTTGGTTTCGTTGTGATCAACTTCGAGTGAAACTTTTTTATTGATTGTTAGTACGATCAAGATGGGTAGAAAATACAGGATTTTTAAGAAGTAATGAACAGACAGTCCACGTAAAAAGCTTTCCAAGTATTCATCATTTCGGGTGGTAAGGAAGTTACTAACCCCGAAGTAAACTCCGCTAATAACCAAAGAAAAAGCTAGAGACATTTCAAAATAATTGTTGCCATTTCTTTGACGAGTTCTTTTAAGACAAGTATCTTGTTGTGATAGGTTGAAAGTTTCGGATATATCATTGATTGTATTTTGATTGGCTCTATCACGGGCATCGGGGTCTGTTTGAAAGATTCTATGTGACAAAACAGTATCGAATGCATTCTCCTCGTTATAAAGGGTAGACCTATCATCTATATGGTTAATGTCAAACCTTGTAGAATGGAGAGGAGTAATGTTCCTGGAATCGTTGGTCCTTTTGGTTATACACTGGAAGATACTTGAAAAGTTAATAATACCTGGATGAACTTTCAACATTCCCTTTGCTGTATCGTTAAAGCGATCTCTTTTGATCTGTTTAAAGACATCCAGACAATGCACTGGTAGAAAACTGAACCACATCGCCACCAGCTGCCATGCAATCATAAAAGCTAGCTCCACGTAAAACGGTTGGGATATATCATGTACACCTTTCAAGAATTCACCCAGAGTCGTATTCAAAGCACACGGATAGGCCATCCGGTTGTCACCGTTTGCGAAAATAGCGAATGGTCTCACGAGTTTCAACATCGCCATCCAAAGTGCACCTCCAACGGGGAGAACCATGGCCCAACGAAGCTTTGGGACAGCTACAAGATATGCGTCCGAATAGACGGGAATGAATCTAAAACCGACAAAGTACACGGCCAAACCCAAACAGGTGACAAGAAGAGCTCCTGCAATGAGCTCAGGGACGGTCTGAGAAGAAGTGCTTGGTGAATCGTTCCTGAAACAAATTAATGGAATGGCGGATGTCAAGATGATAAAACAGATGGACATACCGGAAAAGATATAAGTAATGTACAAGGTCGACTTGAATTTGGACGCTTTGTATGTTTCTTTATGCATCGGAACACGATTTGCAGAAGATTGTGACCTGTCCTTGCCTCCTATCACTGACATGGCAAATGTACAGTGTTCACAATGGCGTGGCCAAATAACGAATCCGTTTTCATGTAGCCTTTCTCTTCTCACCACCATTACTATTATAACGATCAAGGATAGTATAGCGATTACTCCCAAGATAACTGAACGACAGATGAACGGCGTTGGGTCGAATGATCCATTAGTGTTTCTCCTTGGTAGAAATGGGACGCAGATAACAAGAATACCCATTGACACACATAAACATAACATGACCATAGAAGTATGCATGTTCGTCCTGCGTCTAAACCCAACTTGGTCGCTCTCCTGTTCTTCATGGTCGAGTAAATGGTCACGGTCTTGTTCACTTCTGCTCCTGGAAATGAAATAGATTTCCGTGTCATTCACGTTTTTGCGTCTGGAATAGCCAACAGAATGATAATCACGATGTTCTTTCGGGATGTCACTTCTTTTCAAGGCTGCAGCCATATTTATGAACTCGATGTTACATCAAAATGAACACAATATACAACTGGTTTTATTATCTCGAGCTATATTCTTTGCTGAAATCATGGACCTACTACATGCTGAAATGCAGGCATGGAAATGTTTTATGAAAATCATGGAATGGATTCGCGACTGTCTTTGCGTATTAAAAATAACAACGTGTAACATTGAACTGGACCTCTTCTCTGTTTAGACAGTCATGTAATGACGTCAATGGCATCACAAAGTGACGTGGGTTTCGTAATGTCCGTGATTCACTAAAATGTCCAAACAAAAGATTTGTATACAAACCTCAATTCCAACAGAAATTCCCCTTTTCTTTGTTCTGTAAAAGCAAAAGGGGAAGTTTATGGAAATCTTTACCCAAACAAATATTGACTCACTGGTTCTGTTCTCATGAAATGAGAGATACTAGTCTCATTGTGCAGTGATTAGATTTGATTTTTTCACATTTCAAATTATATCATAATTATTCTGTAAATTTTGGACCCTTGTCCTGTAGGTCTGTGATATAAGCAGATGAAATGTAGTCCTTACTGGAGTGATTACATCCCAAAGTTTTCATGCATAAAAAAGAACAATATATGTGAGCTCAGTGACTATTCCAGATCGAGTTGTCCCTGATTCTATCAGAGATCGAATGTATGGTTATAACTTCAATCATTTTATTTTTCGAGATCGACTTGACAATTGTGTGGGTCTATGTATCGAATCTGTGATGAATACTCTTTAATTTGCATTTTTGTGAAATAAAGCAAAAAGTCACAATTTTTTGTTTGTTTTCCCCGATTTTGATGAATTTACAATGTTCAGATGTTATGCTGATTTGGTTTCTCCAATATATATTAAAATTTGCTAAATATCATAACGATTTTCAGATAAGAATTGAGATGATCAAGGAGAGAGGTAGAATGAAGTTGTAAAGCCGTGCTCTGTTATGGCCCAGTTATATAGGTAGGTACAATATACATTTTTCCATAAGTAAAACAAAATCTAGAGAAAAAAAGTGTTATAAGAGTAACTATATCAAGCCTCTAGGAAGTTTTAGATTTTCAAGAACAACCTTGAGTATAGTAGGCCTTATATGAATGATTATGTTACATGACCCCTATCATAATACACCTAAACACAAAATATCACTTGACAATGCACCATGATTATATACATGTATTATGACAATTGGATACATGATATTTATCATCGTTTGTGTTGATAAATTTCATAGGCCATGATAGCAATATGGAGTTCGTACAAATGAAGAAATTGTACATCTTCCAGATGACCAGTCCTACATTTCCTTCAAAGAACATACTCAAGACAGGCCACTCTTCTTCATGAGTCAAACTATCCAATAACCACTGTGTAGCATTGACCACTCCTACAGCCAATAAGCATAGGGATGTCCATCTCATTTCCTGGTAGTCTTTGGGTTGCTGATGCTCTACCCTCAAGATAAAGGTAGATTGGATGCATTTACAAAGAAGACCGAAGACATAGCTGAAGACGCTTACCAGGTTAAGAACCATCTCATCATGGGATAATAGTCCAGGACCCGACACGAGGTTCCCTAAAGAGGACACGAAACAGAACATATCAAACAGACATGCTCCAGAGAGAGAAATTAAAAGCATTATGTTATTTATCTCTGATGGGTTACGGTCAGGGCCTTCATCATGTCTTATATTCGACTGCCCTGTATAAGTTTGCCTGTTTTAGAATCGCCATAACAACGCTGGCACGAAAATCTCAATTTTTATCAACCATTGGGTGTTGATGCCATGATGCATTAAAAGTCATTGTTTCCAGCTATAGCAGGTGATTGCTTATTCCAAAGTATATGACACATAGCAGCAAGGTTATTGATAAAACTCTCACTGTTTCGTCTTCTGGCGTCTTGCCATGATGGCGATGGCAACTTGAAGTCAAATTATGGCTCTTTCTGTTGCCAAAATCTTCGCTTTGTACGGGCTCCATCCCAATATTATTACTGAATAATGATAATTCAGATAGGTTTTGGCAAAAATTTCTTCTGTTCAAAATTCCTTAAAGGGATCCGATTTGAACGTCGAATGATGGTTTTTAGACACATGGTAGACTGACCCGTGTTTGTGTCTTTCATCAGGGATTTGACGTGTTCTGGGAGAAACTGGAACCACATTTCATTTAAAAAAACGCCAGCATAACCGGAAGTTCGAAATAAACTGGTTGCGAAATATCAGTAATACCATGCAACAAATCACTTAAAGTGTTATTCAAGAGAACCTATTATTAACAAGCATTACAAATGGTCGCGAAAGCTTGTGGATGGATGTCCAAATAGCCACTTGGATAAGCAGGACAAAAGACCACAATATCTTGGGCACTGAAACAAAGTGAGCATCCTTAAAGGTACATGTTGTAGGGATGGAGTTAAAGATACAGAGAATAAGGCGGGGTAAAATCAACCAAGAACTTCGTGATCAGCTCCTTGTTAGTGTGGCCGGGCTGTCGGGTTATGTAGTGAAGTGTTGGTTTATAAAAACACATCATATCTGACATCATAATGGGTGGAATGGATAGGAGAGCCAGACCCGAAAATATGTACGCAATGTTCAGCGTTACATTGCTTACTCTTGTAATGTTGACAAGTAGTTATTCACTCAGTGAACCTGGCATCAGCTTTTCATAAAGGGCACCAATATCGACGGCAACGGTTGAATCACGGAACTTGATCTGGCATATTTTGTTTAACAGTGCTTACAGCGTCCCGACCACAGCACCGGACCACAGCACAAATCCCCATTCATGCAATCTCTTTACCCTCATAGTCAACCAAAATATTCACACACATCCACAAGTGAAGATACCACTAATAAAGTAATGAATATATTTCGAGGAACGTAAAGCATAGCGAAGAATGTCTTTGCAGAATGTTTCCAGGGTAGGAACTGCCTTATCATGACGATGATTCCTGTAGCTGCTATATGACATACATAACGACACGGTAAGCACTAGTTTCGTGTGAGATTCTCCGCCTTGATACTAGATCAGTGGTCCAATGGTTCCGATCACCGAAGATCATTCTACTTCTTGCAGTAGGTCCAACTTGATGATCGTGAGAAATAGCTTCTAGGTCAAGAGAGAGACAGACTTTACTGGTACTTTCAGCGTAGTCAGAGAAGACTTGAGTGGTTCTTGTAGAGCTGTCTTTATCTTGTTGTTCTTCCATGAGGAGGATAAAGAGGAGGATGACGAATATAGGCTGATAAGTTGATGATAAACCATCGACACTTAAGGTAATTACACCGTGAATGCCTTCGAACTGCTGCTTCAATGGACTTCCCTCTGGTAAAAATGGATAATTATCGTTATCATGTCTCGTTATCATCTATAGTATCAAAAGAAATGCTTAGGGACAGTTAGGACTGACAAAGTAAATTCCATAAACATATATATCGACCTATCTTTCTTTTTATTTTCACTTTTCGTCAGATTTGTTTTTAAGTCGACAAATGTCGACAAGCTTGGAGTTGATTTTCGAGGAGGCGGATGTCCACTAATTATGCGTGTAACTTTGTGACTGGTCGTTTTTCTTTCGACGAAACTATACACGTTTGACAATGTAACCCCCCCCCCAAGAAAAAATGTAACTTGAAGTTTGTAAGGACAAAAATAATGAGATGGCGACGTTATTGCACATCAGCTTTATTAGATTTAGATTTTAAGAAAGAACGAAGATATTAGGAAACTTGCATTTTAAACAATTCGACCTCCGAACGAGTCAAATGGCCAATTTTAAAATTCTCGTTAGTGTTCGTTTTATTCCCACTAATCATCTCGTCTGTAGTGTAAACCCTTCACTCGAGTTAAGGGTCTGAATGTGCCCTCTTGCTCAAGGATTGAACAGCAAGTTTTATATGTGCTGGTCTTTGTGTGGAGATTCACTTTTTGATTAAAGTTTCAATCAGGGTCTGTACCTGCAGGCTAATAATCATCTTGTCTGCAAGTCCTATGCCACAGTTTAACAGCTCGTCCTTTCGTACTTTTGCGCTATCAATAGAACTAGTCGCTATCTTGCCAAATTAATGTTATGCCAGACAGAGGCGTCGATCGGGGGGGGGGGGCAGGGTGGCGATCGCCCCACCAATGAAAATATTGGGGGGGGCAAACATATCGTTTTGCCCCCCCCCCCAATATTTCCGGATGTGCAAAAATAAAACAAGATTGTAATGTTCAGCAAGCGAGTTTGACATACACAACTCATTCTTTCTTTCAAAACGTCCGCTCTTCAGATTGGACTATAAAAATTATATGACAAGAAATATTTCCCATAACTTTATGAAACATAATTTGCTTAGGGCCTATGTGTTTATCATTCATGTTGCTAGCATTATCTGTTAAATAAGATGTACATTTATAATCCTGTTGTACCAAAACATTCTGTTTTCAAGTCAATATACACCAAATATATTTCCTCGCACTTCATGTTATCATCGTTTTATGTTGTGACATATGCTTCTTTTCATGATTGCACCCTTTTAAGGTCTGCATATTAAACATTTCCAGTCTGTGCTTATGTTCGCATTACTGATTGGCGAGATAAGTCTGCTCTTCATGAATTCCTAAAAACAGTCCTTAAAATGCCCCTTTTCTGGTCTGAATATCAATTTTTTAGCACGTGTAAAAAAAAAAACAATTACGAATGCTGATCACACAATCACAAATTCAAATTCTACTCCAGAGGTGAATTCCAGTTACGTTTCACTCAAATTATGGTACACATTTTCTGTTTGAAAGGTCCGATGATTATAAAGACGAATTGCAATCGTCATTAAAATGATTCAAGATTCACCTGTGAAAAGGCCCCAAGAGCATTACAAAAAAACCCATCTCAACCAAAACAAATTGAGCGTGAAAAATACCCGTATTTACTCTGATTCTAAAGAAATGACAAAACACACGTTTAGAACATATCTTCCTCTCACATATGACTTTATTCCTTCTTTCATCTGCATTATATCATCTCAAAGAAAAAAAATAAAGAGTGCATGCCATAAGGGATACGTAACTCATCTTTAACCATTGTGGTTAAAATTTAAACAATTTGCATTCAAAATGGCAACTTACTTTATTCTGAAATATAATTTATATTTGTTTTCTTACAAAATGTACAAGATCTACATCTACCTTGACAAGTAACAACTTTATACACAATATATTATTGTCATGGCAACAATATCACCATATTGTCTCTTTTATCATTAATTATGTGATATCAAAAGACAAGCATGTATGATCTGGATAAAAGTTTTAAAGAAAGTAAAAAGCAAATTCGCAAAGTTCACAGTATGCCCAAGTCACATATCTCATCTATGTAAAGACAATCTCCCCTTTGTGAGTTTTCACTATTACAATATCCTGAACCATCCTTGCATGCCAATGCCATAATGTAGTACATTTACACTTAAAAATTGAGTAATCAAACATTTTTCAACTTCACAATTTAAGAAGAAATTTAAGAAGATATGAAATAAATCCTGTATTTGTAATGGGAGTGGAATAGTTATATCATACATACCAAGGATTTTGAAATATGATTGGTCAAAAGGAAATCACATGATCAAATATATTTAACTCCAGCAATCACCCTAAAGAAGTTTGATATCTCTACTGACACAGAGTTATACCACAGAATTAACAAATGCCTAGTTATACAGACCTTGTTAGTCCATATACGGTACATTTTCTCATCTAACATTATAGTGCGTCCAAAAGACTGTTTGTCACTTAAAACAAATAGTGGAAATGTGATCTTTCTGGTTACAAGTTCTCGAGGCTCAATAAGTGTATTGCACATCAGGTTTGGGGGCTTTTAGCAATGCATTGACTCTTTCTGGGGAAAATTTGGGACTGAAGTCTTTCATGATTTATTTTCTTATTTATTTTTCAGAGACAGGTACATGCGTATTTCCTTCTTTCATGCAAATACATGAAATTTCAAAATTGGAATATAAAGAGAGTATTCAGTGGGTTAGGCGCCACTTCACTTTCTCAGAATAAGAACATTGGCCTATAAAATTTATTTCCTCAGCTTTGCTTCAATGCATTTATAGTTACATTCAAGGCAGTATGTCCCATCATCACCTTCACAAAATGTTTTTTTTCTCAACATTCTTCAGAGATGTGACACCTGCATAAAAGAAGTTAAAAACAAGACAGTAACCACAACTGAAATTAACTTGAGGTACTGGGATATTGAACCTGAAAGGAGGCATTTAAAATGATATAGGTGGAAGAAAATGATGGAGAATTGAGTAATTGTGCCGAAGACCACCTGTCAATAAGGAAAGTAGGAACCAGTACACTGGTATAGATGGTCCAACTAAACGTCCATGGTACTTATCCATACCACTAGGACTACTTAGATCTTAAAACAATCCTGTGTGCTTCTTGTCTCTCCAAGGACACTTGATCAACAATGATATCAAGTGGATAATGCTCATGCTGGTGTGGGAAGTGTTAGGGGCATTGGTGGAGGTGATAATGGTGATGATGATGGTGATGATGATGGTAGTGATGATGATGGTGATGATGATGGTGATGATGGTGATGATGATGATGATGATGTGTACTTCTTGTCTCTAAGGCATATTTAATCAATGGGGATGATATCAAGAGGATAATGGTGGTGCTGGGGGCATTGGTAGTGGTAGTGGTGGTGGTGATGATGATGATGGTGGTGGTGTTAATGATAATAATGGTGATGATGATGATATAGATGAATGTACCATGTTGTCTTTACTTAATTGAAGACACAGAAAATAAAAAGAGGGAATGTATTGATCACAGCTCCACTGACTTCATTTGAAATTGAAACAAAAACAAATTTGTATCCCGCACTATGTAAGTATAGGAGAAAGTCACATTTGTCAGAAAGTTATGGGTTTCAAAGATGGAACAATGAAATCACATGGTTTGGATTGTCATGATTCAATTCAAAGAAGATTGGGCTTTAAATTGTAGAAAGAATTTATGCAGCTTACGGAGAAATAAGAAATATAAATGTTTCTTTTCTGGTCATCTATTTAAGTTTGCGTGGCCTAGTGAAATGGATATGGCAACAAATGGTGTATCTGACTTACAAAGTGCATAGTTTATATCAATGCACAAAATTAATTGTATGGTATGTATTCAAACCTTGTCTGATCACTAGAAATCTTCCATAATGCCAAATCTTCATTCAAATATGAAAATAGCGACATTCTTTATTGAAGACATTGGTTACGGACAACAACCTACATACTTACGATTTTCTAAAGTAGCTTGGCAATATATGGGGTCCGCCAGAACCAATACACGAGATTGGATTCGACTTTAACTCATTCAAAAGGGTAAGTTGGCATTTTCTTATTTCTATATATAATGCATAGGAATAGAGAATGACCATAGGTGAACATAAAATCCACTTTCAATTGCATATATACAAATTACATACATTATTTATCTCATATTTCTTAAATTTTCTGAATTACTGATCAATATTCACAAATCATTTTCTTTCATAAAAAATAGTTCATCTTGTCCAAAGATGCATTATATGCATCAGTACATAGTATTAAGACTACGTAGGTCCACAATGATAAGACTCAATAAATAAACATAATATATGCCATTTGTACTTTGCCAAATAGGGAATAGAAGTAAACTAGTTGGCAAGGATATCTCCAAATTAAGCTCTAAGAGCTTCAACTTTCATATTTACAATTCATATTGTCTTATTAATCAATTACATAGCATTTGCTAATTCATGATTCTGAAGATGCCTTTTATCAAAGCATGGTTTATAAGGTGGCCTTGTGGTTTTGGGCTATTAAACCAATATTACAGTGTGATGACGTAAGTTTGACACCAAACCGAAAAATGACTCCTTGACATCAATCTCAAATTTTACCGATAATTTGAGTTTAACGTGAGTGATTAGTAATAAATGGGATGATATATTCTTCCTGCTTGATTGATTTACTGAGGCATGTGGGGGCATCGGGGTCTAGTGGTTACGACTTTCGTCTCTCAATCAGAGGGACGTGGGTTCGAATCCCAGCCATGGCGTGTTTTCCTTCAGCAAGAAAACTACACAAATTGTGCTGCACTAAACCCAGGTGAGGTGAATGGGTACCCAGCAGGATTAATTCCTTGAAATGCACCGAGCGCTGGAAGCAGCTCTAACTAAAAGCTGGGGTAAAAATAATAACGTGCCTCGGAATCGATTATTTCTAGATAGATGGCGCAATATAAATGCCTATTATTATCATTATTATTATTTTATAGTGAAATGGTTACCTCTGGCATTCCTTCCTACACGGAACTGGAAGAATATGATTCTATTCACTGACCATGATCGAAAGAATGAACCTGCACACTCCCCTTTAATTGTTTCACATATTGAAATGCCTTAGTTTAGTGGCAATACCATGACTCTCACATTATCGCCTGAAGAACGATTGTTAAATACATTTTTTTTCTCAGAGAGAAAATGTAAATATCCCAGATATAATCGAACTCGGCACATCCCTCCTGGCATTTAAGATGTGCTGGAAAATGCACATTGTGATGATTGCTACGAAATAAATCAAACAGGTTTTTATACACCTTACATAATACAGATAAAGCCGATATGAATCTACTTCAGATTTTTTCGATACCCGTTTCACACATAAAATCTAAGCTCTTGCAAAATACCCTGTAACATCTTACTGTCACAGAGATATGACAAGTGTTATCTATCAAGAGATTATTTGGATAGTCGATTGCTAGCACCACAGTTTCATGAAGAACAACAATATATAACCAATATTTAGGAATAAACACATGCATCCGACATCCTTTACGCAGAGGCATATAATCATTACTTGTGTACAGGCGTTCTCATCAATATACATGATTTGGATATACTACATTTCTGACATTGTGTTCAGTATTACATTTGGTATCACATACTTGTAACTGTGCCTTCTTTCTTCATATTACCATATGAGTTCATGGAAAGATGAGGTATGAAAGAAACCCTTTGTGAAAGAAATAAAAAAAGGAAATTGAAAAGAACGGTTCATGTGTTTAGGATGCACACTGGATTATTCTGTCTCCACTTGGTCTAATTAACAACTAGGTGAACTAAACATGGTCCAACTTCATTGGCTGGTATTCTGATAATTAAACCTAGTTTCAACCCTAGTCTAAACCAGGATTTTAACCCACATTTTTTTGGAATGCTTGGCTTCATAACACATGTATTTCTTCCATATTCATGACAAAATCAATTAACTAATTAAAATTCATATCTTTGTATTGTCCTACTATTTCCATTTCATGACTAACTCGATTTTTTTAAAAACAATTTTTGAAGCAGGATAAGAAAGTTTCTTAATTGGTGAATGAGTTTACAACTGGCATTCCATAAATGTGTGGTCTAAGTTAAGGTTTACCTAACCCATGGCTATCAGAATACCATCATTTGTGTCTACAATAATTAATCAATCTACAAAAATTCATCTTACTATTTGTATTCCACCTGGCCTAAAAACAAGTTTGTCTAACATCCAATTTTGTTGGCGCTATCAGTCTATAAGGTACTCGGGCTCTTCTTTAATCCGGCAAAGACAAAATGGTAATTAGTCTGGAAAGGATTTCCATCAAGTGAGACTCGAAGTAGATATTAGAACTTCAGGAAAATGGACCAGGTTCCAGCCAAACAAATGAATTGTGGGCTTAAAGGGTTCAAAGACAACACTCCTTGAAATTAGACCAAGTGTTTCCGAACATATGTAGATAAACCAAATCGGAAAGAGGATGGTATGGATGAAAGTGGAAGAGAAAAAATGTCATGGAAAGATGTGATAATTTTTGTTAAAAGCACATTTTTGCTATGAATAGATAAGTGAAACAGGAACAAATGGAAGAAATAGTGATGGCGTTGAGGTCACATGCATCAATATCGGCAGAAGGAAAATACAGATTTAGATGAACTCTGATAATGGATATTATCAGAATGGATATTTTGAGATTTAAATCGCAGGAAGGACTACTCCCACCATGTAGATTTTTAGGATAATAAGTGGTGTTTTATTAAGCATTTTGGTTTATGAAAACCTCTTAATTTTACGACTAATTACTTTAACTGGGAATTGAAACCTTATTCACTCTCATGTAAAGATATCTGGCACATACTATAAAACATGAAGTCATCATTAAGTAACCATTTAAGTGTGTTAATATAATACTGTTTATTCTGGTTCAACGCCAGGTGTAAGATGGTGGTGTCATGCTGTTGAGTCAATGTTGTAGTCTTATCCAGAGCACAGTTGAGTGCATGTTGGTGCTTTAATGCTGTTACCCTTCGCCCCTAAAACTGTTAGGTGTATACTTGTGCTAAAATGCTGTAGTCTGTGGAAAAGCACTGGTTGAGCATATAATAGTTTTACGGTGCCATATTCATCATCAGAACATGGTAAGTGTCCATCGGTGCCATGAAGGTGTAATTAGTTGCAAAACACACACTGTTGAGTGTATACAGGTGCTATGATGCCCTAATCTGCAGCAGAACATGCTGGGTGCATAATGGAACCATAACACCAAACACTTTAGCAAAAACACTGTTGGGTGTTTACTGGTGCTATATTGCAGTAGTCTTTAGCAGAACACCCCTTGAGCGTATACTGGTGCTAGTGTATTTAGCTTCGGTAAAAATCAGAGCACTGTTGAGTGCATACCAATGCTATAACTCGGTTGTCATCAATGGAGCACCATTCGGTGTATACTGGTGTTCATAAGCCACATATGGAGAGTAAGATACTTGTTCATAAGCTAGCCTTCCTTCCTCACCTGGAGCAGAATTTAGGAAGAAAATAAAGATAAGGAGTCATTAACCAATTCTTTAATCAATTCAATTCTATATGTTTAATAATATATTGTATGTAATGTTTCCAAATGTCTATTATTCAATATATTAATCAATTCAATTATAAAGGTATCGCAGTTATTTATTCCATCACTCAATTCTTCAACATCATCAATTATTTTAACTGATACCATTATGAGGGGAACTTTCAATCCTAGCATTATTCCCAAAAAGATGATCATCATCATGATGATCATGATGATCATCATCATCATCATCGCCATCATCATCATCATCCTCATTATCATCACCACCACCATCATAATCATCGCCATCATCACCATCATCATCAGCATCATCATCACCATCATCATCCTCATTATCATCACCACCACCATCATCATCATCATCATTATCGCCATCATCACCATCATCATTATATCACCAATATCATTATTACAATGGATATACAGGTACTTTAATAATAAATCAAAATTTTTACCAAATGCCATAAGAGCTTCCTTGGCTGTGGTCTTCACATCGTCAATATCACAGCGCACTAAATACACCAACTGTTCAAATGACTCTGATGCCTGTGAAAAAAAGAAACCATTACCTCAGAAATTGGTGAATTCAAAACTTCTACAACATGAAGAGTATAATATCATAAAAGAGGGTACAATTTAACAGATTTTAATAGATAGTGGTATATCAGACAACCCACAGAAACTTCTATATGATTACCTGAAAGTGGGAAAGTTTCATGCAATGTAACTACAAAACTAAAATTATTTTTGCATTGGTATATACTGATCAGTCAATCATATGAATATATTTCATAGATGTGTGCATAGTAATTATAATGAATGATGACTGACTGATGATTGATATTCGAGGATCGATGATTGATATCATATGTACTGATTGTGGTAAAAGGGAAGGGGATCGCTGCAAGGGTAAATCCAGACATTCCCTTTCGTTCACCAAAATGAATTTGGATTTTAAACCTTGGATTTACTAATAATTTATTTAAATTACTAACTTTTACCTCAAAAATATCACAAAAAATAGAGGTGGACTGAAACCCCCCCCCAAAAAAAAAGAATGTGGTGGCAATGTAAAAGAAAGACAGAAGAGTCTTGAGAGGGGCAGAAGAATGGGGAGGATAGATGGATAGATAGATGGACATTGAGACTATACAACAAGAGAGATAGGAAGGGGAGGGGAAAGAATGAAAGATAGCTAACCTGCATAGCAGCTAGAGCTGCACAACCAGCCTGACGTAGCGACAGATCTCTTTCCTCAAGGCATTCCAGGTACACTGTCACAGCCTGTAAGGAAAATACAACTTATTAATATCAATATAAACAGAAACAAAAGTTGGACACCATTTCCTTTCATATATGGAACAATCCAATTTGAATTTCTTGGGGAATATCCTCTATATCCTGAATTCTTTATGATCATGACAAGAATTCTTTTGACTCAAGATATCATCTTATCCAATTTCAATTTTCAATGCATTTTCGAAGAGTAAAATTTATAAGCAACCTCACAAATTCAGATCTTTGAGAACTATTAATTAGGTGATGTGTCAATCAACAGACCAACTATTAATTTTGTACAAATTTTCTTTTTTATTTATCATTTTTCATTTTTCCACCCTTTTCTTGTTCCACCAAAATCAACAAAAACTCCTCCATCAATTTTCATCAAAATTTTATCAGTTAAGTGGACTTATCATGCGATGTGCACCAAAGAAGTTCAAGGTAAAAAGGTCATTGCAATGTCATCTAGGTGCCATTTTGTAAATTCACATTATCAATCACATCTCCCTTTATCAATCAATTATCAGAAATCAACCATATTTTCTTTTTAATTTTTCATACTTCAAATCCTTTCTACCACCTTTAGCTACCCTTAGTAAACTGCTTTTTGAAACTAGGGATATTGCAAATTCCGCTCTATGAGATTGAACAAAATGGCTACCTTTTGTCTGATATCTTCTTCCTTAGCAATGGATTCTAAATACATTCTGACTGCTGCCTGCACGGTGGCACTGTCCTCTAGGAGCAATAAACCTAGCGCCCTCAGGTTACCCGCTGGTAAGAGGAAGCCTTTGGGGATCCTCTTGATGGTTCGCAGGAGCTCGGGTCTACCGGGTTCTAAACTTGCCGTTAATTCAACTGTGAAATTAAAAATGCAATAGAAAGTTATGAAATCATTTCATCTAATTCTTTCAGAAGAGCACTGTCTTAAGTTGTTAGCTTTGAAATCAATTTTGGGTTGAGGACCTATGATGAAGAATTGCACTTGTAAATATTTGAAAGGTAGAAATAAAGAATGAGAGGGGAAAGAAAAAACAAGGAAAAGACAAATGGAAAAGACTTGGGGAAAAGTCCTTTTGAATAAAGATATTTCAATTCATTTCTTTCTTTCTTTGTTTTCTTAATGAATTGCATCATTAAGAAGTTACTTGGGAGGTCTTGGGGCATCTGACAGCTGTCTCAAATATAAATCAAGGGTTTGCTTAAAGCAAAGACAAAACACTGACGATGATTCCAGATAGATTTTCATTGTTTTGAGGTTTGATTGACAAATTACAGGTATCGAAACATACTCCATAAAGTGAGGACTACAAAGTAATATCAAAGGTGGTGTGCTTACATTCATTTGTGATGTCATTTAGACATTTCTCTGGATGCCGTCTGTTCTCTTGAGTGAAGTAGGAGACGTATTGGAATAATGTGATAATAGTCTTAGGGCTCATCAAGTCTGCGGGTCTCTCTATGATCCTATTGCACACACTATGGAATACTGAAACAAAGAAAAAGAAATGTGCCGTCATCATCACAGATTCATTAGTTTTCCTAGGCCCAATTTGGAAGGTATAAGATCTGGGCCTCATCTTACAAAGAGTTGCAATCGATCTGGGCCAGGTCTTACAAAGAGTTGGAATTGATCAAATCAATTGCAACTATGGACGGCCAGCAAGGTCAACATGTATTATGCATGTTTGTTCAAATTATTTTTTAACTATGATGTATATTGCTGCATTCATTGTTTTTCGTGAAAATTCACTGTGCTCTTTGTTCACAAAGGACATTGTGCCAATATCCTCTAGAAAAAATTATGACACTGATGGATTTCCATAGTTACAATTGATTGGATCAATCGTAACACTTTGTAAGACGGGGCCCATCAACCTTAACTATTGAAAGCCACCAACGCCCACTCTAAAATACATTTTAGTTCAAAATGTTTTCTAGGTATGATGTTTATTCATTAATTCATTGTTTCTTTACAAATTGGTGTGTTCCCCTTAGTCTATAAAGGACATTTTTCAATTTTCCTAAAGAAAAAAATTATGACACTGATGGATTTCCAAAGAGTTACGATTGATTGGATCAATCATAACTCTTTGTAAGATGAAGCCCAGATTACATAAACTGTGGAATATAAAAACAACCCTACATTTGGATTAATTTTTTCACTGTAACCTATTTCGGTCTTAAATAATGGGTTTATAAAAAAAAATGGAGTTAAATGAATTTTAGTTAATGACTAATGCATGTTGCTATGTCAGGGTAAACTTCAGTTTAGGCATGTAGCCACTGGGCAGAGTGACACAGATGAAATACTAGCAAACAATCCATATCCTTTCACAGACAAACTAATTTTTGATCAGCGATCTATGGTTTACAAATTCTTTTTACTATTGCTTCATATATTGATAATTTCATTACTGTATATTTAACATTTTTCTTTCCCAATTGCTCAATGAACCTTATCTGTTAAATAAACGTGTAAATGAAAGCCTTCATATTATCCTTATGAAAAAAAGGCTAAATACAACCACAATCGAAATAATCATAATGGATGAAAGTCTTATACAGTCACGGGATTGCATCTGGTCATTTGATGCTACTCTTTGGTTCGCTTCCCTGAATACCATTTTAAGCAAAGATAAACTATTTTCTCTTGATGCTTACCATCATCTGCTATCTCAGGGTGATTCGTTCGGAGTTTAGCTCCAAACTTCACATCCAGCTGAAGAAGAAATGAGTCGGCATTCACATAGAGGGCCTCCTTCTCTCTGCACTGTTCCCAGAATTCCAAGAGTGGTAGATTCAGCTTCAATTCCGGAAGAACTAAAGGATTACAAGAAAAGTCTCAGAATGCTATTTATCACTGCTTGTTTAAACTCAATTGTTGTTGAAATTTGAATGTCAAACTGTCTAGACACATAGCATCTTAGTTATTGTGAACAACAGTGCAAATCAGTCAAACATAAATTTGTATTACATTATATTTCCAATACTGTTCATGTACAAGTACAGTATTAAATTACTTGGCTAGTGGTTTAATTGCTGCATTATCACATCTTATCAAATAGGTGGCATTACAAATTTGTTTAAGTTACTTTTGAATTCAATGATACTCCTAAAATGATGTGGAAATTTTAAAAATAGGACAAGTAAGACTTGTAGAAACCATGAACCAAGTGATTATGCAACATACTCTTTGAGCAGATGATTGCAACCAAATTGAATGATTATAATGAATGATTATGAAATAAGTAGAGCAATAAGCATATGATTTCTTTCAGGCTGTAATTCTCATAGAAAAACTTTACTATGATACAATCCTCTTCACTGTTACCACCTATGAAAATTAAGTTCATTAAAGAGGGATGTCCCTTTTTGCAGGTGTAAAAACATTGGCTTCATTTCATGAAACTATTTTCACTAACTAATTCTAGAAATCTGTGACAATTTAGCTTTCGGTCAATAAAACAGCATTATTTCAGTAGCTTATACAAATTATCTGCAATTTTTATATGAAACATGGCCCTGATGACTTGAATAAAGTGGTGTTAATTTGAGAACAGCCACATGAAATTTTCAGTGTGGCAAATTCATTCTTTACAATAAAAGGGGGTATGAAACTCATGTCTTAGGTCGGTAACAAAAAATAGCAATATATCATTAGGCCGATTTCCACAATTGCTTACATTGTTGATTATATTCATGTAGTTGTACAATCAACTATCGGACCGATTGCTAGATATACATAGGATGGGGTCATGGAGATTTTCACGCCCTTTCTTTACACTTGCCAAGTATATTGGAGTTTGCAAAATGGACAATTCAACTTAAAAGTTAACATTAGCTGGTCAATAAGCTGGGCAAGCTAGGCATTACAAGGTCACTCACATTTTTTAAGAAAGCAAAGGAAGAGATATAGAATGAAATAGAAAGGAGAAGAGTAGGTCAGGCCGGGAGGAGGGGGGTAGACAAAGTATTATTGCACATCAACCCTTGCATGTTTATAAGAACTAGTATTAAAAATCTACATGCACAGGAATTTTAGTGCTGTTAGATCAAATATTATATACATATTTGGTCATAAGCATAATAATGAATGTAATATGAGTGTAAGACCTCTGAAACATCTGAGTTTTTTTCATTTTTTATTTTGTTGATAACTATAACTATTGTGATTTATTATCAAATTTTGCTGCAAATATTTTTTTTCAAATTTGTTTCAAGCAATGGTTAAAACGGTATATAGATGAGAATATGATATCATGAATGTCCATGGGGATCCCAGTAGTTAGGAATGGCAAATGGAATATACATTTTGTAGTAATTGCAATAATTCTTTTGATGGCATTAAATATGGGGTTGAAAGATAAATAGATGTGGTTATATGTGAATGACCATGTAGTATCCTTGCTCACCCAGCCCTAGTATACGTTGGGTACGACCGGCAATACCTTCGTCCGCCGAGCTGACATGGACGCCGCTGACTGCTAACACAATCAGCTGCTCGATTATTGCTGCTTGCTGCTGGAGCTTGTTCAATGCTATCGTCTCCTTCAGTTTGAGGGGACCAAATGCACCAAGATGCTGCAGAGATGACAAGGAAGATTATTATATAGATTTGTTAAGTCATAGGCCCATATTTTCAAATTGAAATATTTTTTCTTCACATCTATAAAAAACAAAACAAGATACAGTACATCGGGATACAAAGAATCAAATGATTCCATAATGATAGAGTTAAATAACATCGAAAATTGCAAAATTTGGACAAAATAACAAAATATATAAGGTAATGGATGGGATGTGAGGGAGTAGCAAAAAGCCAGTAGGCCTATCTAGGCAACTCCCTGGTTAACATTAATTACTGAAAATCTTGTTTAGATTGCAAGAAACATATAAAATATTTGAATAAACAAAAAAAAATAAAGAACAAACTGAAAATATAAACAAACATAAACAGTTTATCTCAAAGTGGGGCTAAATTTGGGGAGCCACATGTAACACATATCTCCCAATGGTATAAGTCCAAACCATGAGCACATTTTGTTCTGAAAGTATCAATTTTTTCTAATTAAGGTTTTTTACATCTAAAAAAAGATATTCAAAACAAAATTCTCACTATTAAAGCAAGGGAGAAAAGTCCAGAGCACATAGATTTTGTTTCCCATATATTTCATCATGTGCGGTCTTAAAGGTCAAGTCCACCTCAGAAAAATGTTGATTTGAATCAATAGAAAAAAATCAGACAAGCACAATGCTGAAAATTTCATCAAAATCGGATGTAAAATAAGAAAGTTATGACATTTCAAAGTTTTGCTTATTTTCAACAAAATAGTTATATGAACGAACCGCCCAATATGTTTGAATTATACAATATTTCAATTTTTACGAATTTGACGATTAGGACCTCCTTGCCTGAAGCACAAAATGTTAAAATAATGGAATTCCATGTGTTCAGCGAGGAATGAAACTTCATTTCACATGACAATGACGAGAAAATAAAAATATTTCATATTTCATATAATAAAATACAAAAGAAATAGTGAGTGAGTGATGCCATCAACTCTCTCATTTGGATGTAACTGGCTCGTTCATATAACTATTTTGTTGAAAATAAGCGAAACTTTAAAATGCCATAACTTTCTTATTTTACATCCGATTTTGATGAAATTTTCAGTGTTATGCTAGTTGAATTTTTCTCTTTTTATTCAAATCAAGTTTTTGTTGGGGTGGACTTGTCCTTTAAATGGAAATTTATGATAAACCAGATGTCACAAAATGGGTCATGGAAATCAAGTGAATTTAGTACAATACTTGTTCATAAGTGACCATGAATGACCAAAAAATGACTACTTTACAATAAGTGAAATGCAAAAATTAAAAAAATCAAGAAAAAGTGTCCCAATTTACATTTGAACTGAATATAGGATCATGTAAATGATGCTTTGTATGAAACTGCAACAGATTTGAGGAATCTGACTCCAATATTCACAATACATTTGAACTTGGTCATATGCAATGAAACATCAAATAGCAAAAAGATTTGCAGTAACTGCTACTGGTCTGTGAACAACACAGACAGTTTTGACTGCAATGTAGGATGTACAATAGGTTGCACTCAACCCAGATGAGGTGAATGGGTACCCAGTAGGATTAATTCCTTTAATGCAGGAGCGCTGAAAGGCAGCTCGAGCTAAAGCCGGGGTAATAATAATAAAATCGCACCTCAGAATAGAATATTTCTAGATAGATTGCGTTATATAAATGCCTATTATCATTATTACAATATCACAAAGGACTTAAATGATGCTAAATTTGATCTTAAGACTAGATGTCATGCTGTAAAGTTTGAACTGTTCTAACATGGGATAAGCATCTTTGTGAACTACTTACACTCAACAGGTATTCCGTAAACATGAGATGATGAGTAAGAGTCACGTCAATGGATTCACTTCCTGTCGTCAAGTTCTCTTCTGAACCAGGAAGACGCTTCATGCTCCCGAAAGAACTATCCGCCGGGGACTCCAGCAGACGGTTCCCCCGCTGTTCGTTCAGCTCCAGCATGCGACTCTCCCTCTTCTCACTAAGGTCCAGAAACCTGCTGCTTCTCTTGACAGACGAGTTGCTGGATGGTGACCTGATGCCACGAAGCTCCACCTGCGATGGGAGGTCCTCTTCTATACATGTCGAGTCACTAAGACGGTCTGACGACACGGCTACACCGTCAACATTATCACAGGCATTCTTGCGATTTGTTCTGAAAGTTACAGAAATGTTGAAAACATTTGCAAATATAAAAGTAATATACATAGTATCATCCAAGGTAATGAAGGTATAAATTGCTATGGTCAGAAGATGACAACACTTAAAGATTATTCCAACACCCAAGATGTATTGATGTATGATTTGAAAAAAATATATATACATTATTATTTTTGTGTAAATCGATTTCTCATTCTGCCACTATTTTGGACTAATAAATTACCCAGAACATTATCATACATGTCAACAAAATTTGGTTTTCATAAATGTGCACATATAAATTGCAATTAGACTCGTCATGTGCAGGGATACCACTTCATCTAGAATTAGCCATTGCCTACACAAAAAGTCTGTTTTCTATTGCTGAAAACAAGTTTTAAAAGTCTACAACGTGGCATCCCTAGTCTATAGAACACTTGATAAAAGAAAATAAAACATCTGTGTGGGCTATTTCATAAATCAAACAGAAAGAGCTCTTGTTATAGGCTACTGAAATTGAGGCATATGAATATCCACAAAGAATGTTCAGCTTTCATTACTGATGACAAGTATGATGAACAGGGCATCACTACACATCTACTCACTCTTCCATGCTGGACGAATCAACTGTGTCACTCAGACCTTCATCTATCTCATTCAGGAAGTCAAAACTATCTAAAGCATTCTTGACTGAAAGACTGATGGTTGACTCACGACGCTTCTTATCAAGATTCTTCTACAAAAAAGATTTAAAAAAAAAAGAACAAAGGTTGATCTGTGAAAAAGCACTAATTACAGTAGACATGAGATTGTCTTCAACTAGTCTAGATTACAATGCAATATAAATGGAAAAGTCTAGGCTCAGACAATTGTAATTGTTATCTGTTGGGCAAGACAAAAACCTGGGCAATTTAAATGAGTTACGGTGGCTACAAAATGATGAATCTGTTAATTTTATGGTTGCAGTGGTGTGATAAAAGTCTGCACCATTCAAGTGACTTCAGGTAAACCCAACAGCTCTCTGTTCATTTAATGAAATGGTGGCAGCAGTGGGATGTAAGCAGGCATCATTCAAATTATTTTGGGTGAAACCAGATGGGTGTCTGTTCATTTAATGGAATGGTGGCAGTGTTGGGATATTAGCCTGCACCATTCAAGTGACTTTGGATGACACCATACTGGTCTCTGTTCATTCAATGGCATGATGGCAGTGGGGGGACATAAGCTGGTACCATTCAAATGACTTTGGGTGAAACCAGACTAGTGTCTGTTCATTTATGGTGTCAGCGGTGGGATATAGCTAGCACCATTCAAGTGAGTTTGGGTGAAACCATACTGGTCTTGGTTCATTTAATGGCATGATGGAAGGGGAGGGGGGAGGGTATAAGCTGGTACCATTCAAGTGACTTTGGGTGAAACCAGAACAGTCTGTTCATTGAATGGTATGGTGGTAGCAGTGGGATATAAGCCTGCACCATTCAAGTGACTTTGGATGAAACCAGAACAGTCTGTTCATTTTGTGGTGGCAGCAGTGGGATATAAGCCGGCACCATTCACGTGACTTTCGGTGAAACCGAAATGGTCTCTGATCATTTAGTGACTAATGTTTGCTTTGATAGAGACTTGATCATTATTAGGCATATCATTAATTTCCCGCTAGCCATCATATTATATTGGAGCCATCTCACAGCAGAATGGAAATATAATAATGTACCTGAATCTGTATTGAGTGGTGATCAAATATGAGACAAAATGACATGAGTTTAATAGTGATTGAAAGTAACTATTTATACTTGTATTGTTATTATCTATGCATGTATTAAATTGACATTGTAAGGTTTTTACTCAATATGTGGAAAATAAATTGAAAAAAAGTATCCAATATCCACTGGATAGATTGGCTTGGAGGGAGAAGTTCATGGTGACCTAGAAGGCACTGATGACTCCTTAGAACATTGTTCTTCCCTATGTAGTGGTTGATGGTGAATGGTACTAGTAGTAGTAGTAGTAATTTACCTTGAGGAATGAGTCTAGATGAGTTATCTGTTGTTCTAATGGTCTCAGTTCACTGTACTGTCCCGTTAAGATCTCTAATAAGCGAACAACATTGTGTAATGCTTCCTCTAATGTTAAGGTTGGTGACGATGAGATCTCTACTGGCTTATTTTGTTTTGGACGCATCGGTGAGTGCGGAGTGTCGGAGGAAGAGGATGTTGATGCTGTACTTAATCTCTTTTGCTGCAAGAAAATGGGAGAAAAACATTACTTTACATCTCTTATTAAAGATATGATCAATGAAACAGACAAAGCTTTCAGTCAAACATGCTTGTTACTTAATATTCTAAGCAAACTTTTCTTTCATCAATTGTTTAAAAAAAACAATTTATTTCATGAAATGATATAATAATGGAGCAAAATGGAAAAGGTTCTTCAAAACAATCATTAACACAGGTATAACGAATTGATTTTTCATTAATTTGAAACTTTGAAAGGTCACTTTTTCTTTTGCTTGGACTGGAAAAAAGATGAACTTCCACTTCCTCACTTTCACTTCAAGTAAGCTCAACAGTGGTCTAACACATACCTAGAATTACCTGTAACAGAATGGAAACACACATCCTCTTTTCTTAATTATGTAATAAGTATATGTTAACATAAAAACAAACATGGCAAATGAGTCTAGCTTACATAGTTGATGGAAAAAAAATGTTCCAATTTGATTTGCAGCAACATTATGTTAATATAAGAAGACAAATGGGCCAAGCTTACATGAACATTGATCATAGAATCGGTTAGCGTTCTTTCTCTCCGATGATACGAGTTCTTGTTGAGCTGTTTGAGATCTTCTTCATCCACATGGAAGGGGCTCCATGTTACAATAATGTTCAATTTAATTGTTCCAGTTTCGTTCACATCTATAGTCAAGTTTTGCGGTTCTGCTCCATAGAAATCTGACGTATCAAACTCCAGGTTGCCAATGGTGACGTTGGATCTTGCAATACCCCTGATCTCTGTGACCTATAGGTCAAAGGTTATAAAAAAAAAACAATGATATAATTATCTCTGTGACCGATGGGTTAAATGTCAAACAAAATAATGATATAATGCTTACAAACAAACTCACAAACAGTGAGTGGCCAGAAATTGTCATACACATGAATTAATTAACTCTCCCAGATCTATGCATCATATCATACAAAGGAAAAAATTATACATTTCTAGCTTATTTTCAACAGCTATATTATCTGAATTGCAATGATTCTATTTACAGAATGCACACATATTTGTATGTATTACTTTCAATCTGTAAAGCACTCCAAATATGAATTATAAGAGAAGAAGTAGATGATGAATAATGATGTGCCATTTTATGCTAATTGATATAGGGAGATATGGAGCTTGCATACCTTTATTGTGAGGAAGTCTCCAACCATAGGATAAAGCACAATCTCATCACCTTCCCATGTCTGACTTAGATCCTTCTCCACCTTACATTTCGTCTTCCACTTTTGAAAGCCATACTTGAAAGTGATCTGCGGAATTAAAGACAAAGTATCAGAAATGATGAAAACAAAGTTACAAAAATGCTATAAGAAATGGACAAAATCATTGTTTACACTGGCTTAATTCTATGAACAATAAATGAATTGAAAATGAATATATATCATTCCATCCTTCTTCATTAGGAATACACCAAGTGCGGTGTTGGCTCAGTCGGTAACGCGTCTGCCCGTCGAACCAAAGATCGTGGGTTCGAGTCCACCCCGGGCGGATGACTGAAGCCAGTGCATTGTGTGTAAACGTCTCTCCCATGTTTCATAGATGCAGGCTATGTTACATTGGAAAACACTCCGTCCCTCGGATAGGACGTTAAATGGAGGCCCTGTGTAGAGGAGAGTCACCACCTTTGCACGTTAAGAACCCATTGCACTATTCGTATAAGAGTAGGGGGAAACCCCGGTGTAGTGGTCCACCTGCATTCCCCCCAATCAGATCGGGAGGAGAGACCTGCGGGTCACAGTGATTCACTTTGCTTTTCGCCTCCGAGGCACAGGTGACGCCAAACAAATAATAATAACATGTAGCTCTGACAATGTCTGACTGAAGAATTTGAAACTAAATTGAAAATTCCCACTGACAAGGAAAGTAAAACATTCCTTGATCTAGAGACAATACAATTTCTGGGAATAACAACTAAACTACATGTCACTCAATGTATTAGTGATGAATGGCCAAATCTGTTATGTCAAGTTTACAAAGTTCTGTTCAGTTCAGGGTCCTATTTCATGAAGACTTGTATGCACAGTTTCAATTACAAATTTACTATCAGCCACTCAGATTGAAGGATTTCAGTAACTTTTATCCATTATTACAAATTTTTATTTATAACAAGTTTTATGAAATGGACCCCTGAAGTTAGGATCAAGGTTCCGTTTCAATAAGACTTGTTATAATAAAAAAGGCATGATTTCTTTTACAAATTTACTATCAGCCACTCAGATTGAAGGATTTCAGTAACTTTTATCCATTATTACAAATTTTTATTTATAACAAGTTTTATGAAATGGACCCCTGAAGTTAGGATCAAGGTCCCGTTTCAATAAGACTTGTTATAATAAAAAAGGCATGATTTCTATTACAAATTTACTGTCAGCCACTCAGATTGAAGGATTTCAGTAACTTTTATCCATTATTACAAATTTTTATTTATAACAAGTTTTATGAAATGGACCCCTGAAGTTAGGATCAAGGTTCCGTTTCAATAAGACTTGTTATAATAAAAAAGGCATGATTTCTATAACAAATTTACTATCAGCCACTCAGATTGAAGGATTTCAGTAGCTTTTGACAGTTGTTAATTTGTTCTTTTAACAAGTTTCATGAAATGGGCCCCTGAAGTTAGCATAAGATACTTACTTCAAAGACATCGCCTCTTGTCACTCGTGCAAACCCAGCAATTCCTACAATTGAAAAATATATAAATCATACATCATTCCTAAAAAATTTTCACAAATATCTTAAAGGTTACATATTACATGGTCAAATTGACATTGTCAATGGTGAATTTCTGATTTGATTAGAGAATGGACTGTGTTTATTTTGAAACATTTTACTTCTAATTAAGTCTATGAATTAAATTGCATTACAAAGTTTCTGTATTAAAGGGACACTGCACACACATGTATAAGCCTTTAAATGAAACCTTGATTTCTAAACTCTTTGCTTTGTATGCCAAAAATTATTTTGATTATATTTTTTTCATATCTGCTCCTTTATATCACACTTTATCTTCAATGATCTTAAATGTTCTATATAAAAACACAAATCTCAATAAAATGAAAAAGAACTCCAATCGTCCAATGCTGATAAAACCGAACCTCACCCTCAATCTTTAATACAAAGGCACCAAGATTAGCCTCCAATTCAGCCTCCATATGGCACAATGCTTGCGTGCAGTCTCGAACCCCAACCTTAGCCTCACTCACAGGCTCCTTGGCTTTAGGTGAATGGGCGTCGTGATATGCTTTAACCATGTTGACTGCACCTATAACACAACATGGGTTGTAAAAAAATTACAAATAATGTTTAAAAATCATATAAGGCTAGACAATGAACATAGAACAAATATATAATTTTCAGCAAGCTGATATTATTATGTGTTTCTTGGCTCAAATACATTACTATGTGACTGATAACACTATGATATTTGGTTACTGAATTTTAATCACTTAATGATATAAATGATTTCCCAATTATATGCATTACTGTAAAGCATTGTGGAGGGGAGCTCTGATGATGCAAAACAGAAGTTATTTATTGTTAGATAAATAGTACAGAATGCAGTCACATTTACCCCTATTTTCTCCCCTAATCCTAGCCGAGTACCAACAATCCAATTACTGAAAATTAATCCAGTTAAGCTCATTTCTCTCAATGTTTCTTATTCCCTTTTTTCATACAAGTTGGAACCCATCTTTTTTTTTGTGGGGGGGTAGGTCGAATTGGAAATTCAATAACTGCACGGTCGGTTTGATCCCAATGTTTATCCATGCATTCTTATCTTACTTCATGAGCTGGTGAAATCATGATAATTTGAGATCATTACAACATTCCATATGAACTAGAAAACTGAGACAAACCATTTCATGAAGGTTCCACATATCAGAAGTACATCGGATGTACATACTTTCTGGAAATTGCCCACATAAAACAAATAATCACGTAATTTCCTCTATTCATCGCTTTACCTTCTCTGACTTTAAGCTCCTTCTCATACAACTCCTGAAGCTCTTCTACTTTGGCAAGATGAAATTGGAGTTTCCTTAAAAAATGAACAGAAAAATAAAAATAATAATCATAAGGTTTATAGGGCGCTTAATACAGATGTTTCTAAGCGCTCAATTTTCTGATTATTAATTACTCACAAGGAATGTAATAAAAAATTCAATCAATCAAAAAAAGACATAAATACACTCAATTAAAATCATTATCAGACATCTATAACTTACTCATACTAATCATGCCATCACAGAATGTGACTGAACACCATTTCACATTTCACACATTCTTATACCCCTTTCATAAACCCAATTACTATGAATTAGGCGGCTAATAGCAGCATAATTTGGTCATAAAATTGGAGGAGGACAAGAGTTATCAGCATTACTCTGATGCTGCTATTATCCACATAATAGTGGCATCGGGATAAGATTTTGAGTTTATGAACGCATTTCCAAATAATGCGGATAATTGCCATGGTGCGGTCACAAGGTCACCCTTTTCCAACACAACCGCATCGGAGGGGGCGTGTCCAGTTGTCATGGCGATTATCCGCCTTTTTCAGGACGGGCGCCTGTTTAAAATAATGCGGCTTATTTTCGGAGTTTATGAACGCAATTTTTATTGAATTATCCGCATTACTCTTAGGCGGCTAAATGGAGGCTAGGTTTATGAAAAGGGTATTAGTTAAATCTTTAGATGAGGGTTTGTCTAGGTCAAACATATGTACATGTACTACACTAATTTTATCACCGAGAAAATTAAACATCCTTAAATGTAATTGATATTACAGTATTATCTGCATGGTATTCTGTAGTTACAAGGTAATAGAACGATGAGGGATAAGGATTTTGAAAATTACTGAGCACTCCCTCTTCTTTGTGCGCACAGTAAGAATGATTCATGAAAACTTGGGAAAAGTAATTTCAAATCTTGCCTAGAGAGTAGACCATGATCCAACCATCAAACTAAAATGTGGGAAGAGTAAATTCAAATCTTGCCTGAAACTTCTTTAAAGACCATGCTCACACCATGATTTGGTAACTAATTTTGCTTATAAAAATTCGCCTGATCATTCTACTCATTTCCTCTTTTCTTCAAATGTAACTCCACATCACAGTGAGCTACTGAAAGTGAAAGGGCAATTTATCTTGAAGTAAGATCGATAAGACTATATTACAATAATAAGATAAAACATATGCAGATTAACTGGACAAAGGTCACTTCCTGGAATAAACACTTAAATCAAAATGAGGTACATGCAAATGCAGATATTGAAATCGGGATAAAAGGAAAATTAAGAATTGTGTTTACCTTATAAACCGTTCAGCTGCTTTAGTTTGCTGTATGGTAGAGGATAAAAGACAAACAAAACACTAATATCAAACAAAATCCTTGAAAATTACCATATAGAACCATTGCTGAATTATTTACATACAAATGAAAGTAAAAAAAAAAAATTGGAATGTATGCATCATCTGTAGGTCAACCTATCGTGGCTGAAACCATTTTTCACTGATTATGAGTAAGTAGAATAGAGTACGGCATCTATTAAAGGAGAATGAAACCATTGGAACAAGATAGCTTGTGTGAAAACAGAAAAATCAAAGAAACAGATCAACAAAAGTTAGAGAAAAATCGGACAAATAATGAGAAAGTTATGAGCATTTGAATATTGCGATCACTAATGCTATGGAGATAGCAAATTGGCAATGCGACAAAGATGTGTGATGTCACTTGTGAACAACTCTCCCCATTACTTAGTATATATTTCACTTGATTTGCCTCTTTTATCACATCTATCCATAGATCATGTGTTCTTTCTACATGAGGGCATGTATTACATATTTTTTAAGAATACATCATGGATAAAGAGTTTGTATCATCATTAGAAAAAGCAAAAAGATACATTTTGAGGGTATTTTATAGTCCACCAAAGGGAAAGTTGTTCATCAGTGACATCACACATCCTTGTCGCATTGCCAATGGGAGGATCTCCATAGCATTAGTGATTGCAATATTCAAATGCTCATAACTTTGTCATTATTGTCCGATTTTTCTCAAACTTTCTTTATTCTTATTCTTTGATTTTTCTGTTTCTACACAAGTCTATTTTTTCCAAAGGTTTCATTTCCCTTTAATGATCAGATTAACTTCAGCAATATAGCCATGATACTGTCAGTCAGACATATGACACAGCAAAAACTCATCGAAAGTGTTCATACTTCACAGTCACACAGGGTGAATCAATGTCATAGGCCATTGCCCAGATAAGCTATTAAATCCGCAATCTCATTAATAATTTGATTGGTCCATAGCTTGTTGTATGCAGGCAATAAAAATCATCTTAATATCTTCTGCCTTTACAATAATGTCCGGTCATATGATCTGACATCATACACCATTGCCTTTGTACACAAAACAATACTGAGGGATGAACTGTGTAGTAACAAGCCTCAAAGGAGCCTTTGACACCGAAATACATATCTGACTAAAGAGTTTGATAATGCTACAAAAATTCAGTTTAAGGTTCATATCAAATATTAAATAATCACAATAATCATTTGTATTATTTATAAACATATACATGTAAATGACAGTCACATACTAAAAGGTAAATTTTGTGTTTAAAAAAAGTGTCAACAAAGAGGACACCGGGTATTCATAATTTCACATGTTCAATACACACATTATGTAGCAATATTGAAGCAGATTATTCTGGCAATATCCCCACGCAATGAAAAAAAGTAAAATAACATACACTTTATCATTATAAAAGATAACAAACCTATCTTTGGAAACAGAAACATTACGGTGGAACCATAACAATACTATCAATACGCAGACATGGTGCAAAGTCTAAAACAACAATGGGATGACACACATGTAGAGTGTAAACACAATTCATTTGTTTACACTGCGAGTTTGCACGTCTATCAAGGTTGAATTACCAATTCAATAAAGCAAACGTTCTTCCATTGTTACTTTTCTGTGGATGACATTTTTATGAGGTTTTATTATTTGGTAATCAATTTCAAATATGTTGGGCCTTTTATGGTTACAACTACATGTATTTATACCTGGAAGTGCACATCTATTAAAAGTCCCACAATATAATTATGCAGAGGAAAGGGAACAGGAATTCCTGTTTCCATGTGTGGTAAAAAAAATGCCCATGCACGCAGACAGCTCCAACCGGGAAAAGGTTTCCCCTTTTGACCTGCTGAATGCTAGAATCGAGGCTACTGGTTTTTCATGCATTTCATATTCGCAGAAAGCCAAAGGATAAATGCTTATGTTCTTTGGGAGGGGAGGGGGGGGCTGTACATATGACATGACATGATTTACGATAGACAACCATCATTGTACATTCCAAGGAAAGGAGATACACACAAAATGACCCCCTGAAAATCCTTCAGATTTTTTTAAAAAGAGTCCACGGGACGCGATTATAACTTTAATGGAAGTTCAAGGACAAGTCCACCCAAACTATAAGTTAATTGGAATAAAAATACAAAAATTCCACAAGCATAACACTGAAAATTTCATCAAAATCGGATATAAAATAAGAAAGTTATAACATTATAAAGTTTCGCTTAAATTCACAAAACAGTTATATGCCCATCCTGGTTGGAGGAAACTGATGACGTCATCCACTATTTCTTTTGTATTTTAATATATGAAATATTCAAAATTTTCCATTCACTGTTAAGTGAAAAAGCAATGAATTCCTCCCTGAACATGTGGAATCAGCATTGTTTAAGAATATATGGTTCAGTCAGCTTGGTCCTTATTGTCAAATCTGTAAAAAATGAAATAATGTATAATTCAAACAATAAAAAACAAAAGAAATAGTGAGTGAGGGACATCATCAACTGTCTCATTTGCATGTCACTCAGTAGTGTATATCACTGTTTTTTTTAAAACTTTCTTATTTTACATCCGATTTGGATGAAATTTTCAGCATTATGCTAGTTTGATTTTCTCTATTTATTCAAACCAACATTTTGCCAGGGTGGACTTGACCTTAAGTAGCTCCGTTGGTGTAGAGATAGAACCTACCTTGTCCAAATTGTAATGGAATCCTTGTCTTGATTTATCTGTAGTCTTTGTCTCTTCTTGATGTTCTTTCATCATCTCTAGTTTCTCATTGCTGATCCGTATTGAATCTCTGGGAAAACATACAAACAAAAAATAAATAAATAGGCCCGTATTCTGAAGTCAGGTTTCAATTTAACCTTGGTTTAAAGTTGTGGTTTACCTATGGATAGCTGATTGTGGCATGAATCTTTAACAGTAGAATTTCAATGTATTAGCTCATTTTTCTTTCAAATCATTCTCAACTGTTTGAAAAGGATAAATTAGATGGCTTTCTTCACCATTCATCAGATCGGGAAGAGCATAATGTGTAATATGGTTGATTTCTCTGGGTTGCCGGACATTGTAGCGTTGTCGTCTATGTTCAACACTTCACATGAAGGAGTTGATTTTCTGGTAGGGTTCACTAACATTACATTTTAGCACTACTATATATACTGTACATGTATACCTATTACTTATCAAATAACAATAAGAGCATATCAATTAATCATGGCTTATCTTGTCTAGAACTTGGTCAATTAATCTCGGCCCATTTGTTATGAATACTGCCATTTGATCCCTGATGACCCTAAATTGCATGGGAAGTGAAACAGGTGTATTTCAATTTTAATCTTAATCAACACTAGATGGGATGTACGTTGTTCTTCCTTCACAGTATTTAGCTGTCTATTCGTAACTTATACCACTTTTTTAATGAATTCACCCTCAAATAATCCGGACTACTGGATGCAGCTCGTCAATAAAAATTGCATTCATGAATGGAAAAGGAGTCTGTATTATTTTTTTACAAGTGCAGTGAGGAAAAAGTGTAGTTTATCAACATGAAAAGTCAGTGCACTGTATGCACATGGGAAACAAGACTGCAGAGTAAGCCCCATTACAGCATTTGAGATTCCTGTTCATGACTTTCAAGAATGACGACTGGATCCATCCGGATTGAGCGCAGCTCCAGTCCTCCTAAAATGACGACTTAAATAATACGGCTTATTCTACTCCTCAACTTGTCATGATTGAAATAGCGTATTCAAGAATTCATGAAATGGGTATTAATGATGAAAATATTTTTCTGACTCTCCTATAGCAGTATCAGCGAAAACCGGATCTGAATCTACAAAAAAATTACTTTTTATGATTCAGAACACCCCCCCCCCATAAAAAAATCAAGCTCCCGGCCTAGAATTGAATCAGGACCACATTGATCACACTAATTTATGTTACACTTTACTCGCTTTCCATAGTTACGTTTGATTAAAATTGATCACATTATGGCAAATCAAATGACACAGATCCAAGATTTCACTTTTAAAAAATTCAATAAGTTTGAATACTTACAGGAGTCCATTCTTCAATGATTCAACAATGACGGCCATACGGCCTGGTCTTGGTTGTCGAGGCATTCTCAAAGTGTTGCTAGGGGGCGGCAGCATCCTTTGCTGAGTACGACGACGATCGCGCAGCTTACGCTGCGTCACCGGGCTGGTGAACCCTCGAAGGCCCTGAAAAATATAATGAATACAAATCAATTGAGTTTTTTGTAAGAAATACATATTTTAGATTCTTGTTTATATTGTTGTGATTGCAATCATTGCACTACTAGTGAATCTCATTGGGTGAAATTCATGTCGAGAGCTTGTTAAGGTAAACTGCAGGTGATTTTTTCCTTCTGAAGAGGCAGAGATTGCAACCTAGGAAACAATTCATCCATATTTTAACCACGGTTTAGACCAAATAAGCCTACGACAATAGGGCTACCATTCTGTCACATTATTGGTACATGTAAGGGGGTGTAGGCCCCTAATATACTCTGGGGTAAATGACTAGAGCTCATCACCGAATAAGATTTCTTTTTTCAAACTGAGATGAAACCCCTGAAGATTGGCAGGAGAAACCCAATGATTATATCATCTGGTCATGCTGAAGATACCAACTGCTAATCAATAGAATTCACAAGGGAATAGGTATGAGCTTAGACTGGCTTTCCCCTGGTGCAAAAACCACCTGAGCCTGTGCTGTTAATTTATTATCAAACCAGTGGTGATCATTTATCATCTAGCTTGGCTTGATATTGCAGAGAAAATGCAGACATGCTGTGGAGGCCAACATGGCTACACCATGGACCTGGCTACACACACTACACATAAGGGAAAAAAAGTATACTTCTAACCAAGCAATCAATGGACACTAGAATTACTGGCATTCTACAAATGAATTCAGAAAAGGTATAAAATGTAAAAATGAAAACCAATATTGAGCATGATGCATGTCTGCATGATTGGCAGAACTGTTAAAATATCATGGAGCTATTAGCTCCATGAATACGTGTATATGTCTGCATAATATCAATATAAAATCCACTGAAGCCATTCCATGTTCTGGGCTGAAGCTAGGATTCATGCTCTCTTAATTCTCTTTTAATCTATGAGTGATAATGTTACACGTGGGCCTGGCTAATTTTTATGATTAGAATGGGGTTTTGAAGGCCTTGAGTTGCTATGAAATTTTATTGTCTTACATGGATCAGGCAAGTTTGTGTTTTTATTTGTTGTACCTCAGTAGGTGGTTTCAGACCGCCTCGAAGTTCGCCAGTTCCAGGTATTCTCTGATCGGGAAATTTACCCTGATCAGAAAATACCAGGTATTTTGGTAATGTGAAAGCAAACTACGCGTAATCTCCCCGAAAGAAAATACCCGCTAAATAGTAGGTACTTGGCGAAATTACGAGAACTTTCGTGGGGATTTTTCCAAGGTCGCAGGTATTTTGGCGATGTGAAAGCAAATTACGGGAACTTTTATCCCAGCGTGTCGTTGGGCGCGGCGGCGTGGGTGGCTGCTGGGCTAGAGATTATGAATCTCCCGCCTTGCCTGCTTATCAGACCACACTGCGCATGCGCGTAACTTCGGGAACTTATCCCGAAGGATGTGTTTCGGGGCGGTGTGAATGCAGGAATAATTAACGGGTATTTTTTAGCCTTAAAAAGTTATCGTAATTTAACGGGGATTCTTGTGATCGAGGCGGTTTGAAACCGCCTAGTATTGTAACAACTTTATTTTATCATGTTTTATAGCAAGTTATTCATTCATTCATTCAATCATTCATTCATTCATTCATTCAATTATAAGAATCAATGAAATCCAATTAGAATAACACTGAATAAAATAAACAAATGAGTACATAGAAAGAATAGAAAAATACATTAATCAAGAGGATTAGAAAAAAATACATAAATTAAATCAGAAATTTTTTTTTTTTAAAATGCTAGTGAAATTCCAACAAACTAGGAAGTAGGTAATGCGTCTGGACTGTTTGCACTTTGAAACGTGGGGAATCACTGCTGCATATCAACAGGGCTCTAAAAATGGGACTATGAATCATAGAGAGACATGGGAGTATCATGGGACAGTTACCATGGCAACGGTGAGATATGTTTCATGTCTGGAATTTCCTCTGAGGAGAAATATATAATTCATCTCTTTAGAAACAATCTTTCTGAGGTTTGGCTTTGACAGCTACTGATTCTGATCCAGTCAAATGGGCAAGATGTTGACTAAGGAATAGTTTTAAAAGGCAATATTTTCTGTGCAACCTACATTTACGTGGCTTATGTTCAGCCGTATTTGTGATACAAGTTAAGATATTCACTGGTAAAAGAAACTAAAAAAAACAGATACATAATGATGTTTATAATAAGCACACTTCTTCTATGGAAACGAAAGCGAAATCTATTGCCATTACATTGTAATTTGGACATCAACAACTCCATGTAAAATAAAAGTTTTGTAAGAAAACTTGGTTTCCTTAAAATTGTGAAATTCTACATATATCAAGGTTACCAAGTTTTTCATCTTAAAAATTTTACCACCATTCTTATCACGTTCAGAAACAGCTAGACATAACAATTTACATAAAGAGTCCTACATCTATATGAGCAGACTGATCCAGAATGAACTTCAGATAATTATCAAATAGATCGACAAAATCATGCAAAGCCTACAAGTCGATGAACTCCATTTGTCCTTGTTCTTCCGCTGGCCTACCGGAGAATATAAATTATGATCATTAAAACACCATGGCAAAAAAGCAGGTCAATGCTCAGTCAGGGTTTCTTTCCACAGTATTATCATGAGGTCATTTTTTTCCGATATACTTGTAGTGCTACCATCAAGATGTATTTTGGTTTGGATGGCTTAAAGGTCAAGTTCACCCTCAAGAAAAGTTTGTTGTAAAATACTTGGAAAAAATAATTTAAAAGGGTGAAGGTTTGAGGAAAATCCATTAAATAGTATAAAAGAATTATTAGAATTTTAAGTTTTGGAATTGTAACATGAATGAGCAGCTGCTCCCTATTTTATGTAATAAAATATGTGTAAATTTCATTTTTTAATAGTTTGAGATGACTGATTTTTTATTTTCCATTTAGGTTAGGTTTGAAATAATCTGTTAATTGATATACTGAACGTACAATCAAAAACATTTTCAATTTCCTAAGAAAATTTATTTTTTTATTATACGATATGTAAGAAAGCTGCTTGCATATACAATGTATGACATCACAAATCAAATAATTAAAATTCTAATAACTTTATATTCTTTGATGAATTTTCCTCAAACCTTTGCCAATATTTATCATTATCTATTCTGCTATTTTTACAATGACCTTTGTGTCAGGGTGAACTTCCCCTTTAACAAACTTGACCCGGAAGCCTGTTTATGTTTTTAACTGTTGCACAGTAGGCCTACACGATCAATGATGTATTATCCATCCGCTGTATGTTGATGATGAGAACCTTTATTTTAAACTTCAAATGCCTAGACTATACAAAACAACAAATATATTGTACCCTCAAATACTTTGCTGTAGCATCATCCACAGCCAAATTAAATCTGTGACATAATCGTTTGAAATTGCATTCCGCTTTTATTCAGATCAGGTAGTTTCCACCACTGGGCGGAAATGAAAATGGTACATGTACATGTACCAAGTACATGTACATTACTACCGGTACATTGTATGTCTTTGTTCATTTTTAAATGGGTGTGAGGATGTAGATGGAACCTAATCAAAACTTTACATTTTTCATGAATTTTAAAATTTTTCAGAATGGCCCTAAAATAAAATTTTTGTCATGGCAAGTTGTAAGCGATTGCATCCTTGGAGATTAATGAAACATTCATAAATCAATAGTCCTGAGCATTGAAGTCGAAAACCATGTAACAACACGAGTACCGGAAATTGCATTTAATGCACATGTATTATACATAATTTTTTGTTATAACAAATGCAAATATGTCTGAATATTAGAATACAGGTGCAAAACAAGAAACCAAAATCCGTCAGCCGTATCAATATCAATATTTTTAGTCAGGTTACAAGCATGATCAGTTTTCATGCTTCTTTAATAAAATCAACCAAGATGAAAAAAAAAACTCATTGGGAATAGAAATACCATTCAGTTGTATCATTTCACCACCATTGAGAAATCATTTCATGGTCTTTGACTTTTTTCCATAATATATTTTGATGAATCATCAAGTGATACAAAATGGTGTATTTTGTATCTGATCACATATTTATTTATCATAATACTGGAATACTATATAACTACACTACAATACTAAACAGAGCCAACAGCATCACCATTTCACAATAAACATGAGCACAGCATTTGGTCTTTAGCAGAAGTTATCAAATTTCTAATCATAGGAAGCATAAGACGCTTTAGGATCATGGGTCTCATTAAAAATTTAAAAGTATTGAAAATTACTTGTTCAGATGTATGTTTGTTGTTGAGGGGGGGGGGGGGGGTTGTTATAAGCGAGATTGTAGCCCACTTATAGCTTCTATGTTCCATATGTTTTTAATGCATACTCCAGCAGTTCAGCAACATTTATCCAAGACTCCTTCATGTTTTACAAAATGCACTTTCCGGTACTACTAATTTTGACATTGCCAATTAAATATTATTTCAATCGTGTGTTTTATTCAATCAAACACAATGGCCCGAATTCACAAAGGTGGTTTTGAAAATCCACGGTTGAGTCCACGGTTTATGCAGATTTCCTATATAAATTACACTTAATTTAGCGCGTATCGGGTGCGTGTATTAAACATGTCCAATGCTGATGCGCGCTTTTGTCACAGTGCGCCAAATTGACACCTGTTACCATGGTTAGATACGCTTTTTTATTCATGCGTCCACTGTCTGAAGAGTGGACTCATGAATAAAAACAGTGGACTCATGAATAAAATAGCGTATCTAACCATGGTAACAGGCGTCAATTTGGCGCACTGTGACAGAAGCGCGCATCAGAATTAGACATTTTTTATACACGCGCCTGATACGCGCTCAATTAAGCGTAATTTAAACAGGAAATCTGCATAAACCATGGACTCAACCATGGGTTTTCAAAACCACCTTTGTGCATACGGGCCAATGAAAGATGAGATTTGATGAGTAACTAAACATCCTAAAAAATACCCGACTAAAAATCATCATGAATAAATGTAAATATGATGAACAATTTGATACCTTTCAAATATTGCAAACATTCTTTCATTTTCGCCACCTTTCTACTGATAAAATGATAGCACACTGAAAATAGAGCTGTAAAGCCAACTGACCCTATTGCTAGGCATTAAAAAAGGGCATATCAAACATGGTCATGTTTACCAAGTAAACCATCTCAATGTTTGATTAGGTCTGAGTGACCAACCTCCATTCAATGACCAGATCATGGATCTTCCTAACTGATGAGTGAAATGAAGATGTTTCTCCATGAATTTTAAAGGGGAAGATCACCCAAGTAGATTTGTATAAGTACAGGAAACTGGAAGGAACATATCAAAGAATGTTTGACAAAATTCCATCAAAGAATTTTTCAGTTATGATTTTTTCATCAATTTTTCATTTTGTGATGTCACATGTGAGCAGCTGTCCCATTTGTCAAAAAATCAGAAAAATTACAAACTTTTAATGGTTCATGATGACAGAAAATATTGGTTTTGATAGAGGTGTGTCGGCCTATAATGAAATAATCTGTCTTATATTTCAAATACACAGGTAAAGTCAATTAAATTTTCTCAGAAAATGACATTTTTGAAATTAAAAAAAATGTCTATAATTCTTTTACTAGAGTTTTGTCATCATTTTCCACCCTGAATAAAGCTAAGATGCTGTCTGTGTGATCTTTCCCTTCAGTAGCTGATTCTGAAGAAATTATGGATGATTAAGCATAAAAAGACATTTGGATAAAAAGCCTGAGTCATGTAGATTCATTACTTACCAAATTCAGTGTAACTTCTGTTTACTAACACATCCAAAAATAAAGTTGAAAAAAATGAAACTTGTAAGGCCACTAAAATAAACTTCTTCATGCTAGAGCATATGCTAGTTCGTGGTGACGGCGATGATATGTTTGGGTATTTCAATGTGAGAAAGACAATCACATCATATCTTACAGTAGAAACAATCAAATAGATAGTCCTGAATAGGAAAATCCTTGAATTGATAAAAGCTTAAATACAAACACAAATTCTGCCATGATAGTCCGTGCTGATAGTATGCATGTTTCTGTGAAAATTGCATAATTTGACATTATCATGAATGTAAGTAGTTCAGGTGTTAGAACAGCCTTGTCCCAAACAGGAATCAGACAATCTCAAATTCAATTGTAACAGATTTTCATTGCCAATTTGGCATTGCCAACAAACTTGCAAGTAAAATAGGGATGGTTTCTCTCCAGAGAAACTGAAAATTTTAGATCTTGAATGTGGATAATTTTCTTATTTTTTCTCCCAACTCCAGCAATCCATTCTTTTTTTGTTTGGGGTATCAAGCTTGAAAATTATTTTATTCAAGACTGTATTGCTTCATGATTTATTATCCTCTTCTCTAATGGCATGCATACTGGCCATTTGGAGACATACACATGTAACAGATGCATTCCATTCAATACATTTCAAAATTTGAATATTATTATATATATCTACACAGTTTTAAAAATAGCACATTGTTTAAGCCTGTCACTCAACAACAAGTTGGTTAAACTTTTTTTAAAATTGTTGTCGGGAGGGACTGGATTAAACAACAAGATTAAAATCTTAAACAGCATTTTTCCAGTGTAGGGCTTCATCAAATCATTCAAGATTTTTAATGAAGGATACTTGGTAGGCTACTCATACATTAATATGAGGATTTAATGAGAAAGAAGTTTCCTTTCCCCAATTTGCTACTTATTCTATTGAAAAACAATGAGTAAATATAAGAGTATGAAGTATATTTCAAAGTTAAAAATCAAAAGATTCTTTCAAGTCTCAATGCATAATCAATATAAATGAGATTGTCAGGAAAACTTTCTTTTCAATTCTTGACAGAAGTCAGCTTTAAGAAAATCATAAACATGTTATTATGAAAAGAAACAGAAGAGAAACAGTTGGTTTGCATTAAACTTGAAACGGAAGTTCCCTTTTTAAATCGGCAAATCAAATAATCAATATTGATTTATAGAGCTAGCAAGCATGACTCACAGTTTGTTATTCGAAGTCATTATCCCATGACAGACTTCATATTCTATCGAGGCATTTGATCTTGTGCTTGGTAATACAGAGAAAATTTTACATACCTAAAGCTCAATGGAAAATATATGTTTATTAGAATAAATAGGACTATACTTATATAAAAAGTTGAGAAGAAATTGTGATAGGTCGTGTAGGGCATCAGCAGGGTTATATAAGTTTACAAGCAAAGTAAAAGAAAAAAATCTTAGCTCTAAAAAAAGACCTTTATGTACATGTATATGCATATAATTTTTATATTTTTTTTTTTGGGGGGGGTAACACACATACCGCAGGATTCTATATATGTATACAAGTTTGGGTTAAAAATATGTGTTCTGTATGTGAGATAGCTCCATCCCTGGATCTGTATGTATGGGGGGGATAGTGGTATCTTTTTTTAAATAGTATCATTTATTGAAGGGGGGGGGTGCTGTTATGCATGATATCAGGTAAATGTCTGAAACAAGTTGAACTACTAATGGGATGGGATCTTGATTTGAGTCTTCAGTAACTACAATGACTGGGTATTCAATTTCAGGGCGGGGAAGGGGAAAGGGTAGAATAGATGTAGACCGACAGGTGCATTCGACCAGGTTGAGAGACACTGCAGAGTGTGAATAGAATTTCATGGGGGAGGGGTGGGCTGAGAGGTGGTTTGATTCCCGGAACGGAGGGGGGGGGGGTCTTTATTTGATCTAATCAAGTTTCGTAAAAACTTTATTAACTGTCATCAAAACTATTAGGATTGATATCAATTCTAGGATGGGGTGGGGTCTTGATTTGATATAATTAACTAATTAAGCCTTGTTACATTTTTTTTATTTATTATAATCTACACAAATACATGTAGAATGAATGTCAAATCCAGGATGGGGGTGGGGAGGGGGTCTTAATGAGATGGTGATAGATTGAGGGGTGTAGGTGACACACTGAACTAATAAAGCTGTCAGCGTGGTAGCCAGGTTTCCTGTCTCCCCTTACAGTCCAGCCCTGATGAGAGTTCTTTACATGCCTTGTAATATACCCTGACCAACGTAGTACACCGTTCTATGGTGTCTTGCGATATCATTCCACCCATGTCCGCTACATGTAGAGCTGGGTAACTATTACTTCAGACCCATGCGTATTGACCATGCAAATGCCATAATCCACTTCAACACTTCTAAGGGTTTAAGTATTGAAAAAGGTCTGATCTAAGAAAATAATAAGAAAAGAAATTTGCATCTATTTGAGGGGGGTTCTCTAAACTGTGATTATGTACTTCATGGATTTCCCTTTGTAATTATGAAACCTGAATATACATGTATGTATGGCCTACGTCACAGAATTAAATTAATACACATTTCTTCAGAAGTCCATCAAAGGCTTATACAGTTTCAAGGAACAGTACAAGGAGGGTCACTCGGTGGATGATATCACTTTGTAAATATGGCACAAGGACTTTTAACAAAAAAACTGTAACAAATTAATTTGTAGAAAACTATCCTGAATAACTCACATAAAGAGTCAACTCATGGCAAAGCAATTAAGTACATTTTAATAGACAACACTTGCACATAATGTGTGATGATGTCACAAATGTACACAAAACCAGCTATGCTAAAGAATCCCTTTTCAGATTATAAGCAGAAAGATAAAAATACAAAGTATCAGTATCGGGACATACATGTAGGCTATGATGCTACCAGCACCTAAATTACAATTTAAATATTATTAAAGGCTTATTAAATGTCTTTTTGATAAAAACTTGCTATATAGGCTATTCATTATTGACTTATTATGAACTTACATGTATCACTTGGTATAATATAAAGGTTACGGCACCAGACACAGAAGGGTTGCAGAACCTCAGCAATGAATGCACATTTGATATCAATATCTCAAGCTGTAGTATAATATCAATATCACCTTGGCCTTGCTAGACTAACTTTGACCTGAAATACAGTCAATATTGAGATAGGCCTACTACTGGTATGCTTCCACTGCTATGGCTTGTAAACAACTGAGTACAGTGAAACAATAATAATACTCAGCTTTTTCAAAACAAAAGGATTTCCACACACATTAAATCATTCACCTTTGTTAATTATTTGAATTTTCTCTTATGAGTGAATTTTGATCACTATTTTATACTTTGTTCTTTTTCTTTCTCCATCATGTCATGTTCAGTTGTAATTTAATATTACTGACGGCATATTGTGAAAAAAACTATTTATACCCCTTTCATATTGCCCTTTTCATTTTTCACCGGCGAAGTTCGCCGGTGAACTTCTCCGCCTCGCATTCCTCACTTCACCGGCAAAGAAAAAAATGTACCCTTTCGCACTGACATTTCTTCCCCGGCGAAAGTCAACGGGCGATTGCAGAACAAAACGAAAAAAATTGTAAACATTACTTTTACCTTTTACAAAAAAGGTATCAAAAAATTGATTACAACACATTTTGGAAGTATTACACGAAAAACAAACAATATCACCTTGTTTTTATATTTTAGCGCATTTTATACATGTAAAAAGTGCTTTTAAATGTTAGTAAAAAAAAAATTTTCGAGGGTATATACTTAGCCATAGCATTCAGCTGAGCTTGCAACTTATCGCGCGCGGAATCTCGGTACAGGGGTCTTTGGGAGAGAAAAAAAATTGACCTCTGACGTCATTAAAGAGGAGAAGTTCTCCGGTTTGCTTTCATACTGGCTGTTTCACCGGCGAACTTCGCCGGTGAAACTTCTCACCAGCGAAGTTCTCCACCTCTAGAGGTGGAGAAGTTCGCCGGCGAACTTCACCGGTGAAGTTCTCCTGTGTACCTTTCATACTGGACACTTTCCCCTTCGCTGGCGAACTTCGCCGGTGAAAAGCGCGATATGAAAGGGGTATTAATCTCTTCCTCTTTTTGTAGGTTTCATTGGCCACTATTACACTGAGAAATGATGACTTACAAAATATTCCATTCTATGGTTCTTATTATCGGTAGTATTATTCATCCTTTGCTGTGGTCAATGCCACTGGTGTATAAATATGCAAGCAGGTCTCCCACTTACTTTGAATTTATAAGGAATATTGGTTAAAAAAGGAAGAACCAATTAAAATTGATGTTCAATTGATGAATGTATTTACATCTTTGTAATAATAAACCCACTTTCTTTCCAAATTAGGGGTGAAATTTAACAAATTAGAGTCTGAAAGTTTCTGAAACATAAATTTATGCAGATGCAAGAATTAGTGCTATAATACTGTACCATTGCTTTTTAATCAGATCTAATATAATTTCTAATAAACCTCAACTTTCTTTTTTTGTCAATCATTTCAAATGATAATTTTCCATATATGTAGGCCCAATATTATAGACAGCCATGCATATAATTAAAAGAAATCTACGAAGGCCTACCAGTAGATCAAAGTTATATTTTTTAACACACATAAAGATCTAAGGGATGCAACTGTGTAGGCCAGTGCAATGAAAATAAGAATTTGTGCATGTATTATTTTGTAAACATGGATAATTATACTTCAAATAAAAGACATCGCTAATGAAACATAAACACGAATACAATACAAACTTGCATCAATCGGTGTCATGAAAGCTAGTGAGTTGTAACATTCAATCAAATTCATTAACATCTTGATTGAAACACATATAGGCCTACCTGTATAAAAACAACCTGTAGAGACCTAGGCCAGGTCACTGCACTGGACACACTACATGCGTGCACTCTAATTCATAACACACTTTCACCACCACCATCATCATCATGACCATAAAAACCTACGCCAGACTGTGTTTTCACTTACTCTATTTCAGTACACCACTGCTTGATTAACATTACATTACGATAATTCCATTATATCCAGTATGGTCCCAGAGTCTGATGGTTCTCTCCCCCTGGCCCTATTCAGTTGTTATAAACGATGAATACTCGGTAACGAGGAGTACTATTATTCGATCTCTAATCTATGTGTAGCCATGAAGAAATCATATCCTACTGTTCCTTCCACTCAGCTCAGTCCTTCAATACTACAGCATAGCCATCTATGCATACAACACGCTGAGTGCTCTTGTGTGCGCTCAATACCACCAATACAAAGAATGGTCAACATTAGTCTATCCTTACAGACACTTTCTATTCTCTTTTTCTGAGGAAGATCCTGTTTACAATAGGATTGTTAGTCTTTGTATCAGACCTCTAAATCCTTACATATGCTTCAATTTATTGAAAAGGTCCCTAATCATCTTAGGCCTGTGCAAGGGATAAATTAGTCTGAACCTGACCTGAATGTCGGCAAATGGCAGCTTTTTTTTATTTTGGCTGGGCTTGGAGCGTTCACAGAGTACAGACTATGGTGAAAATCACATATTCTCTAAGATTTTTTCACCAAATGAAATTTTAATGTATGGGGAATGGTTATCCTCACACCTTCCTCTCCAGAAATCTTTGAGTAATTTTGAGTTCAGATACTTCATAAAACTTGTTAAAATAATAAATTTGCTATAACAGTTTAAAGCTACTGAAATCATGTGATTTGAATGGCTGTTGCAAACTTGTCATTGAAAAAATGTACATTTGTTATTATAACAGGACTTGTAGATTTGATATCGACAAATTTGATGTCGAATGAAAAATGTCACAATGCAAAACCATGGTTTCAATGATTTCTTGAAAAAAAAGGGTCTTTCAATGCAAATTTGGACTTGAACTTCTCAAAAGTTGGCTTGTAACAAGGCAACTGCTCCAAGTGAGTGACATCTGTAAATTATATTTCCCTCTTATTTTACATCTCTTAACTACAATCTCATGCATAAAATAACCCTTCGTAGTTCATCTTCATCTATCAATGAAATTTTTTGTTTATTCATTTAGCAAAAGTAGACAATGGATTGAATAAATTGTAAAATTTTGAGCAAATTCTTGACACAAAATGAAATTATGAATCTTCAAAATTTGCAATCAATAGCACATAATTCCAAATTACATACTGTAAAATGCAAGTTCACTACCCTCCCTCCCACCCCCTCCCTTTGACTTTAGACTAGAATTAAATAATAACTTGTATGGGGGTTGTTGGCAGGGGCAGTGAAACCAAATAGGATCCATTATAAAATAACCCTAAATAGGAACTGTGCATTGCTCATTTTCTGCACAGAGTTCAGGACAAGAAACTTATTTGATCATGCAGAAACAATGATTTCTACAGGATTTTATTCTCTGAATTGACTACCCTTTATTTTACAAACTCTTTTGCTCTTTTTTTACCCCTCACGTGTGATTGTGGTTACATTCTGAAAAGGCACCCTTCTCTCCTTTTCTAGTGTGTGAATGCAATACAGGTCTTGCTAGAATGTAACATCCATGCATGATAATATTCAACAAAGTAAGATTCCCAGCTTTAGACGACGCTTCAATTTTCTAACAACATGAAGTAGCTGAAAGAAGGGGATTTGTAACAGTTTGCATGACATCCATTTGTCAAATAATTCCATTACAGATAATCTACGCCCATCCCGAATCAATAAAGAGCAGGTTCCGGTGACTGAGTATGCACAAAGAATGTGATCACCATATCTTCGAACTCTCCTTGAAATTTCACATGCAAATTGGAAGATATGAAATACAGTTCTACTAAACGTATACCTCTGTTTACTTTTCTATTGAATGATGTTTACTTTGATATATATAAAGTTATATTTCATTCCTACTTTTTCATGCATTTTCAAAGTTTAGACATCTAGACATCAAGAGAAAGAGCCATTTCTGATTCTCAATTACTAGGAGCTTTATAAACATCTTATCTTCCATCACCGATATCATCAAACCAGTTAATATTTCTTTGCAAATCGACAAGAACATTCAGATCCCTTCAAAGTGTAAGCGAATCCTCCCATTGACTGACAGATGAACTGATACAGAATTTATTGAAGCATAATTGGAGAAATATGAGAACCGAAATGGTCAAAGTGGAAAATTGTACCAAAATGGAGGCAGTTATAAATACTGAGATCAGTAAAGGTTCTGAAATCATAAATTGGCAAATTTTGACATGGGGAGATTTCTGACAAAGCAATTGATGTCTCCTATGATTTTTCACATTTTTATACCATAATAGCATTTTTTTATGAGGTAAATGCAGATCTCATTTGGTTTCTTTAAGAAGATGTCCATTCAAACATTTCGTTCAAACTTGTCTTTATATTCCCCTTATACATATCTATTTACACAATTTGAAGCACATCAAAGGTTTTGGTAAATCTATTTAAAGATCATGGCCCGTATTCTGAAGTCGGGTTTAACTTAAACTCAGGTTTAAAGTTGTGGTTTAAGTATGGCAAGCCAATTGTTACAAAAATCACCAACAGTAGAGATATCATACTTCATCTCATTTGGATATCAAATCATTCATAATTGTCTAGGAAGTATAAAAAGATTATTGGCTTCACCATCGATGAATCAGGAAAGAGCACAGTAAACATATACTAAGAAACATACAACTTAATAACAAATTTGATACTTTTGGCTTCCCATACTTAAACCACAACTTTAAAGCCGAGTTTAACTTAAACTCGACTTCAGAATACGGGCCTATGTCTTCAAGATATTGCATTCAATGTCAAATGAAATAAATAAGTATATTCTGAAGCAAATCTAATAAGGTGTGATCTAACATGTAATAGTTATTAACAAAATTAAAAAATAATTAAAGTTGATTTGCTGGAATAAAAAATAAATGTCTGTCAAATAATAAACCCAAACAGAATCATCAGATTAATTGTAAGATTGGATTGCGAGAATGATAATCTATTATAATTCACACTAACGAACCAAAGGCTTTCATGTATCAGTTTCATACATTACAAGCTGTAAACCGGTTACAAGTAATTGCACTCCACCAACATTCATCTCTATTACAGGTTGTCATCAAAACTCATTATCAACTGATGAATTCATGCAAACAGGCATGTTACACAATCATCACATGCTCCATTCTCCTCAAAGCCATCCAACCATCATTTCCAGAAATGTTTGTGACTCTCTGGTCTTATATGGTGACCAACTTGACCAATAAAACAGTTCATGACATCTCAAGCCTTTACATTTACCGTGTTTACACATTGACTCGGCTCGGGTGTTGAATCCGCGAGCCGGGTTGAACACTGCGAAGAAGGGATCAGAGATCGCGTTTATACGTACATATAAAAAGGCGAGTTCAACACGGCTCGCGGATCTCGAACGGAAGAAGAATTATGACGTCGCAAATTAAACGCGGGAAATTCACCGCCGGAATTGAATCTTGTCCGTGCGAACAACAACAATGCCAAAAGTGAAAGCGCGCGCAGTGACCTGGTCAAGAGAGTTCGACACGGCTTTCTGTTTACTCACGAAAAATTGACGAGTCTGACTCTGCTCGCGGGTTGAAACCTACGATTTTGGAGGATCAAAAAAGCCGTGTTCGACACGGCTCGCGGATCACTCTGATCGCGTTTACACAGCATAAAATTGCCGTGTTGAGCACGGCTCGCGTGTCAAACCCCCGAGCCGTGTCACTGTGTAAACCCGGAACTATCGGTCACGGGGCCATTGTTGAGCAGTTGTACACAAATTTATATCTGCCAAGTTTGCTTGACAAATTCAATAACAACTATATTATGTTCTTCCTTTAGGTCTGAATTTAGACTATCATCCAATAAGTCAACCTTGGGTCTCCCTCTTGAATATTCATGCATGAGTCATCCCCCTTGGTGCAGACATACAATAGCAACTATTTGAGCTCCACCCACGTGTATGAGCTCACAGCCAATCAGAGTGCCATAGCCCCGAGGGCTGTTTTCTGATTGGTCAATCCTACTCTTCTTCTGGCTAAACAGAGTTTGGATGATGACTCAGAAGTGAGCTGAACTTTTGGGAGGAGATGGTTGAATCTAGAATTACCATCTTCTTCTTCAGAAAAGCTATGATTTATCCAAACACTATTTTGAACAAACCAAAGTTTAACTGCTGCTTGCATTACTTTCTCATGATTCTGCTGTGTTTGGGGATGATCTGCGCCTATGTAAGTCACAATGTGATAGTCATGTGATGAAAAAACATAATCTTCAGTGTATATAGAATGTTAGCATTCCATTGAAGAAAACAAAAGAACAATTGCATTTGTACAAGTGGTTTCTTCCATCTTAATATTTGCCTATAAATGTCTAGTTCACCAGTATTACCAAAAGAAATTTAGGACTAAAAAAACCCTGGAAATCCACTTGAATTGCAATATGCCTAGGATAGGCCCCATTCAATGTCAGATGAGGAATTATAATATCCAAATCGACATAATGAAATTACATATGAAAAGTGGAGTACATCTTATAAGCAATAATGGTAAGAGGATTTGATACATAGCTTTGGGAGCCCAGAATATTCACCAACATTCTATTTCTGCAAAGGCCAACATAATATATTTCAACAATAATATGTATTTTTTTTTACTCATCATATTAATGACAAATTTTGCTTTCATAATAACAGCAATTATGATCATGTAATGTAGGCCTATCTAAATAGACACATGAAGAACTTTGAATACAATTATGAAATTTGAGAAAAGTAACTTATTTCAAAATTCCATGAAATGCATGTACAATAAACCAAAAGTTAAATTTGAACATCATTAAGTGTATAGCACCACAGTTTGCATAATGTCGTTGTACAATCTTGGTATCATATGAAGCAGAAATCATTATTCACGAGCAATTCAAAATTCTAAGACATTAATATTACACCCATCAAGCCCTCTTCTCACCTACCCCATCTGTTTTCCTTCTAACAAACATAAAACTTTTATTTTTCAGAGAATAGTTTCCCCTCCCTTGTTCCCATTCATAATAATCCTGCTATTATATTAATATATGTAGTATTTTCTACAAAGTTTTTACCCCTATCCTTTCTCTATGTTCCACTCTCTCCATCTCTCATTTTCTCTATGTTCCTTTTTCCCCCCCTACCCTATTGATTCTACTGACCTTGCTTGTGTGTGATGGAAGACAAAAGTTCAAAGGTTGAAAGGACCCCGCCCTCTAGAAAGTTCAAACAATATCTTCATGGGAGACATATTTGATTGAATAGATCATTTCATCAATCCAAAGGCCCAATTCACACTCTTATTGACCTTGTCTACATGTTCCCTCAAAATGCAAAAAAATAATAATTCAAGTACGTAAGTGAAAGATCCACGTTAAACTGCTTATACATGGTTTCAATTTAATCTGAAATGAACTTGATTTGGAAATCAGACGTCAAACCCCAAAATACTAAAGTTTTTCCCAGTGGTCAATGACTTGATCCAGAAGGGCTTTATGTTGTTATCTTGTTGCTATCTGAATCTCAATGTATGTGAAGTATCAACACTATTAATCTTCACTTAATACTTTTGAAATAGGACACATTCTTTTTCTCTCTCTATTTTAATTCTGATGTGCCTGATCAATACCTAGAGCTTGACATTTCATTTTTCAATTATCTTTCTTATGACGATTCATCATATCTTCTTTTTCCCCGATGAGCACAAGATCTACTTTTCAACATGGGTAAATGTGGTCTTCTAAATTCGAACTGCACGTAATTAAGATAAATCCAAAATTGGACCAGTCAAAGAGATCAAAGTTTGGTCTATTGTACACCACTTGTTAAAGCACTTTATTTGGACTGGCCACAACGGACCAAGAAGTGAGTGAGAACGGGTCTGACACCAGAGGGGGTCTTGTACTTGTCAAGGGTTAATGCCCTTTAGGTATAATTATTCAATGCCATTGCTAAAGCCATTTTCATATTCCAATTTAGACATTCAGGTGCAATTTCAAATGCTCCCTTTTCCGCTTATCCCTCACTTGCAAGGGAAGAAACTATGGCACTGAGAGTTGCTGATTTATGTATGTTAAGTTGAAAACACCAAATCCTACAAGAAAAATCTGACAGGGAGAGCTTGAACTTTGCAACAAAAAGTGAAATATTTTTAGCAAATTCCAGAGTAAAAACTGTAAAGTAACAAGTTCCTTCAATATTTCACAATTTAACATTATTTTAATATTTCACTTCATTAAAAGACGAAAATTCCTGACCACAGCCCATTTTAATAAAAAAAGGAGAGAAAAAACAAACTACTATTAAAGAAGAGAAAAATAACATTCCCTTCAATATATATGACCAAAATATGAACATTTTCAAGTCAGTCTCCATTAACAAGGGGAAATAAGTTATTGCTGCCATAGTTACAAGGATAAATCACTTTGATTTGCCAGTCAAAAGTCAATTATCATTGCACCTGTTCTACAATCAATAACACACAAAATAGATATTTCATGAAGATTTCTGTTCCAAGTAGGAATGGAGCACATGATGCTGAAAACTGATGTTTCAGCTCCAAATATCTAATTTTCCTATTCTTTATAGATCACATACATTGCCTGATTTTCATCATCACTTCTCTCTCTTTCTAATTTGTAAAATAGAAATACTACTGGTCAATTTTCACTATTCTGTTTCTTGGGGGATTCTTTAATTAATATCAAAAAGGTCAAGTCCACCCCAGGAAAACATTGATTTGAATAAATCAAACTAGCATAATGCTTAAATTTTCATCAGAATCGGATGAAAAATAAAAAAATTATGACTTTTTACAGTTTCATTTATTTTTCACAAAACAGTGATATGCACAACTCAATGACATGCAAATGCGACAGTCGATGATGTCCCTCACTCACTATTTCTTTTGTTTTTTATTGTTTGAAATATACAATATTTCATTTTTTACAAATTTGAAAATAATTGTTTCACTTGACAATGAGAAAATCGAAATATTTTATATTTCGTATAATAAAATACACAAGGAATAGTGAGTGGATGACATCATCAGTCTCCTCATTTGCATACCGACTAAGATAGGCATTTAACTGTTTTCTGTAATTAAGCGAAAATTTAAAATGTCATAACTTTCTTATTTTACATCCGATTATGATGAAATTTTCAGTGTTATGCTTGTTTGATATTTCTCTTTTTATTCAAATCAACATTTTGTTGGGGTTGACTTATCCTTTAATATTGCCTGACTATCAATATCACTTTTATCTCTATCTTAAATGAAATAACTTGATGTCTTCTCACCATTCTCACTATTTAGTTTCTTGGGGTTTCTTATATCAATATATAAAATGTCATAACTTAATAAAAATTCAGAGTTCCCTTTAATCTCTCCGCTTCCCATCTCTGTTTCACATCATATTTTCAACCTCACTTGTTTCTATCTTTCTTTGTCTCTGTCACTTTTGAAAAAGTGCCGATCAACCAGATGCCCTATTGTTCGTAGCTTCCGTTGAGCAGTATGAAGCTACTGTTGATTGCATGCATTACTCCATGCAGCAAGGAGACTGGCTTCTCCTAAAAACATATGTCCTGATCAATGATTTATTATACTCCTTCACGCCTAATCAATAATGTTCTGAAATATATAGCAATAACAATATATGACAGGGCACACAAGAGGGCGCTATAGCAGAAAGAGAAGGCTGTGCAAACAAAGTCTGATCTGGAGGCATAAGCTGGAGAAAAAGGAAGGTGATCGTAAGTTTCTGTGGCAAGCTTCCTTAACTGATATTGACAATGCTGAATATGGACTGGTGAAGTTATAGAAAAGCTGGAACTGAAAAGCCACAAGAACAGAGGTGCTGTTAAGAAACTCTTATCAAATAAATACAAACATAGCTTACTCAACCATTGCTAAATCACTCTTACTTTGTTCAACCTTATTCTCACTTGAAGTAGAAGTTATATATATCTGCTTATTTCCAACCATCAACACCCCCACCCCATTTACCCTAGTCAATTGCAAATTAAAGTATATCACCCATGCTAATCCAAGCACCTCAAAAGTAGACCCCCTAAATGGCATTAATGGTGTCAGATTCTTCTACCATAATAAATAGAGTAGGATAATGTAAATTACACCCTTTTAAGAGGCATAATATGGTCTAGGGAATAAACAACCCTTTGAACTAAATATCATTGTCTGGGCTGGAAATCTAAACCTTTTATGCCTCCTCCTTTTTTTGGGGGGGACATGCATGGATACCTTTGCAGTCCTAGACTAGAGTGACCCCCACATTTCCTTCAATTACAATTGAATCACTACAATTATTCAGACAGGAGACAAAAAGAGCTCAGTCGCTTCTTTGCGGACAAACTCAGTCAGATGCAAAGTGTCTAAAAATGTATAGGCAATTTTTGTTTAATCCGTCATCTATGCTTCCAACAAAAAGATCTGGGAACCAATCAAATACTTCTAAGCAGAGAAGACAACTTCATCTAGATATGAGTAAGCAAGCTACTGAAACCATCACCATGAAACCGATATTTATACCATTACATCATCATCATAAGTTATGAGTTATGACATCATTATGTCATGAGTTTGTCCACATAATTGGACATCTCACACCTTTAGACAAGAGACTACATTCTTATATTCCAATTTAATCACTTTTTATTGACTGAATCTTCATGACAATGTGAATATCCTTTGAATATTACAAGTGCCCTCTTTTTGAGATGTAATGTTTTTTATGTTTCAAAATAAAAAGCCCTTCAAACACTTATTTAGTGATAAGATATCAGAAAGATATAAAATATTGCATTCTGAAATTCTATACTTGACAACTAAGTCACTAACTACAAAAAAAATACAGCTCTCTTTTTTTTGTGGGGAAATCATTTTTTTAATTCAGACATTTTGATCGATTTCACCCATAAATATAAGATTTTAATATGTGAATACCATGTGACCTCTAGTTTATGATACTTTTTTTCATGTTACCTGAAAATGAATACAAATTTTGAAAGTGAATACTCATCGCACCAAAACTGAATACAGGTTTCGACAATACAATGTGTAAGCATCACCCTAAGTGAACAATCAATTATTAGAGTTAAAACCTTCCAGGAATGTATTGATCCACCATCATTCCAAAGCTCTATATTGATCAGATCATCAAAGATAATAACAAGCTCAATACTTAACCAAAGTTAAACCCAAACTTGAAGAGACTTAATTGCGCTATTACATATTCATTGCTTGTCTGTGCAATAGGAAATGCATTTCAAAGAGTGGCTACAATGCATGGTGGATGCATGCAGTTTTGTATGGGGAAATACAAACAAATATAATTTTAGAAAGGAAATGGCCTTCTGGAATATCAGAATGAAAGTAGCAGAGAAATGGTCAGCTACTCCGCATGGATGTTTCCAAAGAAATTCAATTTAGACATTTATACTGAAGGCATATATAAAAGAATTTACATACAAATCCAAAAAAAAATTTCAAATTTTTGTTTATCATTAAATTATTGTTGAGGCGGCGTGATAGCTCAATCGGTAGAGCGGGGGTTGCAGATTCTGTTGACCCAGGTTCGATTCCACTTGGTGTGCTAGTACCCTTTGGTAAGGCATTAATCCTCATTACCAGGTCCCTCAGAGAGGACCTTAAGCCGTTGGTCTTCTAGTTGCTTGCTTACAAGCATTCATGCTATTTTAGCAATCAGGTAAAAAAATACCACTGTTTGTTATTTTTTGTGTGTTTTATTTTTATATTCTTTTAAATAAAATATTACATGTATTCATCTATTATTGTTTAAATCTATTTATCATTGTCATCACTTTATGTAAAGAGATAATATTTATTTATTGATTTTTGAAAATTATTCATTTATTTTCTATATTATCTAAATTGATAATTGTCATTATCATTATTTTTATTTTTCATTTTTTTTTTTTTGGGGGGGAGGATGGGGAAGGGTCCAAGGCAGACGACTCTGACATTAGAGTTCAACTCGTACATACTGGCAAGACTTGAATCATGGAGCTACTCCATGCTTGAACCCTCCAGACAGGATTGTAGGGATGGAGTGCTCTACCAAGTCTACCAATTAAGGGAGTACCAGGTGTTGACATTTTGATGGCTCAGTCATTTAGCAATGGGCTTGGAGTTGGATACCGGTATGCAAGAGTGCCCCTTTATATCAGTATAAAGGTGCACTGTTATTTAATCCTCATTAATACCAAGAAAGTTGATTTCAAACATACACACGAAATAGCTCTCCAATAACATGTGGATAAAAATAAAACATGGGCCCCATCTTACAAAGAGTTGCGATTGATCCGATCAATCGCAACTATGGAAAGCCAGCAAAGTCTACATAAAAAATGCATGTTTGTTTAAAAAAATGTCTAGATATGAATGTATATCCATAAATTCATTGATTTCTTGACAATTTGGTATGATCTCCTTTGTTTTCAAAGGACGTTTTGCAAATTTCCTGTATAAAAATGATGACACTGATGGATTTCTATCGAGTTACTATTGATTGGATCGATTGTAACTCTTTGTAAGACAGGGCTCAGATCATCCAACTCATTATACATATATTGGATGGCACATCATATTAAAGGAGAAATATATTGATTATGAATGTGGTCTTATTATATATCAATGGAAAGGTAATGATGTGGGGATCATCAGTGGGTCATTCAAAAATACCGAAAATAATACAAAATGGTGAAAATCGCCGATTAAAAAACGCTAAAATGCCCCTCCGAAATATGCCTCGCATCGGTCTCTGAATTGACTGGAATTTGATTACGTCACTGTCTGTACGAGAGGCGTGATTGGCTCTCCCACGTGAACCTCCACTTGCATGCAAAACCTGTTGCGTGGGTACGTTTTCTCCACACTGTCACTGAATACTTCTATCACGAAATGAAAGAAAACCCAGAATTTTATCTAGATTTGGATTTTCAAATTGATGATTTTAAAGATGAAGAGAATGATGATGAAGTGAACAACACAGTGAGGTAGTTGGAGGTAAATAATGGGGGAACAATGCCGATGATTATGATGAAAATTCAACTTGCCCGACGATCACAAGTAAAGTCATGTACATGCCGATTCGCTATACCAACTCATGCAGCTGCTGCTACAAGTGGTAGCTATACGTACACCCCGCGGGCCAAATTAAATCCATGAAAATGAATAATCACATCCAGAGAGAGTCTATCATAAGAAGGAAAATAATGATATAACTGTACCAGGCGCGCCGGAACACTTTCAGTTTTGGGGGGGCAAAATCCCGAAGGGGGCACAATATTTTTGACAGCGTGAGATACCGAAGCGATCGAGCGGTAGAGGGCGTGGGACCCCCCCCCCACGGTAAGGACTTTGTGTAAAAATGGAGTTTAAAAGTTACGTTTCTAAGAGAATTCAAAAATAAATTTCTTGAGAATTAAACATAGAATTCACTACGAAAGACTATACTCAGAGTTTATGAGAACCTATGAAATCTACGCGCAAAACGATCGCTTAATTCGGAATGTGGTTTTCGTGTCTGATCAATTAAATTACGTAATACGCTTATATTGACTCAAAATACCAGAAATTACATTTTTCATGCAATATCCTTTCAGAAATATTTATTTATGTACATTTACATACACGGACGACGCGAGAAGAAGAAGAAGCAGAAGAAGCGTAACAACAGAAACAAAATACATTCCAATGAATGTCTTTTTAAATTCAAAATGGCGGGTTCTGACGTGGCAGACGACGATAAGCGCTTAAATACCCATTCTATTTAAATCATTTCTGACCTCAGCATTGGAGAGAGTCCCTGATTATACATACATAGGCAAAACGTTTCATATTTTGTAACTGGAGGAAAAAGAAATATGACCTGCTTAATTATTGTCTAACAATTTAAAACTTTTCTGAAAATTTAAAACATTACTCGATTTATGTGTTTCCTTTGGCATGTTTTGTATGGCTGGGAAGCACTTTTGGATGACCCCTTCAAAATCTTCTTTTTCTTTACATATTTTCTGGGGAAAATGTGACCATAACTAGGAAATAATGAATATCGAATTCCTGGAAATATTCATTGGTAAATAATCATGAACTAACAAACTACGGCAGTTCATAATGTACATTATGTAACATTATTTAGAAGAAAACAATTACATTCCAACAGCGGATGTGGTTGACGGTACACCATGTGGAGTTTTCGAAAAAAAAGAGAAAAAGTGGATAGAGGAAGAATTGAAATTGATAGGAGGAAGTAGACAGTGAAAGTCGAGTAATGTTTTGTTCAAATGAGTGTAATCCTGATAAAGACAGTAAACCAGAAAAGGTTGAAGAAGAGGCTTGATTAGTTGATAGATGAGTACTCCTGCTCTGCACTCCATTCGCCGAATCATAGCATCTTCTCATTTATCCAATAAGCAACTACTCAATCCTCTATAACTCTTTAAACTTTTCGGTTTTACAGCTATTTTCAGATTCCATATGTTGCTCGAGTAACTAGCGTTCACGCGCGTTGGTGATATCGGGGGGGGGGGGGGCGTTTCATGAAAGGACTTGTCGGACGTTTTATCCGAAAAGTCCCATTTCATCCGACAGTTACCATAGTAACAGTACCTCTCAGTCAATCAACATCAGAGAAAGATGTCAGATCTGACAACTTGTCGGATGAAACACTCCCCAGGTCCGGGAGCGTTTCATGAAAGGACTTGTAGCCTGAGGACGTTTTATCCGACAGTTACTATGGTAACAATGCTTCTCAACCAATCAGAATACAGGAAAGTTGTCAGATCTTACAACTTGTCGGACGAAAATATTTATGAAACACCACCCCGGTCTGAGCGTTTCTGGGCGACCACGCGTTTGTTAGCCGACACAGCATGCAAATTTGCCATTCGGTTTTAGTCTGAAATGTATTCATTAATACTAATAGGCCCCCATTCCACAGAACGGAGACCATTGAAAGATTGGTGAGGTCTTACAGCGGTCTTCAAGATCAATGAAATTTGTCGACTCTGTGGAATGGCTCAGAAAGACCCCTCAAAGAACTCTGAAAGACTAGTTGGATATTTCTTGTCGTACTGGTCTTAGACTAGTCCTCTCGAGATCTTTCAATGGTCTTTCAGAGATTTTTTATGCAATAAGTGATCTTTCAGAATTCTTTCCATGGACTTTGCCTGGTCTTTCAATGGTCTTTCAATGATCTCTCATGAGTCTTACAGTGATCTCCGCAAAAATCTTGAGAGACTGCTGAAAGACCACTGAAAGACAATTTTCCTGTAAGACAGTTGTAAGACTGTTTTGAACCGTTTCAAGAAGTTTTGGAGCCCATGAAGACCACGAAGACCACTGAAAGATTGGTCAGGACTCGCGTAAGACCTCAAAGACCATTGTAGGTTCATTGAGAGACCTCTGAAAGATCAACCAAAATTCATGGTCTTTCAAAGGTCTTTCAGCGGTCTTGTTTATCACACTGTAATAAGATGGAAAAGGGGCTTATCAAAGGTATGTTTCACAGAGGGACATGTTCGTCAAAAGACGCAAGGCTTACTATGATGTGTAATTGCCCCGTCAGGGGCGATTTTTTTTTTTATTTTTGACAAAAGAAATGACAATTCTTAGGCAGAAAAGTGCCTTCATCGTTTACTTTTGTCCTTAAATAATATCATTTTTCTACTTTTAGGGGGAAAATTGGGGGGGGGGCAAAATCTCGTTTTGCCCCCCAAAAATTTTCTTTGGGGGGGCAAGTGCCCCCTGCCCCCCCGCTTCCGGCGCCCTTGAACTGTACTTACAAACAAGTGAATAATCCGAATTAACCTAGCTGAAAGCAAATCAACTCAACGAATAGCAGCAGACGATATGCACCGACGATAAACTTCATGTGGCTGGGATAGATTGTCACTCGTTCTGTTAGATGTAATTTGTAACTCATTAATTTGACAAAATTACGAAACTCGGGGACTTATTTATATATATATATATATATAAATATAGTAACATCTCTTATTATTTTTGTATTACGATAAAACCTCTTTTGAAGGAAAACGTTGAGATAAACTAAAATTACTTTTAAATCCCCCCAACATGCGTAGCTTGTATGTCATTGCAAACAAACCATCGCAAACATGCACGTATTCCTTCCTTGCTGATTGAGAGCTGTGCAAAACGTGCATAGATCTATTCTCTCAGTCTCGGCCAAGGCGAGCAAACAATACTGCATGTGTTGTTGTGATGGTTTGTTTACGATCACATAATGCTACGCATGATGGGATGATCTTTTACATCTAATTTTAATTTACCTCAACGTTTTCCTTCAAAACAGGTTTTATCGTAATTCAAAAAAATGATAAGAGATTTTACTATATTTTTATATAGAATAATAATTCCCGAGTTTCGTAATTTTGTCAAATTAATGAGATAAAAGTTACATCTAACAGAACGAGTGACAATCTATCCAGCCGGATGAAGTTTATCGTCAGTGCATATGCCATATCGTCTGGTACTATTCGTTGAGTTGATTTGCCTTCAGGTTCGGATTATTCACTTGTTTGTAAGTACAGTTATATAATTTTCCTTCTTATGATAGACTGTCTGGATGTGGTTATTCATGTTCAGCATGAATTCAATTTGGCCCGAGCGGTGTAGCTAGCACTTCCAGCAGCATGAATTGGTAGCGAATCGGTATGTACATGACTTTACTTGTGATTGTGTTGCAAGTTGAATTTTCATCATCATCATCATCATCGGCGTAATTCCCCCAATTTACCTCCAACTAGTACGCCACTGTGTTGTTTCACTTCATCATCATTCTCTTCATCTCAAAATCATCAATTTGAAAATCCAAATCTCGATAAAATTCTGGGTTTTCTTTCGATCATTTCGGGATCGAAGTATTCAGTGACAATGTGGAGAAAATGTACCCTTGCAACAGGTTTTGCATGCAAGTGGAGCTTCACGTGGGAGAGCCAATCACGCCTCTCGTACAGACAGTGACGTCATAAAAAATCCCCAATTTCGCGGACGTAATTCTGCGTGTTTGAAGCATTCAGAGAGAGAACTTTAAACTATCAATTAACTGAGTTTCATCCGTCTCCATGATAAATGATGTACACCATCGTGTTCTCCTTATTTTCTCCTTTATTGTGATATATGATTCTCCAGTTTTACGATTTTCAATATATTTCTACTTTAAATAAAGCCTTTATTTCTAGACATAAAAAAGTGTGAAGCACATCATTATTGTCTGTTTTGGAGCCAAACAACAGCTGCCCTGAATGGAAAACATGAAAATGGCTCGGAGCCATCTCCTGAATTGTTTCTTGCTCCCCAGAAGCAATAGGAAAGGGTTTGATTGGTTAAGCACAAGATGACACAGCATTCATCAAAAACATTAAGATTATGATTATCATTTGGGGTTACTGTCTGGCTTCTTTCCTTTCTCTTTCTCTGTAACTCTCCCACACCCTCTCCCACCCTTCTTTTATTTCTCTTTGTCTCCCCCATCCATATTCATCCGACAATCCGTTCTTTTTATGAACAAAGAATTTGTTGCACTGCACCGCATAATGACCTAAAATGAAGTAAACATGCTAGAGTGAAGTGAGCATTAAAGTTAGTGATCAAAACAACAAAAGAAATGGTTGATACAGTATGTCATAAAGGTGTCTGTTGAACAGCACTCATATACCATGGAAAACGAAAGAGCTTCAGACTCAGAGCAATTCAAGAAGACGGATCTGGAAGGGCAAACCCTTTTGAATTAGTTTGCACTCACGAAAATAAGTTGCAAAAGACATTTAACTCAATCACCAAAGTTATGAATGCTTGAAAAATTAGATCACTGTATTAACATGAATCTCACATTTTGTTTTATTTACACTCAATTGTATCACACAACAAATTGCAGAAAACTCTCACTCTTATTGTGTACACAAATTCCACTGAATATCGTTTTTTCCCCTTATATGTGAAGCTCTTGGCATGATGGCCAAAACTCTGAAAATTAATATCGAAATTCCTCAAAGATTTAATCCTACTTTATGTTTGAACTACAGTACTTGCAGAAGGACGTTAAAACAATATCTTTTAATCTGTGTATGTTCTTATTAATGTCTCTATAGTTGTATTCCTTATTTGTCTCCACAATTTTCTTTTTTTGTGGGGGGGGGGGTACTCCTCCAAATTACTTTACAAGTTTCCTTATCACCTATATCAAATTATTATCACAGAATTATGCTTTTTGCTATACATAGAATAATCTTAAAAGCCATAAATGTTTTTCAGATCTCTTCATTAGCATCTTGAATATAATTTCTCAAATATATATATATATATATATTTTATAAGGTTTGTGTAAATATCCCAGTGTGAATGGGTGTTAAGCCTATTGAAGGACGATGCAGCATTAGAACACTCATCCATGTGATACCGGTCTTTGGTCTGCTGCATATCAAACCATCGATAACAAAGGAAGAATAAAAGAAAGAGATCTGGTCCTTTAAAAGGGAAGATGTCTGAAAGAGACACGTCCCAAGAAGAGCACACACTCGATGACAGAGAGATACATGCACTTCTCTCAAGACAAACAATTTACTGAAATGAATACTTTCAAGGGGAATATACCAGACTGATATCAAATGGGTTTTGATAGAAAACAAAGACAAGATGAATGACTTGGAAAGGCATGGGCGTGGAATCTCTAGTAGGTCCATGGTATGAGCGAAGTATTCACATTCATACTGTGCATATTACAACATTCTTATAAATCATGTTTGGTGTTTTGTTTTTCTATAAAAAAAAATATTGGTATATAATCAAAGATAAACTGAAGTCTGAGACATACCACGCAATCTTCCTTTTAATTTTTGAAGTAGGCCTACTATACTATATACAGGTATACGAAATGCTATAAACTTAAAGTAAAGAGAATGTTTATCCAGTTTTGTTTGAAATAAAAACAGATTAATGAGAGAAATATATTAATAATGAAGGTCTCAAGAAAGTTGAGAAACTTCATCGAAAGAAAAGTTTTTGATTTATAAAAAGTTATAATGTTGTGACATGATATTTTAAAATAATTCTATCTATAGATGCACTTTTGATACATGCAATCACACCCTAGTTTGTGAAAAGAATATTTCAAATCATCTTAAACATAATGGCAATATTTGGAATTAAATCATGACATATGGTGGAGCTAAAATTGTTCTTCATATTCTGAGTTGAAAATGTAGACAGTTTCAAATATCATAGAGCAGTTCCTCTGATCTGTTTCCACTTCAATTAAAAACAATTTATATCAGGGTCGAATTCTCCTTTAGAATATCCTTAGTTGGTATCACTTTCAAACTATTAAAATTGCACAGCTCTTAAAAGAAGAGGATATGTTTCAAACTAAAATAACATATGCTGATTTTTGTTTTATAATATTCATCATAAAAAAATAAAGATGGGACAGCATAATATTTTATTGATAAGCTTTAAAAAGGACAAGCTATTCATTTCAATGTCATAGGTTTGCAAAGCATGCGATGTATCCATTCTAAAGTGTATTCTAGGATTTCAGGCTAAAACACTGCATGAAAAGAATCAGAATACAAAAAGAAAACTACACTTGGAATGGAGATTAATTATCTGGAAAAAAGTTGAAAGTGTGCACAAATAGAAAGATACATTCCTATTTGAAGTGACATTAATTCAACACAAAGTGGATACTCTTGATATAATCATTTTAGAATGTCTATAAAAGAGAAAGAAGATGAAAAGTTAATGATCAACGAAAGAGACTCTTTTGTTTGATGAAATTCATGGATCACTGTCGTAATTTCATTCAACAATTAGATAATCTTTAAGGTTTTCTGGTCTATTTTCAACTTAAGATTCATCATAGCTTGGGTATGTAATATGATTGAGTAGAAAGTTGCATCTCTAATTCTCTATCCATTTTGAATTCCTTCATCTACTCCTGCATTCCATGCCTGACAAAATATTTCTGATTTTTTTTTCTAAATGTCTATCACCGTTAAATTGATAACATAGTGAAAGACCCCCAATTTCTAGTTTTGAAATACAATAATAAACCTGGTTATTTTTCCTAATGTTTTATCAATGTTTTCTCATGTATATCATCCATTAAATACCTGGGTCCCTTAACACAAAGGTTAGCGAGTGATCATATGCTTGATTTTTATGATTGTACATTGTATTCAATGGAATCAATCGTAGAAAACATGTTCTACAATCATTGCTATGTTTTGTGTTACGGGCCCCTGGTTCCCACTTTCACGATTCGCACCACGATTGAAATGGTGATCTTAATTGTCTAATAATCATAGTGATAACATCAGATCAGTCGTGTCAATCGTATTGATTGCAGAAAAAAATTGAATGGTTAAAAATTTCTCGCGATCAGTTACGGGAGGCCGATCAAGGCGTTTGTAACAGATCGCACGACAGTGGGAGAGAGAGGCATAAAGAGGGATAAAAACAATTCACCGCTGTATCAACAAAAGAAACATGCTCTTGTCTTCTTTCTTGAAATCAGTGATCAAGCTAGCCTTCGTAAGATGATGTTTTTAAAAGGATTAAAGGGTGCTCTATAAATAGTAATGATTCACATGTTAGATTCACAGCAACCCACATCAAGCCCATCACTCACCGTATCAGAAGACACTACAAGCTGAGAAATATGCAAGTAGAAAAAAAATTATGCAAAAAAAAAAAAAACCCTGTTACTCAAAGCTGCTTACAACCAAATGGAATTGAGTTAATCACTATTGTTAGTGTGTTACATAAATGCAGATCTTCAGAGAACTCCATGTGGTATTGACCACTTTTGGCAATGATCTCAAAATGAGTGTGAACAGAATCAAATGAAATTACCACTTAAGTGTTTCTATGTTTCAATAAAAATTGCCAAATGGCTCTCAAAGAAAATGTGTATAATTGCTGAGAAATTAGAAAAATAAGTGCAAATTCCATCAAATGGCAGGTATTTTTCCAAGCAATATTAATACATTGTTCTACATATACTTTTCTGAATTATCTGTTATGGGCTTCGAGCTAAGATTTCATGATTTCACAAAGATAAGTTTACATTAATGTACCAAATCTAGATAGATGATAATATGGTGACATGAAATAATAAATTGTTTGCTACAAATACTTTCTTATACCTTTAATGTTTGATGAAAAACTGAGCTATGATTATATCAAGTATTTGGTTTTGTGACATCAATCACATACAAGTAGCTCCTCAAAAGACATGAAACATAAATTCCACAAATTGTCCTTTCAATTATTCTTGATACTGGAACATGTTTTAAAATTATCCCAGGATATACTGCATGCAGAGGTAAACTTAATGTCAACTGAAAATCATAATTTGTGGAATGCATTTATAAAAACCTACACAAGACAAATGGGAGAGCTGCTTGCATGTGTCATCATGAAGCAAAACTTTAATAACCCTTAATATTTATTAAATATATTTTCATCGAACCTTCACTTATGTTTCTTTTGTTTCTCTGCTCTTGTTGAAACCAATTAGACGTCAGAGTGAACTTCCCCTTTGCTTTAGAACTGATACAGATCATATTACTTTCAACGATTTAGATTTATTTGCTATTAATTTTCCAACAATGAAGATTGTTTTAGAGATGTTACTTTCAGCAAGTTTAACTTCTCATGGTATACATGTAAATGGTATTTATTAAATGCATGGGAATATTTGGGAATGATCCTACCAAGTAGCCATTACCCTTGGGTGGGGAGCAGTAAATATATGAGGCCAATGGGTGTACTTTACATACGTAGTGGTGGGACCCATGAGAAAAATCATGTTTATCTCTATTTTGTTACGAATGTGTGTCACCAATATCTTTTTTTTTACACTAAAACCCTTGCAGAATTAGAAACATGTCAACAACATATTTTCAACCAATGTACCGGTAGATTGTTTTAGGGATGTTTCATTTTACGCTTTCAGTGGCAGTGACTACGAAAAAATACTGTCGATTTGAGGGAAAAGCTGTGATCAATTAGCCCTAAAAATAAATCTTGTTGTGAGGGGTTTTAGTCATGTACATCACCATCTCCTTGAACCTGGATGTGTTCAGGGCATGTTAACAACGAAGGCCCTGTTCTCAAGGTGAATGACAAAGTTTCAGATGTGATCTACATGTGGCTTTTCGCATCAACCCCTCTGCTCAGGCAACCCCTTCTTTATTCTGTTTTCCAAAAACTTAAAACTTTCAAAAGAACCATTTCAAGATGTAGAGGAAAATTCTATTTCACTGTCCCACCATACTTTTCAACTCGTAAATTCCCTTTATCGTTTATTTCTTTCAAGATATTATTTGTTGTCTCTTAAATCAACTTTAATCAAAAAGATATATATATTTTTTCCCCACCATACTCGTACTACAAATTAAACGCTTAACATCCACGCATTCAATATGACTGTTATTATATACACCAACTAGTAATAGGGTTTCCTGTGTTCAAGTTGGAATCCCTTCAATAAGGAAGTGAATGAGGGGAAATACAATGTGATCTGTTTGTACGAGGGAAATAATCATGTCTGCCGTTGCAGTATAAACAGTACAATGTGATCACAGGCATGATTTGAACTTGACACCAAACTTGCTTGCCTGAGGGAAATGTCGACGGACTTTACATTAAGATAAATGAATGGTGAAGCCATTGAGGGGAGAGTGGCCTGTCTGTACTTATATAGTACTCTGATCCTATCAAAAAGGGGAAGTCACTAGGGATAAATTGTGTTGGTTCCATGTATGAAACAGTTTGTGAGCTAACAAGTAAACAATCAAGATTTCTTGATGTGAAATGGAGCAAACACAAATTATTTTAATTTGTGATACACTAAGCAATCACCCTATTCTAGATATTGTTTATGAATTCTGTTTGACAGCATATAAGAGATAACTTGATTTGTTTTTTATTCTAGGATATTGTTATTGGAACATCTTCTATTCAATTTCTTGGAGAGATTTTATGTTCCTGTTAAAATCAACAGATTTCCCTTTCATGAATGTATAATTTCATAATCATTCTACATACAGAAACAATATTTTATACAGTGAATTCCTCTCTACTGATCCTCCTTTCCGATAGAAGATATTGACATTTGTATTAACAATATCTAGGTTTCCTGTTTTGCTTCATGATCTATATTTCAAAAGATAACTTATACAATCAAGATAATTTCATAAACCAGAATAACTAAAACTTTCTCCTCAGTTCTGGGTCTATGAAGGGTAGACCAAAACTAAGAGGGTTTTTTTTAATGTACTTTAAATAATATTACAGTGATTTTATGTATCACATTTCAATTTTCTCATAGAATAACATTTTAGGACATCCCAGGGGTTGATATCCATGCAATAACAAGTTTTATATTCACATAAATATATGTGATTACATTTGATATGGGGCATGTCTAACCAGTATCATATTGCATATCCACTGGCTTTGCTGACCAGTGAAATGAATCTGGAAATAATTTTTTTCTCAAATCACAAAAATTGACATATCAGTTCTGGTTAACAAACCTTCATCTTTGAAGCATAATGTGTTTTTTCCCCAACTTTCCTCTTGTAAATGAATAACAAGTTAAATTTGCAAATGAATCGTTGTCATTCAAATCTGAAGAAAGGACCATAACTTCAGAGGGATAAATAAGAATGAAGAAAAATTGCTTTCCAAGTTGTACAGGCAAGACTATAGTTATTTTTTTTAATGAATATTTGATGTTAGTATCACCACTGGGAGGGGAAGAGGGCTAGAAAGTAACCCTCACCCCTCCCATACCCCACACCATGATGCATTTGTATGAAGTTGTAACTCCAATGCTTGTAGTACCAAAGGCATGATACAATTAAACACAGTGATCTTACCGGACTCGGGGATCGGTCTCTCCTGGCTTTGGGCTTGATCTGAAGACTATCAAACTTATCTAGCTGCATCAGAGAGTCGCTCTGAGGCCGATAATGTTTTGGCAGTGGTCTTCCCCTGTCCATAGGATCACTATCCCCTTCAGAGATGTAAAGGGCACTCATGGGCCTCTGTCGGCCTCCATCGTTCTTCTCTTTGCTCTCCGGCTGCTTCCGGATCGCAACATCAAATATGGCGCTCTTTGGTCTGCGATACATCTCCCCGGTCTGCTTGGACAGGCTCGGGTGATCACGTTTTCCCGAAAAACGTCCCCTCGCTAGTATGCCCCTCCTGGGCGAGTCGGGCGATGTCTCAATCTGAGATTTTTCTGGTGGAGAGCTTTCTTTGTCTGCTTCTCCTATCACTTGTTGTAGTTTTTCGGATTCAGAGTGGAAACTCACTTGCTTGACAAACCGCTTACGACGGAGAGCAATCCCGTCCTCTCCCGGTTCACCCTGTATCACTTCTGGTATAGGAGTCACTGTACGGGAGAGATCTTCATGACGCTTTTCAATAGTTCCACTGGTAGCATTACTTATAGGCTGTATTTCCTCTCTCTGTTTATTTCTACCGAGCACTGTTTCCTCTGTTTGGGCCTTGTCTGCACGTGTGTCCTCACCGCTCACATTCCTTATCACAGAGTCAGGAAGACTGGTAGCTAATGCTCTCTCTGGGCTTACTTTCACACTATCGCTAATGGGTTTACCATGGAAAGACGAGGCCTGTCCATCAGTGCTCTCATTATTGTGTGCGGTTAATTTATTCTCCAGAGATCTGGTTTCTATTCCCTGTGGAGTGGAAGAAGACGCTCTATTAACTGGAGATTTATTCTCAGATTTCTTGCTTTGTGTTTCAAGACACGCAGATTCTGTAACACCAATTGGAGAAGTTGGCCTCTTATCCGGATATTTATTTTCACAAGATTTACTTTCGTTAGATTTGACATTAACCTGAGATACATTGTTTGAAAATTCCAATGATTTTGTGTCTGTTGTAACCTGAGTGGATGCAAGTTCATGAAGTAAACCAAGCGCTTCATCCAAAGCTTTATCCTCACTGTCTGACTGGATAGCGTTTACTTCTAAAGATATAACAGCGCCCCCTATTGAGTTTTGTCTACTTTCACTCCTGGATGATGATTCTTCTTCGATAGCACTGAGTTTCCTGATCTTCTCATCTTCTGATATCAATTTTGGATCATTGTCAAGCTCTTCACTAACTCCAAGTTTACCTCTAGTTTTTATGTCATGGTCAGGCTTAACGTGGGGAATCTTTTCAACCATGGCAACTTCTCCCATCCCATCACTTTCATCTGTCCCACTCCTCACCCCTGAACCCATCTCAGGGCCACCATTGATCTGTATACTAGTCTTGGGTTCAGCCACGAGATTATCTTTTCTATCATTAACCCGATGTAACCCTTGATCCCGAGGCTTTGTCACATCCGTGTGTGGAGCGTTGTAAACATCCAATGAACTACTTCCTGCTTTGATATTCGTAACCCGATTCTTGTTTCCCATCGTAGTCTGCTGCATTTTACTCTCCCCGATCCCTTGGCTTTCTCTTCTTCTCCGTCTTGGGCGTTCTGGACTACTATTTAGCCTCGTTTCAGCCTCTCTCATTTGCTGTTGTTCTCGTTTCATGCGTTCAGCTGTTCTTCTAATAATCTCTTCCATCTCTTGACTGGAGATTCCCTCTCTCTTTGAAGAAGCTGGTTTAGTTTGTTCCAACACACTCCTGAGATTATTGGCTATATTGTTCTCATTTTGTTTTTGTGGAGATGGGGATGAGGTACCCTTCCGAAGTGCTTGAGAAAGTCTGGCAACAGGATTTTTTATTTGAGGTTTAGTGTGTTCTTTCGAAGGCTCGAAATCACCTAGAGAATCTCTACGTTTATAGTGCAACAAACGAACCTCGCTGGAATCGGAAGAACTATGGCTTTGGTTGCTTGCTTCACTGTTTCTTGATGATGATCTCCTACCCCTTTGATCCTGATGTTCAGAAACTTGAAGCTGAGCAGCAGAAGACTCTTTCTTGGATTGATGATATTGATGCCTCAACCTTTCTTGCTGCAATCTCATCTTTTCACTTTGCTGATGTAATTGTTGTTGTTGCACATTATAATACTGATTTTGATTATTAGGTTTCTGTCTTGTGACTGACTGAACCATCAGCTCTGGGCTCTTTGGTTTTGGCATAACTGGAGGTGGTTTATATTTTGTTTGTTGAGTTGACTGTTGCTGTTCCTGTGGCTTGGACTCAGGTTGAGGACGGCGCCTCCGTTGGCGTTGTGCTGGTTGTGGGTGTTGTGCTTGTTGCTGGAGTTGTTGAACATTTGGAACGGTTGCGTTGGTTGCTTCAAGGTGTTGGTCTTTCCTACTTCTTTGAATCTTAACATCATGCTGCCTGTCAAACATCTGCTGTTGCTTTCGAACCCAGTTAACATTGTGATTAGTCGAAGCCCCATTTTCAAACTTTTGTAATTTATGGACAACTCTCTGTTCCTGCTCACTCAATAATTGCAACTCCTGCTGAACTTTTACTTTCTGCATGTCTCTTGTACTCCTCTGTTGCCTTTCTTTCTCTATTTGCTGCTGTTTCTGCTTTTGTAAAAGCTCATATTGTTTTAATAAGAACTGTTTCTCAGCATCGGATCTTTTCTGTTGTGCTATTCCACGATCCTGACTCTGTGAACGTCTTGGTCGAGGCATTGGCTTTGGGATGCTTTCTTCCTTTTTAATATCCTGTTGCCTGCTATCAGGACTACTATCATCTTTTGTTACACTATCAGTTGAGTATCTTCTCCTTGGTGGTGCAACAGGACCATTGCTCTGTTGCTCTGGAATGTTTGAATCTATGCCACTTTGTGGCTGAGTTGAACGTCTTCTCCTGCGAATAATCTCTCTCCTTTCTGAAGTTTGTTCTGGAGTCATCTTAGCATGGACCTCAACCTCAACACGCACAAAATTAGGAGCTTGGCCATTATGCAGTCTCTCAGTCGGATTGGTACCAGGGTTTGGTCTCCCTGTAGGGCTAGTATCAGAGACTAGCCTCCTTGGTGGACTAGTACCAGATTGTGATCTCCCAGTTGGACTAGTACCCGATGGTGGTCTTCCAGAGGGACTAAAACCAGAGGAGACTGGTGGTCTCCCTGTGGGACTAGTACCAGATTGTGGCCTCCAGCTTGAAGGACTAGAACCAGATTGTTGTCTTCCAGTAGGACTCAAACTTCTCTGTGGACCCCCAGAAGGACTTAAACTAGACTGTTGTCTCCCTGTAGGAATTGGACCATTAGGCTGCATTTCTGAGGGTCTTGTTGTCCTAGAAACCAGCTGATCATTGTGCCGATTCTTGTTTGCTCTCAACCTTTGAAGTAGGTCCTGTTTCGACATTCCTCCATCAGACCTGTCCTTGCTCGGCGGTGTCTGGTAGCTGGGTCCATTCTCGGCCCTCAACTGATGACCCCTCCTCTGTGGCACCTCCATGATGTCTCACCTCATATTCCGTACATTGCTGAAAGACAAGAAACAGAATAATGTTAATGATAACCCTCATACGGATAGATTTCGTAACATCAATTTCTCACGTTCTTTGTCCAGATGTGAATGTAAGTCTGATAGTATTCAAGAACAAGAGAACTTTACTACAGAAAGACCTGCATGGCTACAAATATAAATACTCATACATTGCTCATTGAAGGGAAAGTTCACCTGATATTTTTGGGTTCATAAAGCAGCAAATTGAAGTCAATGTCACGGTGGACTACTCATTTCATTCATGACTAGGCATGATTGAAGCACAGTCTTCTGTGATTTCACGCTTCAATGGGCTGAGAAAACAACTTTTCTTGAATGAGATCATTGATTTCGTATCACAAAAGCTGTTGTAATGAACAATAATAGCTGAACAATGGACCAATCTTAGGGTCATGCACAGGGACTACTTTGAATGAACATGATTAGTCTAAAGGTTATCACACTTTGTAATAATTGGATCACAAGCGGAAAAGACAGATTCCCTACATAAAGTTATTCCTTTCTGTTCATGTTCACAACGCTATAATATATCTATATTTTACAGTACACTATGCCTTTCCTATTTTCTCCACTCTTATGTTTCGAATGTATCCCTTATTCAACTTCTTTTCATCTATCTACTATATACAATTATAGTTTTCAAATAACCAAAATCCTCACTCGTTTTATTCAATAAGCAAGATTTGTGATAATCAATATGAAGATTATCAAAAAGGAAAAGAAACAAACAAATGCAATACAAAACATTAACAGAAATATTACAAGAACAACAAAAACAAAACATTTGATGTATTATCTTAAAATGTTCAAATAATTCAAAGAACACACCAATTCCAAAGTTATGTCTCATCCAAAATATTCAAATACTAGTATGGGTTCGAAATTTGAATTTACATTTATGAAGCACACAAATCAATCAATTTTTCATTATTCACTACGAGAAAAGTAATTCAAGATCTAGCATAATGCAAAATTTTAATTCTTTAGTTTCCAACAAAATTATTTTACTACAGATATGAAAATACAGCAACTTCAATTATAGATGAATAAAGGTAAATAAATCAATTTTTTAGCGAGACCTGACACACCTTTGAAAACCTTTAACCTAACAGAGATTTTTTTAGAAAATAGGTATGATAATGAAAAAAAAATAGGCAAGCATAATACCTTTCATTAAAGTGTAATGAAAAATATGGTAATATTTCACATATTTGCTTCATTTAAAAAACACAGAATATGCACAGTATATTACATAAATCAGAGAGTCAATGACATTACTGTTACAGAATCAATATTTCTTTTGTATTATATTATAAGAATATAAAATGAATCATTATTTTCCTCCCATATTGTAAAATATTGGTTAACTGTTCTGTAAAGGTGAAATTGCCATATCAAATTATCAAAAGTTTTAATATTTGATAATTCAAATGAAAAAAAATACATGATGAAGCTAAAAAAATAAATAGTGTACGACATCATCAACTATCTCATTTACATATTACTTGTATTGTGCATAATGCTATTTTGTAATGTTATAATTGATGATTTTCTTATCTTACATCCCATATTCAATAAATTTGAATAAGTTGAGTTTCCTTGTTTATTCAAACCAATTTGCTAATAGGGAGGACCTAATTTTAATTAAGGCACTGCCAAGCACCAACACTTTTTATATAAATATATTTTTGTAAAGTGACCTGTGCATACAAAAATCATACACGTATCTTGATATTTCTTTCTTATCTGTGCTTTTGAAATGGGAAAGATATTACCATAGAGCTATTATATTACCACTTAAAAAAAACTTATGATCATGAATGATGCTAGGACTACCCAACCATGGACTGACTACCTATGAGAATTTCTAATCCATTACATCACCAGTGCTAATTTAATGTACTTGACAGCTGTTCAATTGTTTTCAACACACAAATTAACTTTGTCAGGGGGAAAAATTTCCTTTCAAAAGACAAAATTGAGGGGGGGAGAGGAAGAGGATGGAACATTCAAATATATCATCACCAGATAAACTTTTGATTACGAGGTGATAGATATGTGATAAAGATGGCTTACACATTAGGGTGTCAAAATGCAAAAATAGAAAGAAAGTATTTCTTTAAGATCGTATTTAGGATACATTTTTAAGCGATTTTGTCCCATAATTTATTTGTCTAATTTGAATTCCTTAATAAGGGACATGTTTTACACAGTTTAAACTTGTTTAGTGGTAAATTATTGCCAGAATGCGAATGGAAATACTGTGAATAGCTTATAATGTGACAAATCAAAATATTCTAAAAAATGTGTGCAAGGGTGTCTGCTTAAACACAAATATAGTAGTTTTATGATTCTAAAAAACAAAATTTGACATTTTTGTTCATGCTTTTTTTGTTGCTGCAGTTTTGCTTTAAAGTCATTTTATATCCTTCTCTTTTGAATTAATTAAAAAAATATTTTCTTACAGATTAAGCCAAACTAAGAATAAAATCTCCACTCTGAATAAACAAATAAACAAACAAAAAACAAATAAATGAATAGACAAACAAACAAATAAATAAATAAATAAATGAACAAATAAATAAATGAATAAATAAATAAATAAAAGAAAAATTTGTCTATGGCTGATCTCTTTTTTTTTTTGGGGGGGGGGTTGTTGAATAGCAAAGGCCAAATTAAGTGGGGCTTGCCAAGTGCATCACAAAACAAATCTTCAATCTGTTTGACTGATTGCACCTGTTTCATATTAATAATCATCTTGTTTTGGGTCGGAATTGCTTGAAATCTCTATTACCTGTTCTTCTCAAGTTCTCACGTTTTAACCCCGACTAACTTGATATATCGGTAAATACTTCCCCTTTAAGGAAGAGTATGAGCACATGATGATAGTTCATGTGAAGGTCTTTATATACAATCACTTTGAGTGATTCAAACTAATGTTCAAACCTTGAGGCACTCTCAAGGTGTGAAACCTTCTCATTACTTTTATACACAGCAAAAACGCTGTTTATAATTGTTGTACAATGCTGTTTAATTCTAAAGAATTTAAGCTTTTTAATTAATTTATTAATTTCTAATATTTAATTCTCAATAAAAGGTTGCTTACACCATTAAAGCTTGTGTATAGTTTTGGTAAATCCACCAAAATGCACCTATCACTATTCCAATTCATTGCTAGCTAATATGAATGGATATGCCCTATAACAGTTATGATGTGGAGGATATGAAATGAAAATGTGTTTTACAGGATAGATTTTGCGATTTTACATGGAAATTTAACTTGATCGGGTCACCCGATCAAATTAAAATATCTGTGTGTTTTCGTCTTTCAATTAAATCTAACTCCAAATCATGGAATGGGCTGAAACTTTCAAGATATGTTCTTTGTCTGTAACTTTTGGATATCTAATCACTAAATTTATAAGATAAGTGCTTGAATGCCCATTTTTTAAATTTAAAACAAGCATCGCCGAGAGAGGGCGCTATATATCCAAGATTTGAATATTTGAAATTTTCTCAGAGAAGTGCAGTTGGAAAAATATCTAACGGTCTCTATACGCTTCAGTAAGACTAGATGATATTCGATTATCAATCACATTATTTTTACCAAAGCTATACACAGGCTTTAAACAACTGCTGTGAAGTTCACATAGTAGATGGCAGGTTTGAATCCCACTGGTTCCAATTATTTCTGACTTATGATTTTCATTACAGATCGAGCATGCGATCTTAAACACATAGGAGTAACGTCAAAAAATAAATGTATACAAAGCTGTTTACGATTATAATGCTACATTCGTTTAAAATGGTTTAAAAGTGTTTAAAATCTTATACGACAACGTTCAATTTTCAATATTTTATTCTCAATAGATCAAGCAGGGTTGCTTACACTGTTCATCAACTACTGTAATGTTCATATAGTGAACAATGTATACAATTTTTAACATTGCTTTTATTGCGCAGCATATGGTAACTAAATAGACTGCGGAGTGTAAATGCAAACTAATTTACAATTTTTATTCTCATATGTTGTTACGAACTGGGGTAGGAATGAATAGAAATGGGATTAATACATAGGATTATATTCAGAACTTCCTCATCAACTGCCCTCAAAGCAATTTAGTAAAACTAGGTGGTTTCAGACCGCCTCGAAGTTCGCGAGTTCCAGGTATTCTCTGATCGGGAAATTTACCCCGATCAGAAAATACCAGGTATTTTGGTAATGTGAAAGCAAACTACGCGTAATTTCCCCGAAAGAAAATACCCGCTAAATAGTAGGTACTTGGCGAAATTACGAGAACTTTCGTGGGGATTTTTCCAAGGTCGCAGGTATTTTGGCGATGTGAAAGCAAATTACGGGAACTTTTAGCCCAGCGTGTTGTTGGGCGCGGCGGCGTGGGTGGCTGCTGGGCTAGTGATTTGAATCTCGCGCCTTGCCTGCTTATCAGACCATACTGCACATGCTCGTAACTTCGGGAACTTATCCCGAAGGATGTGTTTCGGGGCGGTGTGAATGCAGGAATAATTAACGGGTATTTTCTAGCCTTAAAAAGTTCCCGTAATTTAACGGGGATTCTTGTGATCGAGGCGGTTTGAAACCACCTCCTGAGGGAAGTGTGAATCATGCGAATACCCATAACATTGGACACAGGCCTGATTGAACATTTCAAACTTTAACATTAGGTGGTTTCAAACCGCCTCGATCATAAGAATCCCCGTTAAATTACGAGAACTTTTTTAGGCTAAAAAACACCCATTAATTATTCCTGCATTCACACCGCCCCGAAACATAATCCTTCGGGATAAATTCCTGAAGTTAGGAGCATGCGCAGTATGGTCTGATAAGCAGGCAAGACGCGAGATTCAAAACCACTACATGTAGCTCAGCAGCCACCCACGGCGCCCGCGTCCAACTACACGCTTGGCTTAAAGTTCACGTAAATTGCTGTCACATTGCCAAAATACCTGCGACCTTGGAAAAATCCCCGCGAAAGTTCTCGTAATTTTGCCAAGTACCTACTATTTAGTGGGTATTTTCTTTCGGGGATATTACATGTAATTTGCTTTCACATTGCCAAAATACCTGGAACCGACGAACCTCGAGGCAGTCTAAAACCACCTAATAAAACTAGTGCGGTGATTTGATATCAGAAAGCTATAGACAGAGGTATATCCTGACATTTTCAGCCCATTCCATGCTTAAGAAATGGCTTTATAACAAAAAAAAATCATAATACCAACATATTCAAATTTGATTTGGCACCCAATCATATAATCAAAACAAATTTTCATGAAAAATTGCAAGATATATCAGATAAAACATGTTTATTTCTTATCCTACTGCTTTAAATTGAGTAATGAATTGGAACAGCAACGTTCAACTTGGGGAGTCTTACCACAACATTAGCATAATACAAATGGTAAAATATCATGAAAAATAATTATAGTTTAATAAGGAGAACCTATCAAGAACCGAATAAAATTATTTTTAATCTATAATGACACTTTTCATGATTTCATTAACATATTCATATATGCAACAATTTTCTCATAAACTTTCTCTACGATTCAGAAGCACACGTATGCATTCGGAGTATCAAGCGTGCATGAATAGGAGTGCGCACTAATCCATGAGAAGATATTTGGATTCAGGCCTGCTGAGTGAAGGGATGGGGGTTTAAAAGGGAAACACCCTAAACTAGTTCAGTCTAAAATCAATGGTCTAGGTCAAGGTCATAATGAATGATCTCATGTACAGTAGTTCAAATAAAATGGACCCCCCCCCAAAAAAAAAAGAAACAACTGTAGAGAAACCATTGAGTAGTAGGCCTACACAAAATCTATTAGTTCGTTTTTTAATCTAAGGTTTTCTCAAATGTAGCTGTATATTTAAATGACCCCCCCCAAAAAAAAAAAATGGAAAACTTTGGAGACAATAATCAACAACAGAATGAATGAGAGAGTGAGTGAGTAAGTGAGTGTGTGGGTGGGTGAATGAATGTATGAATGAATGAATGAACGGGTAGTAACAGAACTAAAGATATGGAATTAATAACAAATAATATTCAAATAAACTATATCCTGTCCCAAATAAATGTATGATTTAAAACATAAATGAATAGATATATAAATGAATTTTAAAAAACGTGCGAATAAATAAATAACAACTAACTCTTGAAATAAATCTTATGAGAGAAAAAACAGTTGTATTCCACATCTGATACAACTTGCTTTCCTTGAGCCTATATACACAATCCAGACCACTAATAAAGGATGGGCTCATATTGCTGGAAGAAACTTTGTTAATGCCAAACAGAAGCTACAATTGTGATAGAGAAAACTATTCTTTGGAATCCAGCTTTTGTCTACTTTAATCAACCATCTTGTTTGATCAAGACTTTCTTGCCTTCCCATGTGAAAGGTGCAATATCCCAACAAAGAACACTGTCTAATCTCCATATTTGTACACCCCTTCAAGAGTGTAGACATTAAATCTTTACAATATCTGCATCAGCGAAGGTTCATCACACCATGTCAGACGGGTTGAATTTTTTTTGTCTTGCTGATTAAAAAGTCAAGCCCAGAATTTAGTAATAATTAAAAACACAAGGCACTGGATTACTTTCCATATGAATTTTATGTCAATTAAAATTGTAACCAAAATATTTCCTAAGATCTGTTCCTCTCATTTTCAACTATTACACCACAAATCAATATGATAGTGGGTATTTATCTTTGCACAAATTTGCTTCAAACAATACATCTGTTCATGATTTTACCCTTTGTAGACACAGATAACTAACAGTCTTATTCATTTATTTGTTTATACCCATACACTTAAATTTTATGTGTTTTTTAATTCAAATTTTCTCAACTTTTATTTATATACCTACTTCCTCTATTTTAAGCCTCTATAAAACAAATTAATATGAGGGCGGGGTTCGACTTTAACAGCTTTCCATAATCATCTCACGTCAACTGCCCCTTATAGTAACTCATTAATAGAACAGTGGAAAGGAAATATCCCACTAAGTAGGCTAAGAATGTTTTTAAGTAGAGACAACGCTATACCAAGAAGAAGGTAGTAAGTCAAAGGGCCCTTCTACCAGTGAGGTATCTCGGCTAGGAAGTACATATCATCATAAGGAGCTCTACTGCCTAGTTTTAAATGACCAGAACATTTTATCTATTTTAGGATACGCTCAGTCTGTTGTTAAAAAGGTTTCTGGTCCCACCTGTTCTGTTGCACATGTTTTAGAAAAGATAACAAATTTATCAAATTTCTCTCATAAATCTTAAAGGGCAAGTATACCCTAGTAAAAAAAAAGTTGATTTGAATAAATTGGAGAAGAATCAAACTAATATAAAAAGAACATTTCATCCAAATTGGATAAAAAATATAAGAAAATTAAATGACAATTTAAAGTTTCCCTTAATTTCACAAAACTGTTTCAAATCCTGGTAGGTATGCAAATGAGGTATTAAATAATGTCTCCCATTCACTGTTTATTTTGTATATTTATCAAACAAAATATGCATATTTTATTTTCTTCTTGCTACAATGTGAAACAAAGTTTGATTTCCCCCTAATAGGTGATATTGCTATCACTGTAACCTACTGTGGTTTGAAGACTATATTTCTATTGTCTGAAAAAATAATGAACTAATTACAAATAACTCTAACAATAAAATACAAAATAGTGAATGAGTGACATTGTGAACATTATATAAATAATAACAGCTGAGGATACAACACGGCTATAGCAGTGCTACCTACATATGCATAATTGTTGGGGAAAATAAGCGAAATTTTAAAATGTCTTAAGTAACTTATTTTACACTCAACTTTGAATAAATTATCAGTGTTATGCTAGTTTGATTTGTCTCCTTTTCCCTCAAATATCTATGTTTTTTTTTACGTGGGCTCATCCCTAATCTGAATTTCTGTCTTAAATAAAGTATGTAGAGAGCTGGATTTGGTAATCTAGCTCAAATAAAGCAATTTAATCAAAATTTCGAATTTATTGCTGGTGATGTAAAGTATTAAATCATCAATAAAGCAAAGAAGTATCTGTATTAAAAAAGGTGGACAACAAAAACAAGGACAATATAAAAAAAATAAAACAAGAAAACACCAATAAAAAAAACAAAATGACAAAACAAGATCACAAACATGGAGGAAATTGAAGAATAGTGAGGTGTAATGACTGTAATCTATCAAAATTAGACCACCTCATTACAAATTCTAGTTGTAAAGCATGTCAACAAGTCAATTTTCTCTGAGGGTAAACCTTGATTTTAATGACATTTCATCTGTATCTGTTGTATACAGTCAATAACTCATTGGCTTGCTATGTAGAACTTCCACGACAGTGTTTAGCATGCACAATAAAATGACTACTCCAATCAATAACAGCTAAATCAATAAGATGATTATTACTTGGTCACAATTCTCACAGCCTTGGCCAATGCATATTATCGAAGGCCACTTCATGTAATTATATGTTATATATATATTTCATAGACAAGTCAATGAGTACAAAATGAATATATATATATATATATATATATATATATATATATATATATATGTATATATATATATATACTCAGAAAATATGAAAATTACAACTTGAGCAGAATATGAGGTATACCATCATGACACTGAGGGATATGTATACAGCATACACATGTTACACTTATTAGTAATCATAATAATTAATATTCTGATTTTTATCTGATAGCGTCAATGCTCAAAGGGGGGGGGTAGTAGTAAGATGAAGTGATAATGACTTACCAGTGTTATAAACTGTGAGGTAATCCAGATTATAATCCAGTTAAAGAGGTTCCATTTCAAATAGTTCTTCCAGTAGAACACTGCATGCTGTCATAACTGCTACCCAGTAAACACATCCAAGATTGAATCATAGGCCTAGAGCCATTCAAATCCAGTCATCGCTCCCTCGCATGCTGGCTGGCTGGCTGCCTGCGTAAGGTTCTCCGTACAAAAGCCACCGCTGGCTGTCGTCGCTACGAACGCCACTTCCTTGCCGATGAACTATGCGTATTCAGGCTTTCATTTCACACTCTCCACACACACACAATAGATGGGTAGCTTAACGAGTGCTTGCTTTGTTGGCTTGGAGTGTGTTCATACAGCGTAACCTACTTTCATTCCTACATGGGTCAATAGGGCCATATGAACAGGTCCCATGTATTCAAAGCATTGAGTAAGTAGAAAAAATAGGAGCTGCATCATGACCCTTTAATAGCCCTAAAAAAATACTCTTTAAGCCAGTTTAAGTTAAGAAGCTTTTAAAAAAGTTTTATCAATGAAGAATATGAAAAGAAATATGACCAATGCCAACCCCCATTCAATGTATTGTTAGGCTAAACCACAGCGACATTCGTTCAAGTTTTATAAAAACATAAATTTTATGTTATTTGATGGTCATTATGTGATCATGACTGTTATACTCATATATCTGGTCATGTTCATTGCTCAATGCAGAGGTATAAGCAAACTTGAAACTGACAAGTCATCTGATATAGCAACAAGAAGCTGTAACGCACTGCTCTTAAGCTGATCATAACCTACAATTGGTAAGTTGCAAGAGTCAAAAACTTCACTCTATTACTTAGCAACATCACTACACAGAAGAGATATCAAATTTCAAAAAGTGTGTTTAGAATTCCTTGATATCATAAAACTATGTTATCATTCTGCATTTGTTTTTCTTTAAACATATATTTTTTTGTTCTTATATTCTTATCTTTGTGGTTCCAAATCCACAAATTTCTGTGTTTATAGGACTGTAAATTTCACTCTGGGTAAATTCCTAGTTTTTTTTTAAATCTATTTCCTTAAAAAACAAAACATATATATATATATCCTAATACCAGTATAAAAATATCAAACATTCCCTGAAGTATGTACATGACACGATTGAGGCAATTAAGCAATACTGCAGGAAGGATTCAGATGACACTCTTACCATTTCCACAATAATCTATCAAAATAAAATGCTTATTTTTCTTTGGTATGAACATATTCACCTGTATGAGACATATATCATTGACATTCCATATCAATGGCTTGACCAAACTATTATGTTTCTTTTCATTACTACCCATCCATGACACCCCATGTGAGGACACTTAGTCTCCAAAATCAGACTCTATTAAAATACTCCAGGGTCAATGATCAATAATTCCTCCTTTTTTCACATTATTGATGAATGCAGAAAATCCAAATTCATCTTTAGATTTAAATTCCAAAGTATCAGTACAGGTGAAATATCTAGATGATGATGATTAGATATCAGAGGGGGGAATCACATATGGAATATCTTATAAATCTCATACAAAATCTTAGAAAAGGACAAAAAATTGGTATACCTCCTACCACTCCCCCCCCAAAAAAAAAAAAAACAAGGAGTGAAATTGTGTATGCCTTTAAAAAAATCATTATAGCCCTATAAGAAATTTTAGTGTAAGCAATCTATACAGACTTCTTTATTTATTGGGGATGTCCCTAATATACTGTGAATATTTCAGACTAGTTGATAATTGTAGAGGATAATACCCTATTTCTATTGTTAAAGTACCATTCAAAAGGAGGGAGGGGTCTAATTTGGGCCAGGTACATTGATCATTTTGTTTACTGTTACCAAAAAATGGAAGAGTATGCCCAACATAAAAATGATTTGGTTCCACAGAAATTATATTAATCAATAAATGAATATATGATCAACTCACGACTTGAATAAATGAGGAAATAAACGCTAAATAAATTTATCAATGAATTCATTCATTGATCATCATTCATTTAATATTGAATGATGAAACAAATAGCTGTAAAAAGGCATCAACCGGCGGGGGGGCACTCACATATATTGGTGGTACGGGGATGTGCCACTTCGATGACCTCCTTCTTCAGACCTAATTTTCAGTTCGCTAGATACTCCAAATGATAAAAATTACCTTCACAAGCCGCCCCGCCCTGTTCGCAAGATCCCCATTACCAAACGTGAAATTTTCCTATAAAACCCTTTATAATATAAATGGAAATATTTTCTGCTTATATAGGTTTCAAAGAATTTACAAGTTCATAAAATATAAATATAGTAACAAACCTAAAATGACATGCCTAAGTCAATGATGCAAGTTTTAATATCATTAATCAGAACATAAAACAACATTCATAAGGGTGACAAGCAAATAACTACAGAAATGACAAAAATAAGTACTCATTGATGGCCAAGACCATTCAGACTTATGGCTCAGGACAAGTACCATCAATCAACTCAGAAATTAGATATGTTTGATAAATGGGATTAAAGGAAGATTACAATGAATATGATGACAAAAAAGACCTCAACAAATCGATTATGACGGGGGGGGGGGGGGGTGGAGACTCTTCGTGTCATTGTTCTACAATTTTTTAATTGGTGAAGTAGACTGTAAAGAGATTGATTCAATGCTTTCCATGTATTTATGTGCTTTATTTTTATGATTGTACATAGCGCCATGCATGAGCGTCATGCCTGATGGATGTTTGCGCTTTCAAGAATCCATCATAATCATTATTATGATTATTATATTGTGTTTTCCAGAGAAGGGCCTTCAAAAGAAATGAAACCTTGGAAGTTAAAAACAAGTTAGCTTGTGTGAAAATAGAATGGGCCAAGAAGAAAGTTATGAGGAACTGAATGTTGTGATCACTTATGTTCAGAAATTCATCCGATGGCAATGCGACCAGGATCATGGATGTGTGATGTTGCACATAAATAACTTCCCTATACATACATGTACTTCATTTAAATTGTTTTATTTATGAAGTGTATTGGTAAATCAGGTGTTCTCTATGACAGGGCATGTTATATAGGGTTAACAAAGAGCTTGTACAATAGAATGTGCAAAAAAGAGGTGTTCTAACTCTTAAAATATACTTTTCATCAAAGGGAGAGTTGTTTTTAATTAAATAGAATGAACAAAAAAATTTAACATGTGACATCATCATCACACATTTTTTAAGAAAGTTCTTGATACTTTGATAGTATATTCATTAAAAAAAATCAAATTGTCTTACTGCTGACCACTGTCTTACTATTGATTTTTTCATCCTCACACCCGTTAACTTTTCTTTGAGAGGGTTTCCTTCTATTTAAGAATGAAATTAAACCTTTGCTCAATATTATTCTCACACTCAATGTATTCTCTTTAAAAGTTTTTTTAGTCAAGTTCTGGAGATTATTAATCTCAACAATACTGTCTAGAAGCTTATACAAGAAGAACTTGTTGCAAGCTCTGAGTTTTGGAATAATGCTATAATTTGACCAAAGAGGGAGCTGTTGAAGTATTGATTGTCATCTGCTTGACAGTTGGCTGTCCTGTAGAGTAGTCAGAGCCATTAATGTCAAGTCCACTCCGGAAAAATGTTGATTTTAATCAAGAGAGACAAATCAATCCAGCATAATGCTGAAAATTTCATCAAAATCGGATGTAAAATAAGAGACTTCTGACATTTTAAATTTTGACTTATTTTTCACAAAAATTATATGCAAATCTCAGTGACATGCAAATAATGAGAGAGTCAATGATGTCTATCACTCACTATTTCTTTGTTTTTTTAATGTTTGAATAAAAAATATTTAATTATTAACAGAACTGACAATAAAGACCAACTTGAATGAACCATAAAGTGTTAAAACAATGGTACTTCCACATATTCAGGGAGAAATCCTACTATGTTTTACAGGACAATGAGGAGAAAATTTCAAAATACAAAATAAATAGTGACATCATCAGTCCCCTCATTTGCATACAGACCAGGATGTGCATGTAATCGGTTTGTGGAATTAAGCTCTAATTATTTTAAAAGAGAAGGGGATCCTGGTAGCTAAGTTCCTTGAAAAAAAAAATTGTGAAAACTTGTAAATCAGAGAATATAAAATATATTCAACAGATGTAGAAATAAACATATTTTTCAAGGAAATTTATTAAGAAAATTTTAAAAGTATTTTTCAAAGATTTTGTTTTTCATAAAGATCACGTTTAGACCCGGGGGGGGGGGGGGGGGGGGGCACTCAGTATATAATGCATAGTGGGTATGTGCCGCGGAGGGGACCCATTTTTTACACCCAAATTTCCGTTCCAAGGCATAGCATTTTTGTCTTGAGAAAATAAAACAAAGAAAGCCGCTCCAAGCATAGCATTTTGTTCTTATCGAGAAAAAAAGAAGAAATCCGCTCCAAAGCTTCGCATATTTTTCGTTACGCCTCTCGGTCGCATTGATCTGCTGCAATTTTGGTGAAAAGCGCCGCCGAGCGCTGTCCGACCATCGTCTCTGGGCGAGCGCATCGGCGGAGGCCGCGTTAGCTGCTTCATGCACGCATACCCGTTCCATAGGGGTGCATACGCACGCTGGTGACCCGTTCCAAGGACCCCCATTTTCACAAAATTGTAGTTCCGAAGCCCGTTCCGAGGACCCTCCTTTTTACAATAAGCCCGCTCCAAGGCCCCCTGTTTTTTGTCTCGCCCGCGGCACACTCCTACCACTTTTTTGGTCGAGCGCCCCCCCCCCCCCCCCGGGGTTTAGACTGCATTTTGCCATGTGTAATTCCAACCTTCATCGATTACTTGGATCTTTGGGCAACTTTCTTTTTGTCTTTTTGTCAAGAGCTTTGTTTTTATCACATCCCACATATAAGAAATTATGCTGCTATGAGTGGATGCCCCACGGATTCCAGCTGATGAAAATAATGACAAATAAATAAATGATTAAAACTTAGTGCACATATTTGGCCAACACCTTCAGCTTTTGAAAATATGAAAGTTTGTCTACAAATCATATGAAGACTGGTACCTGCAATTCTGGATCAACATGTATAATGATCACCAGAGAAAGATTGTTCAAACTCATAACTTTCTCATTTTGAAATCGATTTTGAGGAACAACTTTTCTCAATCCACATTATAGATGAAATTTGATTTTTCCAACTTTGGGTTTCAATTTCCTTTATCTGGCTTTTGCCTACATGATCTCTAGATTCTTAAATAAGCAAAACAGAAGGAGAATTTCTGGGGAAAATCAGTCTTCTTGGCCTTTGGTCTTGGAGGCCTTCACACCTAGTGAATAATTGGTTCAATGCTGTGACCCTACACTTGCCTACGAAATTCCATAAATACATTTTTTTTGGTCAGGTCAACCCTTAGCAGCCAGGTTGAACCAAGCGATCAAACTAGCTTCCATTAATGATTAATGTTCTACCGATTTCCTCCTGTCTGAACAGGGCCATCAGACAATACTAAATATGGAATATGACCTCGACATCGACCTCTGTAATGATGACCTCATATCAATTGAATTAAAGCAAATCAGCATGGAACCATTATACAAGACATCAACATCTCATTTTGAGTTGACATATGAAGGCTACAAACAAGCTTCTTAGCCTTCTACTGGATTCCTACATGGTCAGGTACAATGTCAGAATAGACATTCTATTTCTATCCAACCAACAATGCAAAAATAATTGTGATGAACACTGCATACTAAGGTGAATGTTGAGGTATCATCATATGACCCATGCTCATCACATGCAGAATTTCTTCTTTTACTTTTGTCTTAAGCTTCAATGTTTTGAATGATAGAAAGAAAAAAGTTTTCATTCATGGATTCATTTCCTTATAAAGTGATAAAGCATATAAAAATGTCCAATACAACATGGCAGATTGATGTTTGAAGGGGCACATCACTTTTTAAAGAAGGGGGAGCCCTTTTTTGGCTCGAAATTTTCTTTTTAAAAGTGGGCAACCCCACATGCAACATTCTGCAGCCCCTGCCTCATCTAATCATTTCAAGCAACTTTCTAGTTCAGGGCCCCGTCTTACGAAGAGTTGCGATTGATCCAATCAATCGTAACTCTTTGTAAGATGGGGGCCAGAACTCACAAAACATTCAAGCCAACCACAGGATCTCACTCACTAGATACATTCACTGTCTTGTTAGCATAATTGTCTACTGCTTTGGTGGGAAAACGAAATTGTTTTTCAACAATCCTTCAAATAGGTAGAAATGGAGCATGTTTTTCGTGAATTTTTTTGTCATTCATATTTTACACATAAGGTCTCATATGAAAGAAGAATAGATGGATATTTAAGCAGAAAAAGCAAGAAATTTTTCACTCAAAATTGTTATTTGCTTGTGCAAATGAAAATTTGGTTGCACCACTCTCCATTGCTCTGACTCAGTCATGCCTGCAATATGAACATTGAAATTTGCCTCAAATGAAAGAGAAGCACATCTTTCCATTCATGTGCATCTCATGAAGCAAATCTGTTATCACGACAGCAAAAAAAAAAACTTAACTGAAAGTGAATTATGGTCTTGTTCTTGTTTCTGGGACACACTGTATAACAGGCCATTTACCATCACCATCATCACTCCCTCCCCCTCCTCCTCCTCTTCCTCCTCCTCCTCATCATCAATATCATTACAAATCTTCACCATCATCATTCACACGACATTTTATAATGAATTTAAATGCTTGCCATGTTCTCTTTTTTAATGTAAATTGAGTGCAATTCTGCCTCTGGCTGCAAGATACAGTTAAAAAAAAACCTGAATAAGAACATCTCCATCACAATCACATTCGTCATTACTATCAACATCATGGCGATATGCTTACAACATGTTTCTTGTAGCGAACTGGCTCTGTCGTCATTTCACAGACATACTCCCAATCACCGTCCACTATCACAAGCTGAAGATGGTGCACATAAGACATTCCCTTGGGATCCTACGACTCCAAATCTTATTCAAAGTGAATACAGTCACTCCAACACGACAAATAAAGGTCCGAGATTTGAACGTAGACTTATAGAAGCTATTAAGTAGTCTCATATTTCTCTAGTTCATCTGCAAAGAGGATATCTCCTCAATGCCCTAAGCCTTTCATCCACAAGATATCCTTCTGGACAGGATTCTCTGCTTATACAAATAAATTCTCGGGTCATACATTTCCTTGGTGATCAATCACAAGATTTGTTGTAAAACTTGTCAATAGTCAGCCACCACAGTTTGCAAGATCACATTTAATCCTTTATTTCCATTTCATGACATGCCCATTTCTTGTAACTCAGAATTCTAGGAACTGATGGTGAAAAAGATGCATGTATGTTTACATTACAACCTCCGACAAATAAGATTTTGACAAATTTCAAAACCACATCCAGGAAATTCCATCGACATGAATGTAGAATTTTTCAGTTCTGTATATCTCTTGATCCTGTGAAACATTTCTACATTTATCACAGAGCTCAGGTAGAATCAATCCCTTTGCAATACGAGTAGTTTCCTGGACTTGTCCACACAGTATAATAACCCTTTTGAGCAAATTACAACAATTCCTTACCAAATCCAGACAGAATTCTTCCGTCACATGACTCGAAGTTGTCATGTTCTATCTAACTTCAGTTTCATTCCATAAATATACTCAGGAAATTCAGGAAAATTCCTTCAAAATAAAGGAAGATATTTCCAAGCCTGAAAATAAAATCACTCCAACAAAAATGCAAGACTTATTCCCCACCTCCATTCCGTCTTCTATGTTGTATAACAATGAAAATCATATCCCATCGCATTGATCAGTTTCACTCAGAAATTTCCCAGAAAATGCAAGTCTGAAATGGGGCCAAGTCCAAAGTTCCTGCGCATGCATGCACTAAAACCACAGAGAAGGGATCAGAAACCCTAAAAGGATCATGTTCTTCTGATGGCCAGAGATAAGATGGGACAGGGCCTTTCGAGTTACCATGGAAACCTCATAACAAGTATGTTCCATCTATTATCACAATGATAATATGATACTCTATGACATCACCATCATCATCATCATACATGAAGAAAAAAAAAACATAGTATGGCACAGGAGGATCAAACTACATTATTCAACATTGCATTGTTGTTTCGAATATCACATGAGCTACTGTTAGCCACAATATCCATCCAAATTAAGTATATCCATGTAAAATATCTAAGAGTTTATTTCAGTTTACGAGTTCACATTATTCATAAGTTGCTATGTTTACAATCAGAATGCAATGGTTTTGCTTTCACTTACGCAGCAAGGAAATGTTAAAAGTGGAAATTTGGTGATATTGAACTTGAAAGATAAAACAATCCCAAAATTCAGAACTTGTAACTACTTTTCAACAATATTCATATCATACATGTATGTGAAAAGCATTTCATGACCATTGTAACTTGTAAGACGGTCAAGCCTAAAAGCATTTCATGACCATTGTAACTTGTAAGACAGTTAAGTCTAAAAGCATTTCATGACTGTTGTAACTTGTAAGACAGTCAAGTCCAAAAGCATTTCATGACCACTGTATCTTGTAAGACGGTCAGGTCTAAAAGCATTTCATGACCATTGTAACTTGTAAGACGGTCAAGTCTAAAAGCATTTCATGACCATTGTAACTTGTAAAATGGTCAAGTTCAAAAGCATTTCATGACCATTGTAACTTGTAAGACGGTCAAGTCCAAAGGCATTTCATGACCATTGTAACTTGTAAGACGGTCAGGTCTAAAAGCATTTCATGACCATTGTAACTTGTAGGATGGTCAAGTCTAAAAGCATTTCATGACCATTGTAACTTGTAAAATGGTCAAGTTCAAAAGCATTTCATGACCATTACTTGTAACTTGTAAGACAGTCAAGTCTAAAAGCATTTCATGACCATTGTAACTTGTAAGACAGTTAAGTCTAAAAGCATTTCATGACCGTTGTAACTTGTAAGACGGTCAAGTCCAAAAGCATTTCATGACCATTGTAACTTGTAAGACGGTCAAGTCCAAAAGCATTTCATGACCATTGTAACTTGTAAAATGGTCAAGTTCAAAAGCATTTCATGACCATTACTTGTAACTTGTAAGACAGTCAAGTCTAAAAGCATTTCATGACCATTGTAACTTGTAAGACGGTCAAGTCCACAAGCATTTCATGACCATTGTAATTGTAAGACGGTCAAGTCCACAAGCATTTCATGACCATTAAGACGGTCAAGTCCAAAAGCATTTCATGACCATTGTAACTTGTAAGACGGTCAAGTCCAAAAGCATTTCATGACCATTGTAACTTGTAAGACGGTCAAGTCCAAAAGCATTTCATGACCATTGTAACTTGTAAGACGGTCAAGTCCAAAAGCATTTCATGACCATTGTAATTGTAAGACGGTCAAGTCCACAAGCATTTCATGACCATTGTAAGACGGTCAGGTCCAAAAGCATTTCATGACCATAGTAACTTGTAAGACGGTCAGGTCCAAAAGCATTTCATGACCATTGTAACTTGTAAGACGGTCAAGTCTACAAGCATTTCATGACCCTTGTAACTTGTAAGACAGTCAGGTCATACAATGCGGAGACTCCATGTCTAAGTCTTTACATCAGGATACCATGTGCATCTTTTAACCCATTAACAGATATTGATCATCACCATTATGCACGCTGCAATGCTTTTACTGGCCACCTATCTAGGTCAGTTACCAGTACAGGAAAACAATCAATATGATTATTAAAGAGTGCAATCATCTAAAAGTAATCATTTATGTAAACTAATTTATGGGCAATTTTTTTTGTTCTGAAGAGAAACTGACTGCCCGAAGCAACCACATGAATCCCAATTGAACAGCAATTCACTTTCAATTTCACTTTGAACACAAAAGAGGCTAGAGAATAGACTATTTAAATGCATAGAAGACCTTGGAAAGCGATGTTTACTGTTGTCCTTGTTATAAATGAAGGTATATAATTTCTGCTATTCCATGATTCCTTCATACAAAAACACCCTGGTCACTTCGCAAAAAGAATTGAATCAAATTTTATAACATTCAAAGTGAGATATTAATTCTTCTCAGCTCAGTCAGCTGTAATGTAATTTATTTCCCTACTATTTGGTACTTTTTTACTGCATCATTGTTGAGTAGTTATAAAGAAATGAACAATTTAAACTGAACGACTTACCGCCAAGAAAGGATCCGACGGAACATCATCGCGGAAACCTGCAAACGAATTGCTGCGGAGGAGACTGGAGTGAATGGATGGCCTCTGACTCCTGCGTCCCGTCAGCGACCCGGACATGTCCTGGAGTCGGCCTATGTAATAGAACATGAGTTGAGATATGTGAGAGGTCGCGGCATGGTTGATCACGGATAGATGCCGGACTTTGATGTTACGCCTACGGGAAGACATCTTAGAAATACTAATTAAATGTTAATAATGAGCGAAGAAAATAAACTTGTAACGTTCAAGAAACAGAGTATGTTCCGAAATCAGTAATGCTTAGCAGCAATCATAATGTTGATAGTTTATACGTTGTTATATCCAAATATCCATTTTCTATTTCACTTGGTGAGAAAAATTACAGTCACATTCCACGCAGTAATGTTTCATGTACGGAGATGGTTTAATAATGTAATCTGTCAGATGAAGAAACTAGCCATCAACATTGAAGTTCCAGCAGAATTCACCATTAGGAGTCGAGAGTATAAAATGAAGAGTTTGACAGTTCAAATTAATCACTGAGGTATAAAGAGATTTAGTCCTGGAGTAGAATTTATTACGAGCAGCAAACAATTTCAGACAAAGCGTTATCTATTAATCAATGAATTCCAGATAATAGATGTTAGTCAATTCATATGGAATGAAGAAAGCTACATGTAGATTCACTAGAGTGATAAATCTCAATCACAGAGATTCTGATGTTCAATTCAAGAAGCAGTATGTTTTAAATTCTCCAAAAACCGATTGAGATACTACATTCCAGAAAGGTAATACTAAAATCTCTCCATCAATGGTTGTAAAATATTTCTCACTCATTACAAATACAAAATTTATAGCCAGGAGCGAAGTCAATATCATTGGCAAAGCGGTTGATTATCGTTTCAATATGTAGGCCTATGTATCTCTTCAAAAGCTATTAATGAAAACCGGTTCCACCACCTCCTCATGAAAACAGAATCATAGGACCATTATCATTGCCAACAAGAAGTTTCAAAGCACACCTCCTTCATCCATCAATCAGTGCGACCTGAACAGGCAGTCGAAAAGTTTCAATTAACAGGGGTTTTCTTCCTCACACAAAGATTATGCGTAGGATGATACCAGTGACGATGATGAGTTGCAGGGATGCACGGGATGAAATGCTGATTAATCTCAGAAAACATACATCCACATATCAGAGTTAAATTGAAGACTGCTGCAGTAAGCTCCCAAAACAATAACTCAAGGAGTCATAACTATCCAATCATTAGTGGAAGAAACGTGACTTGAACGCAACACATGAGAATATCCTCCACTGTGCTTCGCCTGTAAATCATAATCCAATTGGTAATATACCAGTTCTCCAGTTTTGCCATTCCCCCGTCCACCAAACATGGCTTGAAAGGGAATGATCTTAGCAGACTCTGGAGCGGAGCGTAACAAGCGGTTTTGTGACCTATTCCATCTCCTTCACCTGTCAGAGAACACCAAATTGAGTTACCATTCTCTACCAGCTCACTCCCTCCATCTACCCCCCCTTCCCCCATATACTCTTCCTCTGGCTCTCTCTTTCTGACACATTCTCTCTCTTTCAATGTTTTTTTTTTCTCTCCTTTTATATCCCTGATCCTAGGCACCTCTCTTAAAGTTAAATTGCTCTTCAAATACTGACCCCAGCTCCTCCCACATCCCTCCTTTGTTGTCCCCCCCCCCCATTTCCATATTCTCTCCTTTTATCCTCTTTTCTATATTTTCTCCCACTTATCCTCCATCTCTCCCTGTTTCCCTCCCCTTTTCTTTACCCCCCCCCCCCCCATCTCCTACTCCTACTTGTCCCTCTTGGCCTTTCTCTCCCCATCTCTCGCTCATTCTTTCTCCTTTCTCTCTTCACTCTCCTTTTTTTTCTCTCTCTACAGCCTAATACAAATTTGCCCTGCTGAGCTTTCCTTGGCAATACAGTCTTTCTAGAACATGTACACATACATGTTGGCCAATCATTATAATCATTGCAATGGGACCCAGTGCTTTATTTGGTTGTTGTCTGAACCAATTACTTAAAGAGCGGGACTGCTCTTTCCATTTGCTGTAACATTCCCAACATAAACAAATGACTAAGAATGTTTAGTGTTATAGAATGACTCATGAGGTTCTTTTCAATATAATAGTGTGCTTTCTGCCCCATAGAAGGATATGAAAGAGAAAAAAATAAGTTAGGTGAATTCATAACATGCCAAACAATCATGTTTTCCATTATATGTCAATTTCCACAATGACTAATACATTTTCTGAGCTTAAATTTCATCTGGTTTTATTATATATTGTGCCAATGTTCTTTCATATGTCTTAATTAAGTCTTTTTCCCTTTCTATGCAGAAATTAAATCAAACATTTGAGTTGCCCTTTATCAAAATAATGAGCTCAATACGTGGTGAGTGGAAGGGGACAAGTCTGGAAAATAGCCAAAGTTAATGTTCAAAGGGGAATTTCCCACCGGAATTAACTGTTGTACAAGTAATAGTAGTAATAGAATGAGAGAAATAGGTCAATGGGAGTTTGCACACATTTTCTTTTTTTAAAAGTTTGAAAAATATGATAAAATACTATTAAGGCAAATCTGAAATGTTTGGCAAGCTACCCTTCAATAGAATATATCAATAGTGATTGTATCTGATTGCAAAAAACAAAGTTTTCTACCTCTTTGAGAGCAAATCAGAAAAAAAAGTGACCACCCCTTTCACACCTCATCCAGGATGTTCACACTGATTGCTATTCCTTTCTTTTCTAGTCATGATATTCCCCTTCCCACTCTGTATTTCATGGATTTAAATCAGTCAAAAACACCTAATTAAGATTTAAACCTTAACCTTGGATTTTAAGCTTGAATAAACACGAACGTTAAGGAGAAATTCCAGTAGTTGCAGTAAACACTGATTTCATGAGAAAATCTGTAAAAAAGGCTTAATTGTCAGTATATCATCGAGGATCTAGATCTGGTACAGTTACATAAACTGAACTTTGTGAAATCTTGAAATCTACGCTGAAAAATGTTCACACTGAAGATCACCAACACAGATAGGCACACGTGGGACAGTGTATTAATATTGCTGGAATAAAGACCCGACGGAAGTGACCGAATCCACGCTTATTTTGCTTATTTCTCAGCAATTACACAATTTCTTCCAGAATCCTTTGGGACAAAAGTCATTTTGAGGTCGTTACCAAAACTGGAATTTATCTTTAAAATTATCATTGGTGTTCAAATGAACTTCAGATTTCAAGTAGTCACTAAGGGACATTGAAATTAGTTTATTCTAAATCCATGTAATTTGATGTGTAGTTTTTTTTATATCAATTTTCTTTAAATGGTCTCCAAATCATTGAACACTATTGATTGGGGCAACTTTCTCTTTAATTTCATTTAATACGTCCAAGCTTATACCCACAATAATAGACGGCATACGAGACTAGAGATTTCCCCTTTCAGGATAGAAAAAAATTGAACCCAGAGCAAAACTTTGCAGGAAAATATAATTAGTTTTTTAAAAGCAATACCGTGAATTTTGTTTCTGGTCACCTAACAACAAAAGGTATTTGCACTTACCAATGAGAACCTGGCTGTGGTTTGTTTTGTTATACTGGACATTGTGGAAGGTAGTCTGAACAAAAGAGATTTGCCCATGGTCATAAACGCTACAATTAATTAATCACAAGTTTGAAGTGATACCCTTTCACAAACCCATCCCCAAATATCGGCCTAAGATAAAAATAATAAAAATTGCATTTACAAACTCCGAAAATAATCTGCACTATTTTGTCACAAGCGCCCGACCTGAAAAAGGCGAATCATTGTCATGGCAACTGCACACGCCCCCTCCGATGGGGTTGTGTTGGAAAAGGGTGACCTTTTGTGACCGCACCAAAGCAATTATCCGCATTACTTTGGAAATGCATTCACAAAGCCAAAATTTGGTCCTGATGCTGCTATTATGCGGATAACTCTGGTCCCACTCTGATTTTACAACCAAATTATACAGATATTATCCGCATAATTGGTTTATGAGAGGGGTATAAGACAACATATTTAATAGAGTTGAAATATATCATAAGATTGAAGAAATCCTTTTAGTAACCAAAAATAGACTTGCAATTGATCGCAAGTTTCTTGCAATGCCCCATAATACTGGTAAAATAATAAAATATAAAGCAACATGGCAAGAGCAATCTTGAAAGTTTTTTTTAATATAAATCCAAATCGAAGATAAACTCTGTGCCTGAACAGGCTTTTAGAAGAAGTGTAAACATGCAAAGATTTATGAAAAGCCAGAGGGGGGTTAAAGGAAAGTAAAGGCACTGGATCAGATTTCATATTCAAACAATACCTCTACCGTGAATCACCTCTTTGGACTTTCTTTCTTGGTTCGAGCGAAAAGGATAGAAACCGAGGGGAGAGAAGGTGTTGTTGTAAACAGTCAGCCATTTTTTTTTTCAATTTATCAGTTTAGTCTAGAATCATAGCCTCTAAATTGACAATTAAACAATAAAGATGAAGCCCCTTACCTCGCAATCAATTTAATTAAAGCAGAAAAAATAAAAAGAGACACATATTGGTGACCACAACCCCCTTCTAAAGTTGCAAACAAAAAACAATTAGAGAGGAATCATTGACAAATTCTCCCCCACCCCCCTTCCCCATGTGATCATATAAAAATACACCAGACCAAACCTATTTTTCATTCTTTTGTTGAAAATGATTTTAATCATAGATCTATCCTAATAGAACAATCTTGACTAAATTTCCATACAAAAAATGCTTTTCAATATAATTAGTCTAAGCATAATGAAATATATTAATAAATTACTGCATGATAAAAATCCTGTAAAAAAAATTTAAATTTTCGTAATCAATTACTACAAAAATTGAATTAAAAAATCCCTAAAAAGCAGAACAGAGCCTATTCTCTACAATACATCATTATGTTACAAATTCATTATTTACTGATAACATAAAATATTGATTAATTTCAAATCCATCACTAGATGAAATGGCATGTTGTAACTATACTCCTTGTTGACTATAATTTTCTGCTATAAACTTTACATCTTAACTAATGTCAAGGTCGAATTCTCCTTTTATTTAGAAGAAAATCCATGCATGTTATAATATAGACTGTCTACTTAGTTACTTCATATTTTTGTCATGTTCTCCTATGACCAAAATTTTCCATCATTTGATATCCATGGATAGCATGCATGCTGGTAAATGACAGGTACGGTGATATACAAGGCATGTGTTGACTCTCCCAACATCACTTCTTATAACCACAAACAAATAATTCTGTGAAACACAGCTGATATTATTAGCTTCACACTGAGAGGGTCTATTCCAGTTAAGTCTTAAACCAGTTCACAAACTCTCAAGTTTACCTATTCCCACATTCATGTACATGGAACATGCAATATGTTTCGCGATGTATCTCTCCTCTCCCCCCCCCCCCCCCCCACCCTGCCCTTCATTGAACAATAAAAATGCAAACATCCTGATTACTGCCCCTGGGTAAGATGAATTTATAAGCAATTCAGAATATAAAATGTACACTCATTTTTCATCCTGAAGCGGGTATCAGTAATATCTTTAATACTTTATTATATCCATGAATCTATATGGCATGTATTATCTATTGCTATCTTTTTAGTCATATTTGCTCTTATGGCATCCGTACGGAGAGTCAAACACAGATGTTGTAACATTTTTGGGTAATAGCCAGTTAGCCATATATAGGTGGTTTGAATAAATATGAATAAAACAACTGTGCCATACAGCCACCGTAGAGCAAATGTGACTGGGGTATAACTGTTATTATCTGTTAAGTTTATGTGAATCAGTAAATTGTTTTGAGGGCAGTGGGGTAGGGGGCTGTCTGCGTATTTAGGGGGATCCTGCCATATACACCCCCACTACCAGAGGAAAAAAAAATTCCTTTCGAGAATATTCCTTCATCAGTAACACTGTACGATACAATCAAACGTGATCATTTTTACATTGTTGCTTGTGAAAATCAATGGTGTGAAGTTTGACATCTATGATCAAGAGATGGCGCTATTCACAAGGGTATCAACTGTACAGCTCTGGATAATCATATCAAATCTTCATAGCAAACTACCGAGATGCAAGCAAATCAACTAGAAGGAATCTATTTTTCTCTTAAACAAGTACTGAAGAAAAAAAATGTGATTAATTACTATGATTTCTGCATTTGGGTTTGATGATACAATTCATAAATTCAGTGTTTTACCATCTTAAGTAGATAGCAATATTTACAATCCCTTTGAGCATTCCTTTTCTTTTACTTTACAATGAATACATGTTTGGGGGGATTAGGTAAGGCAAAATAAGAATTGCTTCTATCTACATCTTTTTTGCAACCATTACTTTTGCTATTTGATGGTATGAATCATAATCAATTTTACAACTATTTTGTATGCTTTTGAAACTCAGCTTTGCAACACTAAATTCCATGTAATTCAGAAATTGATTCAAAAGAATGTTGTTGAGTATCAAACACAAGCAATCTCACTACATATCACACCTAAAGGAAAATTTACTTGGAAAGAGTGAAATACCTCAAAGTTAATTGGCAAGTTTTAAAATGGATATAAAGTTTAAAAGTAAATGCTAGTTTTGGTAACGATATCAAAATGAGTTCGTACAGAATCCAATGAAATGGCCACCAAAGTGTCTGTTTGTATAAATAAAAAGCATGTGCCAAAGGATTCTGGAAGAAATTGTGTAATTGCTGAGAAATCAGCAAATAAGCTCAGGATTCGGGTAGATCGAGCGTCGGGCCTGACGCTCTAAGCAATATAATTATACATTGTACCACGTGCGCTAAACTGTGTTGGGGATCTTCGGTGTGAACATTTTTCAGCGTAGATTTCAAGATTTCACAAAGTTCAGTTAATGTAACTGTACCAGATCTAGATCCTTGATGATATACTGACAACTAAGCCTTGTTTTACAGACTTTCTCATGAAATCAGTGTTTACTGCAACTACTGGAATTTCTCTTTAAATATTGCTGAATCATGGTTCTCATTACTCACACAAAAAAAATTCAAAGAATCCTGACTGTGACGTTAAATCAGTAGAAACTCAACATCACAAATAACAAAAAAGATATTTTTCAAATATAGGGTCTGTTGTTTTAGCTTTTATCCCTGATATCAGATTATGGCCCCAGGGTAAGCATGGCTTAACAGAAAACAGGAAATCCATGATATTTTAGTGCATTACAAATGGATGCATCACCATCTGACAAATTTGTCCCATTTGGAACGGTCTGTACTGACCAGTTGACTACAACTTGAGATTATATCTAGTTCTCTCAAATTCTAAGTTGCAACAGAATGTTAGTTATTTTTAAAATTTACTCACATTTTCATTAAGCTCCATCTGTTCCTACATAGATGTTTGTGAAAAATTATTTTTTTCTAGTATCAGAGAATATACAGCATAATGTGAGTGGGGACAAGGCACTACCCTACCCCACCCCCAATGATTTTTCAAGTGATTAAAAAAAAATGAGAGCATAGAAGGGAAAGGAAACCAGGATGCGAGAGATCTCTATGTCATAGAAATACATAAAATACAATGACCTGTCTTCTGAGTCAGACCTTAGATAGTAGTCTCACTGCAAAAAATTATAGGAAGACTTAGATGTAGGGCCTACATGTCAAGATTTTGTTTACATTGCATGCTACTTACGTTTACTGTGCTTTTTTCTAATTCTTTTTTAATGGTAAAGACAAAGTTATTTTGTTATTTAACCTTGCCAGGCAGTTGAGCTGATTCATTCAGCTTCTATTGTTGGATATTTATATCACATTTGGCTATCCATAGTTAAACCACAACTTTATTTAATTAAACCCGACTTCAGAATACAGGCCAATACATCAAATTTATAATTTTTGCTCCCTTATCAAAAGCTGCCACCAGTCTGCATACAGGCTAGTGAAATCTCAATTGAATAATCTTTTTTTTGTGCAAAATTAACCACAAAATTTTAAAACATACTAATGTAGATATAGATTATCTAGTCATTATCCTATGCTCTCGAGTAGGTGAACTATGTATTAAGCCAGAAGTAGTGACATAAAGCAATGAGCCAACTCCAGATCATGCACTGATAGATAGGGTCCATTAATCTTATTAGGCTTTTCAGTAAAAAATACACCATATGGTCTTTAATCGGTTTTCCATTTCTGAAGTTGTAATTTATCATGCACGTACAATGTTGTCTTTGGTGGAAAAAAGTGCATGTACCTTTAAAGGTCAAGTCCACCTCAGAAAAATGCTGATTTGAATCAATAGAGAAAAATCAGACAAGCAAAATGCTGAAGATTTCATCAAAATCGGATGTAAAATGAGAAAGTTATGACATTTCAAAGTTTCGCTTATTTTTAACAAAATAGTTATATGAACAAGCCAGTTACATCCAAATGAGAGAGTTGATGATGTCACTCACTATTTCTTTTTTTTATTGTTTGAATTATACAATATTTCAATTTTTACGAATTTGACGATTAGGACCTCCTTGTCTGAAGCACAAAATGTTAAAATAATGGAATTCCACGTGTTCAGGGAGGAATGAAACTTCATTTCACATGAAAATGGACGAGAAAATCAAAATATTTCATATTTCAAACAATAAAAAAAAAGAAATAGTGAGTGAATGACATCATCGACTCTCTCATTTGGATGTAGCTGGCTCGTTCATATAACTGTTTTTGTGAAATGAAGCGAAAATTTGAAATGTCATAACTTTCTTATTTTACATCTGATTTTGATGAAATTTTCAGTGTTATGCTCGTTGAATTTTTCTCTTTTTATTCAAATCAAGTTTTTGTTGGGGTGGACTTGTCCTTTAAATAATAATTTAATACCTTTAAGAATAATTTGGCATCAACTTGATGCATGAAATAAGATCTGATTGTGTTATTCTTTGTATTTTCTATTTGATGTCCTATTTCCTCATGCGTGTTTTCCTTATTTTCCTATCATTTAGGTATTTTACAATATATCTGCAGGCATAAATTCATGGATTCTATCAAATCTGTCCATATTATCATCTCTTATGAAATTTTCTTCACTTTCCCTTTGTCTAACATCATTATTACTATCCCTTTTATCACCTTAAATTCTGCCCATCTTTAAACTTGTATAGTTATATTATTCTTTATTTAGATTTTTGTCTTTCTTCCTTACATTCTTATCTTCCTTTGGTTCCCCCGTACTTTTTTTCCATTTTTACTCATGCATTTTTGTATTTTTCTCAGTTAGACTTTTCTTTATTTACTTCATTTACTCAGGGATGTATTGCCAAACCAAATTTTCTTTCTTCATTCACTTTAAATATCTTTATCCAAATAAATTAGCAAATTGGTCAGCTCATCATCAACTGGAAATAATATCTGAAAGAGCTATGCTGTCTTCTCTTTAAATTGTGAAATATAATATCCTATGTATGTATTTGGCAATTGGCACATAATGCAACATTTAGCAATTTTGTCATACAGTAATTTTAAGAAAACTGGATGGCTGCTGCCGGTAAATCGACGAAAGACGCCCTACCAATGATCCATGTTTAATGTAGCCCCCACAATTCGATTTTAAATGTAAATGCAAAATTAAATTCTGCCTATTAAGTTATTAACTTAGCTTGAGGTATATATTTTGTGGGTTATCAAATAAAATTTTGTGGGTTATATTTGTAGATTGTTTCGATCGATCGCACAGCAGGGGGAGAGCTTTACTCATGAGAATGACCTTCACATATCATATCCTACAATTATAGTCACATATTACTAATGTGGGCAGTTTAGATCTTAAGCAATGAAAATGTACATTCTCTATTAAATGATAATTCCATTTGGCATTAAACAAATCACAACTGAAATAGTCAACTTTGTGTACTGTGGTTGAGCCCCCCCCCCCCCATCTGAAATGTGACACTTCAACAAAGTATACCATAGTCCCTTAACACAAAGATTAGCGATGAATAGCAAATATGGGAGAACACTTCTGATTGGTTTCTGGTCAGTATTATGCGCCAAATGCGCGTGTAATGTCGATCTTGATTGGTCAATTCATTTAGCGATTGATCGCTAATCTTTGTGTTACGGAGCCCATGTCTAGTTTGAAGAACAGACTCCAAACTCTCCGTCTGTTAGTAGTATTAAAGAGTTTTTGCATTTACTACAGTGCGGCTCTTTGCAACGCACCAATTCCTTGAAAATGCAAGAAAAATCACACTGGCTTTTGTTGTAAGTTGGTGGAAAATTTGCACCAGACGAACAACTGCAGATATGTCGTCCAGTCAAGCCACTACGCTGTGTCCCTGGTCCACCAACTTTAGACGAAAAACTCTCTGAGCCCTCCATTGTGATTGTACTTGCATTTCCAAAGGAATTGGTGCGTTGTAGAGAGTGGCTCCATAGTAAATGCGAAAACTCTCTAATGTCACTACTGCAGACTCTACATCACAGACTATGTGAAGACTGAAGGTCTATCATGCAGGGTGCTACATAACTTTTTAGATGCACTTGCCCTGTTGGGCAAGTAAATTTTTAAATATTTGGAAAATACTTGCCCAAAAAAATCCTTGAAAAAAAGTTTTACTTCTTCAAAAGGAAATATTATGGTTTTAGAAACTATTGACCTTTTTTCTCTCTTTTGACACAGATGATGTACCTTGTTCTTGCATTTCTTTTTACAAAGTGATTTTATCTTGCCCGCCATGACAAAATTTAGGGTCGGTATATCATATTGACCCTAATTTTGGTAATTCTACTGAGAGAATTTTGCTTGCCCAATTCGACAAGTAGCTTTGGTCTTTACTTCAAAACACTTGCCCAACTATAACTTTTACTTGCCCAGGCAAGTGCTGATGTAGCACCTGTGTCTATGCCTGCAGACTATCCATACCCCCCCTCCCTTTGACACAATACAGTTAAAACTGTGCAATAATGTAATTGACGTTCCTCCTCATGACTAAATACCTCCCAATATCATTCCTTTCCTGTTGTACCTAATTCACACATACTAAACAGTAGTCGATTAATTAGAGGTTGTGTAGGTGTGACCAAATGGTAGACTGTTGAGTAATATAGACAGTTATAGAACAGTGAAAAATTCCTATGGTGAAATATACAGGTATGGTTTTTTTTTCAAGTGTTTACAACATTTTTCAATGGCCTCAAACAGTTGGAATTATATATCAAAGGGAAAGTCGCATACTGACATCACATTATTTTCGGTAAAAACAGGAAAAATTAAAGAAACTTATTTTGGGGAAGAATGTAAGAGTTAATGAGTTCATGAGTTAAAAGTTTTGATACTGTTATGTCAGATGAAAGCTAAGGGTTTTTTCTGCAAAATTGATATAACACTAAATTATTCCTACATGCTATGAAAACAATCAAAAAGAATAATAACTTATGGAATTAATATGGAAAGTGCTCAAATGCGACTTCACAAAGATTTAGAAATCCTAAAATATGTGATAATCTTTACAACATATCAAAAGAATAAAATCATAGAAAAATAATTTGGTAATTATAAAAAGAAATATATTCCAGTATAATCAACAGATATTTCCAATTTAAAGAATTTCAACACTATTTTTTTTTTAATCAGAGAACTAAACATGATTTTAATTAAACAAGAAACATGAAGAAATAACAGGTAATTTTTTTTAGGGCTCTGCATCCTAATCTTTGAGCATAATTTTTTTTGCAAAATATCTTGTTTAGGTCAGTACACCATTAGGCCTACATCAGTACTGCAAACAAAGCTAATATTTTTTGCATACACAAACAACTTTGTTCAACTATTTATTATCGCTTACTAATTTTGTTTTCTGATGTGGCCATTTTCATAATGCAACAAAAAATAGATAGATAGATAGATAAATGGTTTATTAATAAAAATCAAGACATCATCGCGGCTAAGGCCGAATTGCGATGTATTCACAAGGTAATAAAGACACAAAAAATATTCAAACAATAACACAGATAATTACAAAATAAATAATACGGATAAAGCATGGTATTGTTGTGGAATTTTGGAAAGGTAAGAGATAGGTGGGAAGGAGGAGAGGCAGATAGAGAGAGAGAGGGGGGTGGATAGGGATAGAGAGAGAGACGGGGAGTGAAGGGAAGGAGTGGAGCAGAAAGTCAGAAGAAAAGAAGGTACAAACATTATGAAACAGGTAAAAATATGAAGTGTACGTAAGAATAAACAAATCACACTGGTGAATAAATTAAAAAAAAACATACCTGATATGGAAGGTATCGAAGGTGAATAATGAACCATGACTTGTGTGTCATTATGCCAAACCCTGACATACAGACCAAAGACTGAGGATAACTGAGGCATGATCCTAAGAATCCTGGATGAAAAACCTGCTCTTTAACTTGAAATTAATCCCCAAGCAATAGAAGAAATCAAAAGCCTCTTCACTCCATGACTGTCCTGAACGAGGTGTAATCCTTGACCAAGATCGTTGGCACAGGCACACACACCCCTGGCCATGACTAAGCCTTGGATTGGAGCAATTGGAACACTAATCACAGACTACAGATGACATCAAACATTTCCTTTCTTGAATCAGCTATTTAAAGGGATGCCCTCTATCACTCTGCGGCATTTGCAGTTCAGTCTTGTCAGGTTTCCCAAAGACACATCAAAGTCTAGTCAACCTTGAATCACGACCCTGGTAGAATCAGTTCACCCAGACCCCGTTTTCAGTATGCTTTCTTGACCCGTTTTCCCTTAAACCAGTTGAGGAAACCAGCTTAAAGGTAAATGCTAGTTTTGGTAACGATATCAAAATGAGTATGTACAGAATCCAATGAAATGGCCACCAAAGTGTCTGTTTGTATAAATAAAACGCATGTGCCAAAGGATTCTGGAAGACATTGTGCAATTGCTGAGAAATCAGCAAATAAGCACAGGATTCGGGTAGAGCATCGGGCCCGACGCTCTAAGCAATAATTATACATTGTCCCACGTGCGCTTATCTGTGTTGGGGATCTTTGGTGTGAACAATTTTCAGCGTAGATTTCAAGATTCACAAAGTTCAGTTAATGTAACTGTACCAGATCTAGATCCTTGATGATATACTGACAATTAAGCCTTGTTTTACAGATTTTCTCATGAAATCAGTGTTTACTGCAACTACTGGAATTTCTCTTTAAAAGATCGCTTTACAGGCGCCCTCATCACCGCATCGTTGGCATGCACACACTCTCATAATTTCATGCAAAGATTGCTTCCCGAAGGATGATCGAGTCCCTGTGCACCTATGCTCAAATTAGAAAATAAGTCAAAGCGGTCTTTAAAACCACATCGCAAAGTGGCTTTTCCAAACTGGTTTGGGATATCGCTTCCAAGACCACTTCAAGCATTACCATTAGTTTCCACTAAATCATTTAAAATAACGTTGATGAGAACTGGGTCTAAGTTTTAGTACCGTAAGGTTACGAGACCTCTTTGTTAAACAACCATGCCTTCTCTTCTATTCATTAAAGTTTGAGGAATCTCTTTTGTGAAATGCACATTACAGTACCATTGACTTTCCTATTAGCTTCATTAGTGTGGTAGGCATAGGCCTACACATTTCATTTTCTTGAATTACTAGTACAATACTGTTTTGTTGATGTTTTCAAACTTGTAGGTGTTGCCATACACATCAGACAAAAGCCTGTGTGGGGGCTATGTACAGTAATCTGTTTTTACTTCTTCATTTTCCAGGCAATCCCATATTCACGTTCTTACTTTCTTTTGTAAGTTGCTTTTTTATTGAAATGTAGAATATAATGATGATTATTATAAAGTAATCTAAAACTAGATAAAGCAAAATGAAAGGGTATTTTCAGAAAGGGATGATTTCATTTATGATGATAGATCATTTTATTGATACAAGTGCAAATACAGGAATAGGAAAAAGACCAGAGCCAGATTCTTAAGTTTAATTGTCAAAGTCTTTGACTTTGAAATTCTGAGGCATTCTATGTATCTCGTTTTTATTTCATCAGTTATATAAACTAGTCTACACAAAATTGCACCAATGACCAGCAGCATCAGTTACAGGGACCCCTAGAGGCCTGGACCAACCAGTACAACTCAGGCCTTATAAATTCAAGTTGATTTATATTTCAATGATATTTTCAATGTAATCCAAGAATAGGCGGTTTCAAACTGCCTCGATCACAAGAATCCCCGTTAAATTACGAGAACTTTTTAAGGCTAAAAAATACCCGTTAATTATTCCTGCATTCACACCGCCCCGAAACACATCCTTCGGGATAAGTTCCCGAAGTTACGAGCATGCGCAGTGTGGTCTGATAAGCAGGCAAGGCGGGAGATTCAAAATCACTTGCCCAGCAGCCACCCACGCCGCCGCGCCCAACGACATGCTGGGATAAAAGTTCCCGTAATTTGCTTTCACATCGCCAAAATACCTGCGACCTTGGAAAAATCCCCACGAAAGTTCTCGTAATTTCGCCAAGTACCTACTATTTAGCGGGTATTTTCTTTCGGGGAAATTACGCGTAGTTTGCTTTCACATTACCAAAATACCTGGTATTTTCTGATCGGGGTAAATTTCCCAATCAGAGAATACCTGGAACTGGCGAACTTCGAGGCGGTCTGAAACCACCTAATGTGTCTATTTTTTGTTGCATCATCAAATAAGTTTATTGTACTTTACAATTGGGTGGGTCACTTTGTGCAGATCGATATGAATGCAATAGAAACTGTATACATTTTCTGTAAGTAATGGATGTTTTTATAATCAATCAATATGACTAATAGCTTCATGCTTTAATGGCAATCCACTTCTTTACTCTTGGCTGTGTTGTTTTTATAATACATACTCTGGCCAACCATTAATCATACTTTTGATTCATTTTGCAATACAGAGAGAGCAGGAAGTACAAGCTTAACATAGATCCATACATTTATTTCCTCCCTGTCATATTCAATGCAGGGCCATTATTTCAGGGTTTCAGGGTTCATAATTTCATTGTTTTCAAAGAGGCCTAAACTCTAATCATTGGCATAAGGCCATACTATTTATAGATTTCAGTTAAAACTATAAATATGTCTAGTTTGGGAGCCATAATTTCAAGCCAGGGAAATTCAACCTTGAAAATGATCTACATGAATGGAAAGCAGAATCAATTTATAAACGTCGTGTTCTCATTAAGGCTTGAATGATGTCAAGGACCCATCATGAAAGGAATATTAATTGCATCAAGAAGAATTAAGAACGAATAACAAGTAGGCCTACACTTCAAACAGGAAATGATTTTGGTAGAGAGAACATGCATGTCATCATATGAGATTGATAAGCTGATGATCTCAGAGTTTGTTCTTAATTGATATGTTTTACTTTTAATATGTTCTGCTTTTTTTTTACATTCTTCATCTTCATTCTTTTTTATGTTTTTTTTACATTGTTCATGTCATTCAATTGTAGATGTTGTGATTCTTGATGATATATCATAAAAATATTGAAAAAATCTCAACACTTTAAATTTTGTATTTTACCACAGTCAAACATGTTATATTGGCCACCTGCAAAGAAAGACCAACTCCCAGCCCTACAAGACCACTTTTTTGTTCCCTTGAACATTGCATCATCCAATTAAAAAAACAACAGAACCTGTCTATAAGCACCAATTGCTTATTTACATTTTAATTCTCCCCTGAGTAGTCTTTACAGTTTGTTGATCATTATGTGAAATCACAATCATTCATTTTCTTTGCCCCCAAGAAAACCAAAATAGAACTTACAGACTCTTCATTGCTGTACATGAAATTGATAATGTATAAAACAAGGAATAATCAGATTCGCAAGATTTTAGAAATAAGAAAAAAAAGGAAATCCAGGGTTGGGCTCAATTACTTTCTTCAATTACAATTATAATTAAAAGTATGTAATTGAAGGAATGTACAACAATTACTTTTCAATTAAATTACATTTTTTCAATTACAATGACCAATTACTTACAATTACAATTTCAATTACTTTCGATGATAGTCATAAATTAAATCAATTTGTATTCTGTATGTATTAGCACCACCTATTTCAACATAATTCTAAGTTACAGATAAACTTACAAGATGCATGTGATTTTGCCTATTACATTATTTGATGCTGAAGCAGTTGAAATGAAAAAAGAACATGAAATAAAATCATAAATTAAGTAAGTTTATTGTAAAGTAATTGAATGTAATTAAAAGTAATTGACAGTAATTAAAGTCAATTACATTTTTTCAACTACAAATACTTTCCCTTTCAAAATTTCAAATAAAAATGCAATTAATTACATGATTGATCAATTACCATGGGTAGTGACATCAATATCTGACTCATCGAATAATCCTGATCAATGACATTTTTTTTGTAATAATGCACAACTGAAAAAAAATCCATAACTTTGGTATTTTTCATTGAAGTTATATTAAAGTTTATAACTAGAGCCGTGCATGTTTTAAAAATTCTCTGTTTATAAGTATAATTTTCAGCCTTGAGTATCGCTTTAAAGCAAAGTAAGAAAGTCAGCATGGTATCACTTCTTGAAATGGGAAGAAATCTGCAAAATATCTGCTACACAAAAAGGGAAAACTTGTAATTAACAAGTGGAGCACCTCTACCTGGCAGTCCCACTTGCATAATGTGAGCAGCAGTGCTGACTTTGAAAACTACTATAAAATAATTATTCACAAAAAACACCACTCATATAATGATACAATACTATGTTCAATGTTCATTGACCCTAAATGACATCTGACCTTTATCATGTGACCAAAGACTTGTCAAGGATACTCGATTACCCCTATGTCCACAATTCATAAACTATTTTCATGAACTTTGAAAGTTATGACAGCAATTTAATAATTACCTCCAACATGGCCAAAGTTTGTTGACCTTGAGCTTTGACCTTGGTCTTGTGACCTGAAACTCGCACAGGATGTTCATTGACACTTAATTACTCTTATTTATGTCCAAGTCTTATGAATCAGATCCATAAACGTTCAAAGTTATGATGGTAATTCAACAAATACCCCCAACTTGGCCAAAGTTCATTGACCCTATATTACCTTTGACCTTGGTTATGAGACCTGAAACTTGCACAGGATGTTAAGTGACACTAGATTACTCTTATGTCCAAGTTTAATGAATCAGATCCATAAACTTTTGAAGTTATGATGGTAATTTAACAAATACCCCCAATGTGACCAAAGTTCATTGACCCTAAATGACCTTTGACCTTGGTCATGTGACCTGAACTCAGGCAGGACGTTCAGTAATACTTGATTATTAAACCTTATGTCCAAGTTTCATGAACTAGGTCCATACACTTTTGTTAAATTATGCTGTCATTTAAAAATCTTAACCTTCGGTAAAGATTTGATTTTGATGCTGCCACCGTCGGAAAAGCAGCGCCTATTGTCTCTCTCTGCTATGCAGGTGAGACAAAAGCATTTTTCTCAATGTATGACGTGTGAAAGCTGCTGATACTAAACTGAAAATGATCGTCTCTAAAAATATGATGTATGAACATAGGCATAAAAATTGTGGCAATTGTGATCAAAATCACATTTCCTTTTATTTATGATTCCCACTGGTATGCAGATATATCCATCTGCAATTCAAGCTTAGATCACATTGATAAGACACATAATATTTAATAAATTCCAATTTAATTGGTTTCTTACCCCTGACAGAAACTGAAACGAACACTTGAAAATCCAGCTTGCTTCCTTCCCTCTCCGTTCATCACATTGGCAACTGTCGAGCTTCACCCTTTGTGTCTGTTGTATCGCAGAGAAGCACTTATATCAAGAACAAAAAATAAATAAAGTATGATAGCATTTAGTTTAACATTAAATATCAGGGTTTCTTCTTCTCCCACCTTCTATCTCCCCACTTATTATTTTTTTATTTCATTATCATTATAATCATTATCCTAATTAGGCCAAATCCTAATAATCATTCTATCCCACTGAGGCAATGATTGACAATAACTTTGTACCCATAGACCAGCAAGTCATTTGGAATCCCGGGGGGGGGGGGGGCCACTTCCATTCACGAGTGGATACCATGCGCGACCATGGGGTCTCGAAAAGCACCCTAAACACGTAATTTCCATATTCTGAAAATGCATCCCTTAACAAGTATTGGCGTGTGAAACCCTACCCCCGGCCCTACCCTTAACAAGTATTGGAAACAAAACGATACTCTTGGCAAATATTCCCTAAAATGAACCCTAAACAAGTACAGGAATGTTTTATTGTTACAGGTCCTTCGGTCGTCGGCTTTACCTTATTTGGTTTAGTACGACCCCAGATTCTACACCTCGTGCAATTCGGACTCTAAACACGAAGTGTTGGGGCAAAAGGACATCCTATATAAAACATTTTATTTTTGTTTTATCATCCCCGCAAATTTGACCCTAAACACATAATTTTCCTAGCGAAATAGATACCCTTTTTTCATTATTTTTGTGTTTTTGACACCCTTATCACGTTACGTACGTAACGTGCCCTATCGTGAAAAAGACATCCTTTTTAAGTGTTTTTTTGGTCGCGCATGGTATCCACTCGTCAATGTAAGTGGCCTCCCCCTTTAGATCTTAATATCTTTCTATTTTTTTTCCAGCTCAATTAAGCTTTGCTAGCATTTTAATTTCCAACAAAACATAATTTTTAAGTTTTGACAAGATGAATAAGCCTTACATTAATTATAGATCTGTCTAATACCATTCTCCCTAATTTCATCATCACTTTTTTATTTCTCTCAACAAAAAACTTTGCAAATCCTTGAATCCATCGTAATGCTTGCAATGGTTTAGGAAATACAACATACAGGATTTAGACACATGATCTATTCCTACCACTTCCTTCCTTTAAATGATGTTATTTTTTGTAAATATTTTAATTGCCTGAAGTAAAAACTATGAAAAAAAAATGTGATTTGACTACACAACTTGAAAAATAAACATGGACAAAAAAAATATGAGAGACAAATTTCACACTACTTGAAAGCATAAAATATAAAGTCATGATTAATCCACTAATGGTATCAAGGAAACATGCATGCTTGACAATTTAATAACAATTTACTGAATTCATAATATTAATATCATTGGAAAGATGATTTTAAATCTAAAAATGTGCCTCTCTCTTGTTATCATTATTATTATTATTATTTATTTCGGCAATGAAAATTGAAAGAAATTGGTACAGTAGGTGGTTTCAGACCGCCTCGAAGTTCGCCAGTTCCAGGTATTCTCTGATCGGGAAATTTACCCCGATCAGAAAATACCAGGTATTTTGGTAATGTGAAAGCAAACTATGCGTAATCTCCCCGAAAGAAAATACCCGCTAAATAGTAGGTACTTTGCGAAATTACGAGAACTTTCGTGGGGATTTTTCCAAGGTCGCAGGTATTTTGGCAATGTGAAAGCAAATTACGGGAACTTTTATCCCAGCGTGTCGTTGGGCGCGGCGGCGTGGGTGGCTGCTGGGCTAGTGATTTTGAATCTCCCGCCTTGCCTGCTTATCAGACCACACTGCGCATGCTCGTAACTTCGGGAACTAATCCCGAAGGATGTGCTTCGGGGCGGTGTGAATGCAGGAATAATTAACAGGTATTTTTTAGCCTTAAAAAGTTCTCGTAATTTAACGGGGATTCTTGTGATCGAGGCGGTTTGAAACCGCCTAGTGTATACACATAATAAACATAACAGAGTAAAGATTGAGCACCCACTGGACTGCCAGGGTCAAATAAAGTTAACTGAATTACTGTAGTCAATAAAGACCATTTGACCCTATCCAGTGGGTGCTTACATAAAACAGAAGCGGATAAAAGAGTGGGTATGAACAAAGATGTTTAAGATCAATTATAATAGAATAAAATAACATAGGTCTACTTAATAACACTTCATCTTAACTTAGAATATCGAAATTAGCTGTTTAAATAAATAAATAATGAACTCATGCAAGGGTAAATAATATGGTCATTCATTAGGCATAAAATTTTTCCTTAGTTCATTTGTCCATGAAATAAGTGAGTTTACAACCACCCCAGAGCGCAAACTTGCCGGCAATTCATCCCAGTAACGGGGAAAAGAATTGATGGCTGAAAGATGAAGTCGATTTGTTCGCGCTCGGAGGTGGTTGAACTTCACGACCTCTAAGTGCCTACTGTTAATGACAATGGAACATCTAACTGCATCACAACGTACAATACCATACAAAGCCTTAACATAAATTAGTAATGAAAATTTCCTCCTTGATTCCAATGTTTGCCAGTTGAGTTTTAGTAATCTGTCATGATAGGACATTTCTTGCCTTCTTTGTTTAAGTATTATGCGGGTGGCTCGTCTCTGAACATTTTCGGCCTTTTGGGATAAATATTTCATATGCAAGTGCCAAGCTGGTTGACCGTACTCAAGAATCGGAAGAACAATTGTTTTGAACATGTTATCAACATGTATCTATCTATTATCTATCTATCCATCCATCTATAGAGCGAACTATCTATCCATCCTTCTTCTATCTAATTATCCTTTCCAATCTCTTCAATTGTTTCTTTCTCATGTCATAGAAGTTTCTCATCTTCTGTCATTTTAGTAGAATGGAGATTCTTTTCAGTTCATCTGCCCGTCCTTTCTTTCAACTGAACCGTGCATCCCAAGACACAAGACAGCTCATCTTGGCTGGTTTGTTTGTAAGGATTGTTGCCATGGAAACCTAGTAATTCCACCATTTCAAACAGATGTTGACAACTTCTCCTGATGTGGGTGGTTTGAGTCATGATTTTTGTCTTCATTTTAGCTATATCACTTCCTTTACTATAAAGTATGTGAAACTGAGCTAGGCTTAACACTGTATGTGCATAGAGTGCTTGTAAAATTGAAACCGATAGTACTATTGCCATTCAGCCTCTAATGCTTAAACGATATTTGATCTATAAGCACTATTTATAGACATACATTAGTCATGAATATTTTCAACAGTAACGCCCTTTTTATTACATGTACCTGAATATTATGAATTACGGTCTTGATAGGAACACAAATACAAGAATGTTTAAAGTTAGAAAATAAGGAATAAAAATTCTTCTGTAATTTAAAAGTGTAAATGGGAAAATAATGATTTTATACTGTAAATTTTTTTGTGTATGACCTATATGGTTCGAACTACATATTATTTCTAATTGGTACATCTAAAACAATATTTATTACATTGTCAATTGAAATCCACTGTACCCCCCCCAGCATTAATCTGAAATTGACCATAAGGTGTGTAATCCTAAATGGTAGGTATGGAATTGAGCTTGAGCTGAAACAAACTTCACAATGGCACAGGATAAAATTATGAAAACTGTATTTTATTGGAATTTTCAAAACATTTACCTATAGGCTTATACTGTTCTAATTAAACCTACCCTTGGTAAAATTATTCATGAATGAAAATGAAAAGGATGTAGATTATAAAAGAAAAAGTAATCTTAACAAGGATGAGGAGAATAAAGAAGCTGTTAGGGAATAAAGGGGACAAAACAAAAATATATAAAGACAAAACTATGGGTCTGAGCTCTGGCTCCTTCCCATGCAGTGGAGTCACAGCTCGGAGGCAAACAAAATAACTGAGAGTGAAAGGAATGTGAGAAGAGAAGGGGAAAAGAGTTGCAAGGAAGAGGAGGAAGAAAATGATGAAAAGGAAAGTAGGATAGCACTGTGCCACTGGGAAAGAAGTAGAGGCAAGAGAGGTGAAAGGGGGAAAGGTGAAAGATAGAGAGCTAGCTAGAGGATGTGGTGGAGGAAAGATGAGGGGCAGGGAAGGGAGGAATGAGAGGAGCTAGGGGAGGAGGGGGAGGGAGTGAAGGGAGAATGGAAAAGCTAGGAAGGATGTGGGTGAAGAGTAGAGGGGATGGAGAGAAGAGCTAGGAGAGGAGGGGGATGGGAGGAGGAAGGAGGGAAGAGCTGGGAAGGGAGAAAGGGATGTGGAAGGGGTAGGCCTAAAAAGATAATTAAGTGGAGAGGATTCCAAAACTCAAAAGAGGGTAGTAATCCTAAAACTTAAACTAGGGGAGGAAAGGAAGGGGCAAAACCATCTGACACATTGTTATTTAATGGCTTCATGCAATACGGGTCAGGTACCCACAGTTGACCTACACACTTCACACAGTCATATATAACAGGTCAAGCTACGCAACATCCCTGAAAACTTTCTCAGCTCAAGCCACAATCAGCATCCGCGATGAATTATCAACGGGGAACCCCCGCATCAAAGCAGTATACACGTGTGCACAATTATTCCGCAAACCAAGCAAGCTAAGGTAGCATGAATATATTCTATCAAAGTCTTTCCTCATGAAATCAATCAACAATATTTCACTCAATATACAAGAAGGAAGGCTAAGTACGTACCTGTATTCCAAAGTCAACTCTGAAAATGTTTATCTCTGATCCTCATCCACTTGTTATGACAGGATTGGCTGACAGGTCCCCGGACAGGTCTCAGAACATTTCACACATCGGATCAACAGATGCCGTGCTTTTGCGTTGTTTTTAACTGTGCATGCAGTGAAAGTTGAGGGAGTTATTCAACATCAAGTTCAAGCTCGCTCGAGTAGGAAAAAAGAAAAGGGGATCCCCTTCACGATTTCAGAGGAAATGAATTTAATACCTTTGTTAAAAAGGGTTAGAGGTGTTTTGTCCTGAACACGGGCCATAACAATCATCGCACTAATGGCATGAGACCGAGCTATTAAAGTTGCTGACCTAAATACGACTGGTGGAAATAACTAATCTACCTCTAAATGCGTCATTTATAACAAGCGATGAAAGACAGACAGACGGACAGACAAGTTCAGAGACATTGTTAGATATATGACTCCTCCAAGACCAAATTACAAAGACGTTGATACAGGGGGAGGGTGTGGGGCATATGGCAAGTTGGTAGAAGGGAGAAAGGGGGAGAAAAGGATGATAGGATAAACTGGATAAGCCCGAGGATAAGTGGGTATTGTAATTTCCCTAATATCTGGCATCCCTCAGATCCCCAGATTCCTATACAAAGGCTCCCCCTATTTCTTTCTTTCTTTCTCTCTCTCTCTCTCTCTATCTATCTCTCTCTTTCTTACTCAGGCTCTCTGTGTCTAATTTCTTTAATTGCATACCTATACGATCATAAGGCAGGTGCTGCATGGTCCCATCCCTGATTTAAGATGGAATAAGCAAAACTTTCTGGGAATTATCTTTGTTAATAAGAATAAGCCTACTTGATTCATATTCACCAAAAAGTCGACGAAACCCCGCCACGGGGCAGTTTATTTAACCATTGGATTATAAAACAATGTCTAATTGCTACACCTGAGAGAAATACTGATTTAAACTTTGACAGGACAATTAACAATGAAAACAAAACTGAAAATACGAACCAGTGCTGCCGGTGGGTCATTGCGGGGGTTATTGATATCAATGAACAAAATGACACATTTACACTCTTTGTTGAAATGTTTATTTCATTGGAAATTTTATTTCATACAAAAAAGATCAAAGAAGATCAAACACAAAAGAATAATGAACTGTAAAATATACATGTTATGTTTTGCTTTCAAATTTATTCAGGTTGGCTGATTATGTCACATCCCGACTTTCCCTTTTCTTATGTTATTAAATGAAATCACATTTAGTTCATAATTTCATACTATGATGTCTCATAATGAAATAAGTTACAACAATAAATAATTATTTAATGCATATTAAATCAGTTGTCAATTCATTTCTGTTTTGTTCTTTGAGGATAGGATTTGAATGATACACAAGAACAAGTGGTGCCACGACATCATCAGTTTGCTCAATGAATATTCATGAAGACATGCATAGAACTGTTTCACCAAAATAATGCAAATCTTTATTGTGTCTTACCTTCAATATTCCTTATCCAAATTTGATAAAATTGTCAGTGTTGCATTTATCCGATTTTTCTTTATCTGTTCAAATCATATTTTGTTCAACCTGGAGTACTCTCTTTAATTCGTTGGACTGCGTTAAGGTCAGCCTCAAGATCAGTCATAATTTTGGAAGGGGAATTCATGAATATCAAAAGAAATTATCATATCATCTTTTATTTCGTGAAGATTCTATATACCTTCTTTTTAAAGGAACATCCAAACAAAATTGGCAAAACGAGGTGAAAAAGTTGAAGATTTATTGACACAAAAAATGATATTTCATTCTTTCTCATCTCGAAATGATTTATGGTCACAATGACAATTGTTCAATGGGCTTTACACTAATTTTATGTTACATTTTCCCTATTTTGTTCATTATCTTCCTCATTGCTTATTAAAAAATTGCTTGTGAAGTCTTACTATATACGAGGTACTTTAGATTTCACCAATCACGGTTTGTCAGGGAAATATTGAATACGCAATTGAGGACCCCCCTTCTTTTTTATTTACTTGTTAAATTTAAATAAATCACCATTAATTGGGAGTAAAGATTCTTTCTTTTTTTTTTTTTTGGGGGGGCTTGTTGATTTTTTGTTCTGTACAAAAATGCCCCCTCTTTTGGAAAATCCTGGATCCGCCCTATAAAAGGTAAAACATTTTGAAGTAGAATACTAGCCACTGATCATGACACGTGCTGATTATCATACTACTATTATTATTATTATTATTATTATCATTTTTATCATTAATATTATTATTATCATTATTATTGTTGTTGTTGTTATTATTTGTTCACGGTTGATCTTGATGGGGGAGAGGAAAGTTTCATTACATAAAAATGTAGTAAATAAACCGTTACCAATCAGTTGGTGAATATGACATCTCCCTTGCACCCAAATGGCATCTTCTACATACCTTCGATCAATATTTTAAGTATTATTGCCAATTGAGTTTGAAAAAAAAATAAGTCCCATATGTCTCTCTGTATAAAGGGGATAAGCTATAATCATATTATTTTATATTTTTAATTTGTTGGTAAAAAAAAGTTAGCTCTTCCTTTGTTCGCATCAGTGATCTCGATCATCTCGTCTTGGTATCACACAGATGGCATAGTTCAGATCAGTTGTTGAAAGAGGCTCCATCATCATCAATATTTCCATTGCACATTTATGGATGGGAATGGGACTGAAAAAAAAACCATGAAATTAATTACATAACTGTGAGCCAAAGAAAATGGGAGTGAGTTGGTAGGCATATGGGCAAGTATAGTAGACTCAGACAAAGAAGATAAAGGGTAAGGTTAATTTGGTATGGCTTGTAAAGACTTTATATGCACTGGCGAATCCAGGGGGGGGGGCACAGCCAGCCCGCGCCCCCTTTTTGAGAGGCACAATTAAAATTTGTAATGTAAAAATGCCGTTAAAACAGAAGTGTGCCCCCCTTCGATAGCGAAGACCCTTTTTTTCTTTTTTCTTTGCTTCTCAAATTTTACCTCGGGAAAAGCCCCCCCCCCCCGCTATTGAAAAAATCCTGGATCCGCCCTGACTTTATGGACTGTATATAGAGACCCCCGAGAAACCCCCAGAGTACAAATGTAAAATGTAAATCATGTAGATATTATGAAATAAATATGTATTCGCAGGATATGAAAGATTACAAATATTCTTCAATCGATCATGATAATGTGTATTCGTTTAACCTCGTAACTAACCCTGGTTTGAAGATACCGAAAGAAACAAAAAGGGAATAGCATATTGGATTTGTAATCTATATAGCAGAGGCAGGAAGAAACTATATTTTAAATCAAGTATAAAAAACGAAAAATCAAAGTTACCCTTTTTTCTCAGAGGACTGCATAGATCTGTGGGGAGGGGATACAAACAAAATTATAATTTGTTTATCAATAGAAAAACATCTGGGGCCTGTTGCAGAAAGAGTTGCGTTTAAACGCAAGTCAAAATATCAAACGCAAGTCCCAAATGCGCGCTGTTGATTGGTTGAAAATCAAGTTACGCATGATTTTTAGAGTTGCAATCGATTGCAACTCTTTCTGCAACGGGCCCCTGTTCCCTTATAAGCTCCTTACTTCTGTGTACTTACATTTAGGATGTTCACTGTTATGTCCCCCTTCCCAAATCTCTATCCATGTCCCTCACTTTACTCCCTCTCTCATTGTTAAAGGTCACGTCCACACCAGAAAAATATTAATTTGAATAAATAGAGAAAAATCATACTAGCATAATGCTTAAAATTTCATCAAAATCGGGTGAAAATTTTTAAGAAAGGTATGACATTTTAAAGTGTTGCTTAAATGGGAATGAAACCCTTGGAACAAGTAGGCTTGTGTCGAAACAGAAAAATCAAAGAATAAGAACAAAGAAAGTTTGAGCAAAATCGGACAAATAATGAGAAAGTTATGAGCATTTGAATATTGCAATCACTAATGCTTGGAGATCCTCTATTGGCAATGCGACTAGGATGTGTTATGTCACATGTGAACTTTCCCTTTGATGGACTATAAATTTCTCCCAAAATATTTCTTTTTGCTTTTTCTTATGGTGATACAAACTCTTTATCCATGACGTATTCTTTAAAAATCTGTATTACATGCCCTCCTATAGAAAGAATTATACTCTCCTGATAGATGTGAAAAAAGAGGCAGTTTAAGTGAAATATATACTAAAGTAATGGGGAGAGTTGTTCACAAGTGACATCATCTTTGTATCATTGCCAATTTGAGGATCTCCATAACATTAGTGATCGCAATATTCAAATGCTCATAACTTTCTCATCATTTGTCCGATTTTTCTCAAACTTTCGTTGATCTGTTTCTTTGATTTTTCTGTTTTGACATAAACTATCTTGTTTGAAAGGTTTCATTCTCCTTTTCATGATTTCACAAACATCCTCGTCGATATGCAAATGAAACAGTTGATGATGTCCCTCACTCACTATATCTTTTTTTTTTAATTATACATTATTTCATTTTTTTACAGATATGACAACTTGACTGAACCATGAAGTACAATACAGTGCTAATCCCACATGTTCAGATAGAAATTAATCGTCGTTTCACTTAGCGATGAGGAGAAAATTTCATATAATACAATACAAAAGAAATAGTGAGTGGTAGACGTCATCAGTCTACTCATTTGCACAACGACCAGGATGTGCATATAACTCTTTTGTGAAATTAAGCAAAACTTTAAAATGTCATAACTTTCTTATTTACATCCGATTTTGATGAAATTTTCAGTGTTATGCGTGTTGAATTTTTCTTGTTTTTCAATTTTTTCAAATCAACCTTTTTCCGGGGTGGACTTGACCTTTAAAGACATCACCATCTTCCTATACCCATCCCCTGCTATATCTTCTTCATCTTAACTTTCTTCTATTGGCCTACATTCAGCTTTAGTCCTGTCGTATGCAAAATTTACTTTCCATGTATTTAGGCCACCCGTAACATTTCATTATCTCATTGTTAAACTGCATTATCATCAATCTCATTATTTCCATATTTATAAAATTTATCATTGATCGTGGTTACTTTCATAGCAAATGACTATTCCATCATTATGAATATCATACTGATCAGTGATTGGTCAAATACACAATTTTTTTAATTGGCTATATAGAGTTGCCCAGATCTGATATGTTGGGGAAGTGTGGAAGCAGGGGGGGGGGGGGCTGGGAAAAAATTTTTGGCAGAGGGTGCTGAAAAAGACTTTGACAAGCAAAAAAATGGGTTTCACTACAAAATGATGGTCGTTTTGGTGCCAAGAAATTTGACAAGCAAAAAAAAAATAAGAAAAAAAATATATCATCTCCCCTTGAAAAATAGATTTGCGACACAAATCGACACCCATGCTATCAAGAATAAAGCATGCAGCACTCCCTGAGAAAATCTTAGGGGTGTTGTAAAGCACCCCGCTTCCCAGGGCCATGGGGCCGGGATTGTATCCTCTATATGCATAATCATATTCCCATGCTTAATGGTTATTTTGTAATATAAATCACTTGCATGCCATGTTTCTCTGATTTCCTTCACCAATGCCCCCATTTTCCTCAATATATTCTCCCTTACATTAGATTTTATCCATGGAGCCTATAATATTGTAAATAGGAGATACTGTATAATGGTAAACTCCAAATTTGACAAAGAGCGTGCAACTTCAATTACATAGCTATCATGCAATAGCTTCTAATTATAGGAAAGGGCAACATCAATTTGCGAAGATACGCATGCATAAGACATCAAAGTATATGTATATGTTGTCTACCACTTCATCAATACAAATCCAAATACCTCCAACAGAAATATTCATAGACAAATGAATAAAACAAAAATATAACAAGCAAACATGCATTTGAATTCCAAACTTTATTTTTGGTTAAAAAAAAGGTTATACAACTTTGTCCATATAAAAAAATAATAACATATCCAATCACAGTTTCACACAAATTTGCAAAAGATATAAAGTTATACACCTATATGTGTACATAAAAAAAAGAAAGTAATATATCATCAGCATTTTCACAAACTATCTCAAGGAGGTTTCATCGAACAGGGATAAATTTTGAAATTCCACATATTTTAAAGTCTAAAATTTGTTTTGTGGCTATGAGAAGTATTGGATTGAATTCAATTGATGATAGTACAATACATGAAGAATTTAGTAGGGCAATCAGTGAATTCAAAAATTAAATTCATGTGACAGTCTAGTTCAAATATTAAAGGAAAAACAAACTGAGTTTGGCCTCTTTGGACATTTTGTAAAAAGGATGATGATACATACATAAAAAAATATCCACAGCACCCATTCATGGTATGCATGTATATAATATATATACACACATATATATTTTTTCAATGAATACACAGTGATTTTTTCAGTCTTAATTGTATAGATGTAACTTATACCTCAAAACTTTGAAGTTGTGAAAATAATCAAACTTGGATTCTATAGGAATATGATTTCATATTTTTACTTTTTTCAATATTTTCCCTAACCACAATTGGTTGGATTGATTTCAAATGTAAGCCATATCAGCACACAATTAAGACATGAGAAAGCACCAGAATTCATATCTCTCTTTAAATATTTTACTGTCAGGATCTCTTCTTTGTTATCATCAACAAATTTATGAATACAATAATAAACATCTTTCTTGCAGTATCATTTCTAATTATGGTATCTAATCCAACAAAATAAATACTAACTATATTCTATTTTTTCTTTACTTAGAAGAACTCTGAATAACACAATCAGCCAAGTATATGCCTATGATTTCAACCTAAATTAAAGGCAACTACTTATGAGACTGAAACCCAGCAATAAAGGCCTTTGTCATACTGCATGAGAATTACACCAGTTTGGATGGAAAATAAAGCATAGCCCTGGAAAGCTGGGTGTACTATTTTCCTTAAACACCACCCCCAGGTTTTCTGGGAGGTGTGTAAAAATGGGAAAATGTAATCAAAATTACCTTCATTTTTTTGGGGGAAACCCATTTTTTTGGCTTGTCAAATTTATCGCGCCCAATTCGACTTCAGTTTTGTATTGACAACCTTTTCTTTTTTTTTTGAAATTTACATTAGCACCCCCAGTGAAAAAATTGTTCCCAGGCCCTGTCACAATGCTAATTATAATTGCATTCTCCGAATTCAGCTTGCTTTAGTACTTGCTTGGATACAATTGGAATGTGACTACTGCATGACTTCACTGGTGACACCATGCACAAACTTCTCCATATCATTCCATATCAAGCAAGCATGCGCATCACTTTTAAAGATTTACCGGTTTCTTGGGTAACCCCCCTTTTAAACGATCTTTGTATCCTTGAACTCGTTTTACCTTTTGACAGGTATATGATGCCCTACCCCATACATTTTGACCTAATATATATGTCTTGTATATATGTACGTAATACATATGACTTCAGAATTGAGTCTCAGTAGTAGATCCAAATCCTCACTTGGAGTAGATTTATCACCTTATGTAATCATTTGTTATTGCCTATGTACATGTGAAAAAAATATTTTAATAACTCTTTTTATGTTGTTTTGACTACCAGCCTTATGTAATGTACTATAAATTAACATTCTAAAACAAATTAAATTCTTGATAGTTGATTCTCAACAAGAACAATGAAAGACAATATATTAGTATATATCATTTCATAATCATGTAATGCATGTATTTAATAAATTATGTTTTATTCATTTGTATTCAAATTCATACCTATATTTCAATCTATTCAAAAAAATAAAAACCAACACACTTTTATATAATATGCATACACTTAAAAAAACATATTTTACTGATAAATTGTTAAGTAGATAAAGTATAAAACTTTCGACTTATTAAAAAATACACTTAAAAATAAACATTAATTCTGAAATTGCTCAAAATCCTTATTAGCACCTTAAATCTTCTGGAAAAGGGCTCTATAAATCTATGTTTTTATTATCCGCATTATTATCATTGAGAGTTGATATATGTACACATGCTGTTCGAAAAATTTTTATACAATGCTGTAAACCATGTGAAATTTACACTTGTTGTTTAACAGTTTAAACAAGTGTTTAATATCAAAGTTGATTTTAAATATTTCATTTTCATGAATTAAGGATGGTTGTTTAAGTTGTTAAATCAGTTAAACAACTCTTAAATTCATATGGTAAACAGCATTGTATGAATATTAAATAGCGTTTTTACTGTGTAGATTATTTTTATTAATATGTGCATTCATATAAGGTATGTAGTATATATTTAGTATATAGTTTTCCATGAAGTTTAGCCAAATAGAATAAACTGACAAAGGATCAAAGAATTGCAGCACTAGATAAAATGGTACATTACATACAGTATCCATAGTTTGTCAAGGATGACAATTTTAGCAAAACATAACAAGTCATGTGGAAATCTTGCATTTCTTAATATTTATGTATTTATGTATATACGTAATATACCTCTGACACCTAGCATCTTGAGAGGCTATGATTATGACCAAATTGAATAACTACAAACTGCTGATCTTCAACTTGTCTAACTCAAAGGTATGCCAATTAACACAAGTGCAATATTCTGAGGGTTGAGACTTACATATTTTGGGCAGAAAAACATTATTTTAAACTATTCTGTGAAAGACATTGTAAGTAAAATAATTTGGGAATACAGTATTTTCAGTAAAACCATATTACTATTCACTCAAGATTTCATATGTATGTTCTATTTCACGAAAATGTCAAACACATCACAATTGCTATTTTCTTTCAGCAAACAAACAGCTCATTACTCTTGCATTTTTTTAAAAAACTGATTTTGTCCTCCAGATCATGATGAGCTTTCTTTACACACAAATTTGATAATTGTTTGTTGCATATGTGTGTTTACTTATTTTTCTGCACAACTTTGCATTATTACTTATCTATTTTTTTTCATTAGCCATAATTTTATGATGAACAAAATATAATGTGCAGCATTACAAATATCCTGAGAAAACCAATGAAACACAGAGAATATCTGTAAAAGCGATTAATGAAAAACGGTGTCTTTTGTGATACATACAAAACTATGCCATAGCATACCAAAATAAAGAACATTACAAAATCCAATATTCATGCCATGCTTCAATTTAACCATGCATTTCTCTGCATCTATGATTGATCAGTGATCTCAATTTCATTTAATTTGAATTAGAAACTTTCAGACACAGAATCCATATCCAACATTTGGAAACATATTAACAATATCTAAATTATACATAAATATCTTTCTATTGGATTGACTACACATACATTATTTAAAAAAGAAAGCAAACAATCTTTTTTCTTAAAGCAATTCTTTTGTTGAAGTACAACTTTATCAGTGAATGTGGGATTTCTGTCTCCTTAATTGGTTGGTTTGTGGGATTCAGTCATTTAATGAGAAAATATGTTTTATCTATAGAGGGTGGGGTGGGGGGGGGGGTTGTATTACATGGGTGGATCAGCCCATCACTATCGGGGGGGGGGGGGGCTCCTATTGACTTATGAAAAAAAGTCATTGAAGTTAAAAAGGTGTTTAAAAATTAAACTATTACTATCAGCTACACATTCAACAAAAGTACATATATTTTTGTTTGAAAAACATTTTTCAATTACTTCTTTTAGGGATAAGAAATGTGTTGTTTCTGTTTATGACAACTCCAGCAGGAACTTGGCAGGACAGCATTTTGCTGGTAAACGCCAAGCTGGTATATAACCAATTACCTAGGAAACATTTTACGTCTAGGTTAATCAGTCATAGTGGCTGACCTCATAGATGACAGATGTCACTCTCGGGCCTTTTTATAAAAGTGGAGAAAATGGCAGAGTTGGGATTCAAACTCACAACCTTGAGATTAGAGCAGTCCACTGCTCTAACCACTTACTGCTCGTAAAGGATCTGTTTGTATTCAAGTTAATGCTAGAGAACACCACTTTCTTATTTGAAACCAATCTCCTACAAACAAGACTTCAATAACAGAAAAAGATTGTTATAAGAATCCACTTGTATATATAAATAAAACGCATGATGACAATACTATTGGACACAATATATACATTTTTGTAGTTGTATTTTCATAAAAAAAATCATTTTGCATCATAAATTATTGGCAGCTTTGAAAAGAAGGCAGCATGAAACATGCACAGCCAAACATCATGCCTTGGCAGTCACATCACTGTATACTTTGCCTCTATTCTGCACAGCAGCGTAACGTACCCCAGCAGTAGTCGCTTTATTGATCGTCCTGGTTTGACGATACCAGAGATACCCTGCTATGACTGCCACAATCACGGTGATCAGTATTATGGGAACTACTATGGCTGCTACATCTGATTCACGCAGAAAAAGTGTATAGGGGTTGGACGAGGTAAAATGAATAGTAAGGAGAGAAAAGAGAGAGCGAAATAAATAAAAGTAAATATCCATTTTGAATATCAATACGTAATTAGATTATTTCTTTTTTTGAAACATCTACTTGTAAAATGAAGAGCAATGGACACTGTTCATTGGGTGATGTCAAGTATGTTTTTTTATGTTGAAAGCTTTGAAAGCTACTGAAAATAACTATGTCTAAATAATGAGTGAATATTTATATTTGATTTAAATATCAAAATCTGACAACAAATAGCAAAGTCATGGAATGTTAAAGCTTAGTAAAAGTTCTGTAAAAATATGCACATTGTCATATAATTTTCCATTTCTTATGTTTATTTCATATTTTCATATACATGTATGTGTATGCTATGTCTCCCTTTTTAAGTTCTAAAAGAAGTTGCAGAAATGCATACATGCATGAAATCTGTTGTCAATCGAATTTTGGTCATTCTTCAACAAAATTTGGATAAATAATTTTTCATATAATAAGACAAAAGAATAGGTGGGGATATGACATCATCAACTTGCTCATTGCATATTCATGAAGACATGCATAGAACTGTTTGACTGAAATAATGCAAAACTTTAATTTGTCATAACTTTGTTATTCCTTGTCCAATTTTGGATAAAAATGTCAATGTTTCGTTTGCCTGAACTTACTTAATCTGTTCGAATCATATTAGGCCTTCAGTTTTATAACCAGCCTGGAGTAGCCTTTTAAAGTGCAACAACACTAATACACAAATAAATATTGATGACTTTTAATGGCTTGAAACTGAGTGACTTCACACCTTCATGTGAAAACATTTCAAAGTTAATTGGGTGATGTTAAGTTCTGTGTTGACGTTTTGATGATTCTGTCGGTACAACACCAAACTTCAACGATGATATTGGTCTTATGACAAATCTTTTTAAGAGTTGAGCTATCAAAAGGAACATGAGTTGGATTATTTTTGTTAACTCAGAGGAGGTGTTGGAGCTAGAAAAGGCAATCTAAATAGTGCTTTCAACACCACACCAATATCAACACCGAACTTGAAATTACCCACTGCAAAAGGTATAACATGGCAAAAGCAAAATAAATGAGATATAGCACCAATATGATCATACACAAATTGCAGAGGAATGAAGAAAAACTATTATAAGTCTTTAAAAAAATATTTAGAGCATGAATAATTTTCTGAAAATTTGCAATAGTTTTGATGCAAAAAAAAAAAAAGGATATTAATGTGACATTTCCACTAGATGTATGGTCATGAGATTCACAAACATATAAACAAACTTAGTTAAAAGTCCTCCAGCCCGAGTACTTTGGCTAGTAATGTTAAATGAGAAATTACCACTACACTAAGTTTGAAACCTTCAACACTAGTCTTTAATAAAAACTTCTTAATACAAGGATTATTTCATGTATGTCATACATATGCCCCACCACCAATTTTGTTTCAAGTTTGGTGATGTCAGCTAGTGTTGGCATATTAAAAAAAAATAATGAGACCAGCTTCCAAACACCGAAAGTACAATCACCGATCATGGCCCGGAATTGGTTGCTTTTGTGTTCCGAGCGCGTCGATACCACAAATACCCGACTATAACCGCCACTATCACGACGATCAGAACAATAGGTACCACAATGGCTGCCACATCTGATTCTTTTTTTTAATAAATGGCAAGAAAGGGGAAGGGAGAGATATGAGTGAAAATGATAATTGACATAATGGTTAGAGAATGACACACATATACAAAACTGGGGAAGAGAAAGAGAGGAAGAAATGTGTGAGAGAAATTTAACAAGCAATATTTAACATACAATTTATTTTGGGATCAATTTGCTATACAAACATATAGACAGAGAGGAAAATAAAAGTGAGTGAGAACTTCTTTTTACAACAGAACTTCTTGGGTACACCACATTAACAAATGAATGGGAGAGAGAAGAGTGGGGGTAGAGAGAGCGATCGAGGCAAAGAATTAGAAGAGGGAAGTGAGAACTGATAATTTGTGAATTTTAAAAACACATTTAGAAATTAAGACTTACTTCAAACATACCCATATAGAAGTATTACCAAGTTGCAGCATTATTAAACATTTAGAGATTTTTTTAGGGGATGATAATGGAATGTTGAATATTATGGTATAGGCCTTATAAAGACTTTTATGATATAACATAACTTCTCTATTTTTTGTCTGAAAAAAGGTTTTAATAAGAAAGAGAACCCTCGCGAAATTTAATTTTCCTCTCGAGAAAGTTGATGACTTAATGAGATGGCAAATGGCAAGATTGTTTTGTAAAATTCCAACTTATACTCCAAAGGTAAAAACAATGTAATATCAATGGAAATTGATACTTGTAAAGAAGAAAAAGCTTAATAGAGCAGTGATAACTTACTGACTGCGTTGGTAGTAGGTTGTGGTGATTGACCGGCTGTAGTCATCATTGCCACCGGGTTAGTAGTTTCATCTTCAGCCCGGGTAGATGCTGTGGGACTATGGATTGTTGAAGCTGTCGTTGACATCATGGTTGGAACTGGACTATCATCTGTATAGTGTAAGACAGGTGTGAATTTTAAACCCAGATAATGATAAAGTGAAGAAAACATATACTGATGAGAGGTATTGCTACTTTTGAGATGATCAAAAGCTCAAGTAAAGCTTTGGAAGCAAAACAAGGAATTGGGATAATTTCAAAATCGACACTCAGGTACCAAAGTTGAAAATCCCAGACTTCATCTAACTATAACTTTATAAAAATGTGTCCTTGAGTACAGGTTGTCATGGGAAATATTGAAATATTGAATATATCCCTTGTGTAGTAATATACCCCTTGTGCAGTAATATATTCTCCTCCCCATTTTCCACTGATTTTGTTTTAGTGACAACATGTTTTGTGAGTCAAATTATGAAGAAATCAATCCACACAGTTTCATTGGGATTAAAATGAAAAAAGGTACCTGAAAGGAAATTTCTGTAACCCCCCCCTCTGCTTAAATGAAATAATTTATCTGCTTTTGACCAAAACTTAATTTCCACCAACCTATATCCATCCAAGACACATTAAATCAGTGACCAATCCAGGGGGAATAAAAGGGAGCATGTGTCCCTCCCCTTACTGGCTAAAACTAATTGACCTTTCTTGCTTGTCAATTTCTTTTCAGAGAATGAATCTAACACCCCCCCAATAAATCCCAGATCTGCCATTGTAAATGTAAGTGAAAATTTTCTCCACATTAACCACTACCCTTACTGGTTATGCAATATTTGCAGTTACAACAATTGCTTTTGCGCTAATTTCCGTGGATATAAGGTTAGAATGATGGTCATGATAGCTAGGTTCAGACTCAGGTGAGGACTGGGATTAATTTTAAGGTTCAGAAGCATGCGAGGGTTAGGATTAAGATTTGAAGCTTGGGTATATAATTAATGTGTGCATTTTCAGTAGGAGCGATTGCTGCAGAGCAATGTCATTCAGATATTCTTATTGTCCATAACATGCAATCAGGTACAAATGGGAATTTGATTTGTTCACACAAAAGATATACAAATATCTTATGATACACACAAAGATTACATTATAGTTTATACATATATGTTAACATTATACAAATCAATAAACAAAGATAAGAGAAGTAAAGATAAAGGCAGGGGGGGGTAAACCAGCTTAGGTATGACTATTAAATGTATAGATTGAGACAAGAACAAAAGAATTTACAAAGCATGAGATTCTGCAGAGAGGTGACCTCTGACATTTGCCAGACCTAAACATATAATATTTATGGAGAGCATGGTTCTCATTGGTCAAGATCTCTTAAGCTTTTTCTAGGATACAACCATCATTCTCATCCAAAAATTACCCCTTATCTTTTGCTACAAAAGAGGCTTGCTTTTAAATTCTTTTTAGTTTTTGTAAACCCTCTTTCCTACTTGCATGTATTCAAACACTTGTAACCTCCCTTAAATTAACACTCACTATCCTGTATGGTAACTCGTGTGGTGCCATCTACGATGGTTCCCATGTTAGCTTCTCCACGCGACTCGATAGTTATGGATACCGTGAAGGATTCATCAGTCTCTATGATAGGGTCATCAATGAGGAGGATATCAATACCCACTCTGGTTTGACCCTCTAGCATGGTGTGTGTGCTACCTGCGGTAGGGGCAAAATCCTGTCCTTCTAATGCTGTGCCACTGGTAACTGTCACATCTGCATTGAAATACCCAAGGAAGAACATTCCATCACAAATTTTTACTAAAATAATGCAATAACATATTGAGTAGAATAAAGTATAACACAACATTTCAGGGTTTCACTACATTGGGTTATATACAAACAATATAAACCCCTCAAAAAAAGTTTGGAAATCTGAGTTTGGCCATTAATTTCTCCCAACTCCCAATTTTAAATGATCATTCATGGATATCAATCGCACATTAATATTCACTAAAACTGAGGCGGGACATCCATTTCATATCTCCTTAAAGATTGAATGGTTAATCAGATTAAATGTCTTGATAACTCATTTTACAATAACTGGTGAATTCATGATAGTTCAAAAACTTTATTACGAATGAAAATATTTCTGATATTTCATCAAATTATATTAAAATAAATTTTACACCACAAATAATAAGAAGAGAAATAAAAGTCTGTTTTCAAATTAGTCAAATATGCCATTCTTCACATTATATTACTTTTTCCTTTCATCTGATAATAATTTAAATGATGCACAATAAACATCCAATCTCTGTAATAGTGTTTGAAAGATGATTATCAAGGACATATATGCTCTTTAAAATATATACGCTATCATGATCATCATCACAAAACATGAGGACATATCCTCCTTTGTTGACTCTCACATGGAAATATGCTGTTGTTTCCCAAACAAAATGGAAATATGCTGTTGTTTCCTAAACAAAATGGAAAAGCAACTACTGTTTTGAAGCTTGGCAGACAGCCAGACACGCAAACTCAATATCTCCCAAGGGATTTTCATATCATATCATAAATGGGTTAGCCCATTGGTACGTTGGGTCCATTTTTGTGACATACCAGAACTATAAAACTGTGTCTCATTTAAATCAGGCAAAGATCTTCTTCTGCAAAAATGGTGGCCCACAAAGATTACTACTTACACATCGATCATGATGTGTTGCAATTCAGACCTATTTCCAATGATATATATGAATGTGATATCCGTGTACCATTGGTTAAAAAAGTTAATTTATGCTACAACAGGTCCAGAAAGATTTGAAGATCAAACATGAATTGCTATATATGGTAGGAGACATTCCTCACACTAAAACATCAAATCTGAGCCACATCTGAAGCAATCATCTTTACTGTGAAATAAAATAGTTGATACCTAATTTACATGGACATCTTGTAATTTTTTTACCCAACCTGATGGACTCCCCAAATGCAAGAAAAGATTTCTGGCAGCTTATGACAAAAGCCAGTGTAAATCAGTAACTGCATATCATAAAATGCTCTGAATTATGGTTTATACTACCTTCAGAAAGGGTTCAAATTTCTGAGAGAACAGTATATTTCTAAAGTGGCTGCCAATAAGGTCATGGGCATGTGATTTACTACCACAACTGCTTGTTCTTAAATCCTTTATACTTTTGTATTTGATATTTGAACCCTGGCTAGAGGAAGTATGAACCATGATTGGGAGAATTCCCAGAAAATATAGTCAGTAATTTGAACTTAATTTTGCTATAAGCCACTAAAAATCCTTGCATCTAATTGGCTGAAACTCATTATGAAATGCTCCACGAGGATGGATTGCACCAACCTCTTCATCCATTCTAAAACCAGCAGCTTTGGTAAATATTTTATCATTATTATTCTAAAATTCAATATCAACAAAAATAAAGTGATCATTTCATGATTTATCATCGATTTGTTCTTGAACAAAATTTGAACTTAGTCTTTCGATGCCTTCTCTTGGCAATGGTTATTTGAATATAAAATCATTGTAAACACATACACTTCGAATTAATGATCAAATATCAGCAAGTTCTATTAATGAATATTGTATCTGGAAATATTTGCCCAATTCATGATTTTAGAAGTGGTATCATACCAAAATGAAAAATGAACCAAAAAGTATGTACTACAATTCAAATCATTACATCTTAGTTGTGAATTCTACATGTTTTTATCAGATCTAAACTAGCATCTCTCACCTAATATATGCCTCGCAAACTGACAATGAACCTAAATTTTGAAAATTTATAAACTTCTGATTTTCTGAAACTTAATAAACTGGTTTTAATAACTGCAAACAAACTTTTGAAGTACATGTATGCATTTCATCATAATAACATGATTAACTTAATTTCCAGTATGAAGTAATTGGTCATAAATTATGTATCAATAATTCACAAAGCATACTGATGTCATTTGTAATTCATAAACCTGTTTCAAATGTTCTCCCTTTTTTGAGATATTCAGGGGTATAAAAAAACCTGCGATGAAGATCAAAGCTATTACCATTAAGTATTTGGACCACATGAAACATGATTTCAGGTATGACAAAAATCATCAACAAGGCCAGAATTTTAATTAAGTACACAGACAAATAACCACACACACCAAAATCTCTCATTTGTGACATTTTAAACAAGTTGTAATCATCAAAGTATGCATTATCAAATTATTCATGCATATCATAATACCTGTGAATTATAATGACCCACACAAAGAAGAGAAAAAACACCAAAATAGCCTTGAAATGAACAGATATAAACTCATTGATTTTTATTACAGGTAAGACCATCTCTAAGATAAACACCCCACTCACAATTTTGTTTTCTTTTAATCAAAATTTCAAAGTAATCTGTTTTTTTTTCTTTCCTCTCATACAAATCTGCACTAGTGGACAGATGTGTGTGTGTGTGTGTGTGGGGGGGGGACATGGACCCTCAAACATTGGCAGCAGAAGCCAAAATATTGGAGGGGGTCCACCTGGAATTTTGTGATGGACACATGCAAAAAAATTAAAATTTGGCAAGCAAAAAAAAAAAAGGTTATCAACCAAAATTTTAGGGGGGGGGTCACCGGAATTTAGGGGGGACACAGGGGACGCAAAAAAAAAGGTTACCCCCCACCTCAAATTTAGGGGGGACCTAGAAAAAATAGAAAAGAGGAAAGAAAAAGAAAGTGAGAAGGGTGGAATATAATTATTTTCTGAATATTATGCAAAAATCTATCACAAAATTTGAGTTTTGTAATAAAAAAAATCTAATTTTTGCTTGCTCGCTTGCAAGTTTTTATAAATTTTGCCTGATATGCCATATCTGGCCCCTTAAAATTGTTGCCTTATTATGCCACTGCAACTCTCTCTCTCTCTTCCTATGTTTCAAAATAGTTGAAATGCCCTCTAATTTCCTTGATGTGGTCTTGGTAATATTAGTTTATATATTCTGCTTATATTGTAATACTTGATTACTTTTTCTTACCGAACTGCACGATTGTCCCCACTATACCAGTTCTAGTAACCACAACTTCTGCAACCCCAGCATCCTCTGCTACTCTGTAATCAAGTTGTTCAAACGAAAACAAGGCAGAGGCCGGCTCTGCTAATGCATCTGCAAATTCAAAATTAAAAAAACAACCACAATGAGATGTCCAGACATTTGAACTATGTTCTTCATGCATAAAACTTCATAGTTTGAATGCCCTGAAGAGCGTAACTTCTAAAAAAAAATAATAGTAATTGTTTTATGTAACAAAAAATGACACAATAGCACATCATATTGCATTAACACACATAGGAACACAGGCAATATGAGCAACAAATGCAGAATTTAGGAAAAGTATAACATTAAGAGTAAATATCACATGATCTAATAGTTAGATGATTGGTCTAAAAATAACTAATTTCTTCATTTTTAAAAGAGAACATTGATAGCTTTAGTTTTTTTTTTCTATCTTCCATAAACAAAATCATGTTTCAAAAGAATATATACATATATTTTAAAGTATTTTAGTTGTGCGATGCCATTAATGTCATGAAATATACATAATTTTTGAAGTTGTGCAATGCATTATCATGAAATAGTGTTTTAGCACACATTCTTCTTATATGAAATTTTCAATCACTATGAGAATGCATTTTAATTAGATATTTCTTGTGAGGATTTAACTGTTATCTAGTCAGTTTTCTAAGTGAAAATATCATTAAAATGCATTTTTGTGTATTGTACTTACCTATAGCTTCAAATATTGTTCCAGGAGTACCTGAGCATTCACCAGTGAGAACAGGGCTATCACTCGATGATGCCAACCAACCTTTTAACCAAGCATTCGCTGCATTACTACAATCAAATGGATTACCATTCAACAACCTGTATTAAAAAAAGATGATTGCATTCTGATTATCAAACCAATTTTGTCGGCAGTCATCCAAACTGTCGTATCACAGATATGACAGTGCAAACCCATTTCAGAGATAATCAACTTCAAAGTGTACTACAATTTCCACACTTTTGTCCCCAGCCTTAGATTTTTCATTGCCTGAAAAATACATTTTGTTTATTTGTCTTCTTTACCTAGGGTAGTCTGTTCAGTGATTAAATCACTGTTCTCAACCAGGGCCCTGCACAATACATATGTACATCATAAGAACACACCATACAAAACATGAAATCAACACTATTACATTACAATATACATTGTAATTACATGGCACAAATTACAAGACAATGGTGTCTTTATTTCGAAACACTAAAACAAGAATCCAAGGAAATATTTCAAAAGAGCTACAAGATTGTAATTTCCGTTTCAGCAGTTCAGATTTTTCCTGAACAAAAACGCCATAGGGAATACGACGATGCTGACCACACTTTCCACAATTTATACGCGCGATCAGCATAATGTGGTATCACTACTTTCTTGTGCAAAATCATTGCACTGCAGAAACGACGGTTTGGCTGACCGTGCATTTGTAAAAGTGCGCTAGGCTGTTAATTGTTTTCTTTGCTATGTACAGTACATGTTTCCAAATTCACTCATTTTATCTTTGTATGGCCATCTTACAAACTTAATCATGTATAGAGTAGAACCTGGACTTTCATTTTCTGCAAAAATTTAAAAATAATTTTTTCTTAAAGCAATAGTTGAATGGTTTCACGGTTCGAATGAATCCTGACAAATTCAATTCAATTTATTAATAATTCATAAAATGCAAAGTAGATGTATACAATAAAATGTGTATGGGAATCACAACAAAAGCCTAAGGCTTGTTTAACAGTGATACCCTTACATACAAAATATACATTAAAACATGGTAAATTAAGAACTTAAATGAACAATCAAATAAAAAATAGGTCAATTACAACCATACTACAAACAACAGACACAAAAAAACACACACACAAATGTTTGTGTAGGTTTTGTAGAATTAATAAGCAGATAAAATAACTTTTCTATATTTAGATTTAAAAGCATGTATTGTGAATGTATATTTTTTAAATTGATAGAACTTATTACATTCTACAGATTATCAAGCTACAACCAGCATTTAAATTAATTCTCCTCCTTCATCTCAACTTTCCTCCTAATGATATGTTAAAAAAAATTACAATTTTATGGACTATCTAAAAATTATCGTACTCAATAATCAATAAAATGATTACATAAACTGTTTTGTTTAATCAATCCGAGACAAATACATTCTATCTTCTGTATTTAAGGATATAAATGTATCACATCATCAGGTAATATGAATATGACATCACTCTCGTGGAGATCGTTTCATGAATTTAGAGCAGAGCAATTAGGTGGTTTCAGACCGCCTCGAAGTTCGCCAGTTCCAGGTATTCTCTGATCGGGAAATCTACCCCGATCAGAAAATACCAGGTATTTTGGTAATGTGAAAGCAAACTACGCGTAATCTCCCCGAAAGAAAATAGTAGGTACTTGGCGAAATTACGAGAACTTTCGTGGGGATTTTTCCAAGGTCGCAGGTATTTTGGCGATGTGAAAGCAAATTACGGGAACTTTTATCCCAGCGTGTCGTTGGGCGCGGCGGCGTGGGTGGCTGCTGGGCTAGTGATTTTGAATCTCCCGCCTTGCCTGCTTTATCAGACCACACTGCGCATGCTCGTAACTTCGGGAACTTATCCCGAAGGATGTGTTTCGGGGCGGTGTGAATGCAGGAATAATTAATGGGTATTTTTTAGCCTTAAAAAGTTCTCGTAATTTAACGGGGATTATTGTGATCGAGGCGGTTTGAAACCACCTAATGAATAGTCTTGCAATATCTTTTTAAGGTTTATCAACAAAGAACTCACATTGAAATAGGTGATTACCAGTACATATTAATGCTCCCAAATTCCCAATCAGTACATTGAAGAAGATGATTGTATTATACTGGTTTATCAACAAAACATCTGTATAAAAAAATGATACTTATACCATTCTAGATTCTAGTCTATATCAAATCACTGATATTAACAAATGGTTTTGAGATGATTTTTTTTCACATTCATGGGATCATTGTTCTATTTCTTTCCTTTAAATGAAAACGCCATTAATCCATATATGGAAGAATAATATTTGGACATAATCATACTTACAGCTCAGTTAGACCAGACACCAAATTGAAACCAGTCTGATCGAGGGTGGAAAGACTGTTCTGCTCAAAGTTTCTACAAAATGAAAAAAAATAGCAATTTTCAAGACATGATCAACTTCAGTGTGAGATAGTGAGGGGGGAGGGAGAAGGGAGAGAGGGCAAAAATATTTTTATTTTTCGAAAATATGATTTTGTGAAACAAAATTGATTTTTTAGGCGGTACATGTATAGGTTTTTAAGCAAAAAAAATGGTTCATTTTTTAACAAATCTATTTTTGTTTTGTAATGAATTATGCTTTTATTTCCATTTTTCCTTTTAAAAAGGTATTTTTATGAACTTTGAAGAAGGTTAAACTGATAAATCATAACCAATTCTCTATATCATCTTTGGTGTAAATTCAAGCAGCAAAGCTACATGTACTCTTCAGAGGGGATAAACTATTGTGTCCCCCCTATTCAATATTGTGAATATTATGAAAAAATTCCTCAGTTTGAATACTTTAAATGGCAAGGATTTCCATGAATACACAGAAAGAATTGATTTCATGACAACCGGTACTTGGAAGCAAAACTGAAATGAAATACAGTGCGGTACAATGGCGGAATTCGACCCTGAGGTCAAGGCAGCAGTTCGAATTTGATATCTAATGGGACCCATGAACATTTCATGGAAACCTGTTCTTCCCTGGACCCCCCGGGAAGAACAGGTTGGCTATTAATAGCCAATCTGAAATGGGTCTATCCGGGGGGGGGGGGGGGGCCACTTCCATTCACGAGTGGATACCATGCGCGACCATGGGGTCTCGAAAAGCACCCTAAACACGTAATTTCCATATTCTGAAAATGCACCCCTTAACAAGTATTGGCGTGTGAAACTCTCCCCTTAACAAGTATTGGAAACAAAATGATACTCTTGGTAAATATTCCCTGAAATGAACCCCTTAACAAGTACAGGAATGTTTTATTGTTATGGGTCCTTCGGTTGTTGGCTTTATCTTATTTGGTTTAGTACGACCCCACCTTCTACACCTCGCGCAAATCGGACTCTAAACACGAAGTGCTGGGGCAAAAAGGACATCCTTTATAAAACATTTCAATTTTTTTTTATCATCCCAGCAAATTCGACCCTAAACACGTAATTTTCCTAGCGAAATAGATACCCTTTTTCATTATTTCTGTGTTTTTGACACCCTTATCACGTTACGTACGTAACGTGCCCTATCGTGAAAAGGACATCCTTTTTACGTGTTTTTTTGGTCGCGCATGGTATCCACTCGTCAATGTAAGTGGCCCCCCGGGGTCTATCCCTACGATTATGTATTACATGCATTGTTAAATTTTATTACTGTTACATTGTTTTTAATTATCAGATCATGTAATGTTTATTTTGTTTATATTTATGCATTTTTAATCGTGAATAAAAAACAACTCACCAACCTGTCAAGAACAAGATACTGATCATACACTTAAAAATAACTGCCTGTCACGATTAGAAACAATCATCATAGTAAAGAGAAATGCAGAGTTGCAAACTCAAAAATGTACAATGAATTACCCTTGTGGGTTTTTAGGGGCAATATTTTTTTTTTAATCAAATGTTCTGAAACTCGCTATGTTTTTTTGTAAGTGTCTAAGCTATAAAATCAATTAAAAATGTAAAAAAAAAAATACTGCTTTCATTCCTAGTAACATAAACTGAAAAAAAATCATGCAAAGACAATTATACTCACATTGATGTTAACTGATTGAGATCATCAAATGCCCCAGGCTGAATCATTGTGATTAAATTGTTCTTTAAAATTCTAGAAAACAAGAATATGAAATTTACAAGCCACAATGAATAAATGCCTTATGAGTACAACTTAGAACCAATTTCCAACTAAAATTTTGTAGGAGTATTTTTCAAAAAGTTTCATCAAGAACACATATATGCATGAAGTATTCAGTTTAAGCAGTTGCTTTCCAAATCCAATGGATCTCATCCAGGAATATAGAAAGGTGGTCGTGTTTCAGAATGACAACTTATTAATTTCTCTTTCAATGCACATCATATTACAACAAAATTAAATTAATCCAAATAAAACTAAACTAGCAATATACTGCAGTTAAATTGAAATATTTGTCTACATTTCTTTAAACATTAAAAAAATGAAAGAATAAAAATTGAAACCTTTTATTTTTAACTTCATAATTACTTCATAATAGGTCCTATATCATAATGAGGCTTAATGTTGAATAGGAACTATGTGAAGGCCTGTACAGTACATAGGTCCCTCATAATTCATAAAATTTTCCTGTGTTAAATTCTATCTTTAGGCCCTATTCTGTTTCCAGTTTTGAAACATGTAGAATTGTGGACATATACAATTTCAATATACCTAATTTGAAAAGTCTGTATCTTGCAGTCTCAATTGAATTACTTGATATAATGAATGTAAATGCATCATGAAATAATTACAATTTAAAACAATACAGATCAAAGGCACTTGAAATTAATGGTCAATAGATCATAAAAATCACAATGATAATTTGGTATAGATTAGAATAGATCCTGGGGGGTGTTTCACAAAGATTTAAGTATGACTTAGAGTCACACTTAAATGCCGAGTTGCGTACGGTATGAAAGGCTTGACCGCATTGGTCAGATCATGCCATGAGGACGCGCACTACTGCGTATCTATCAATAAGATCGCGGATTGCATATCATGTACGCGTCAGCATTTAAGTGCGACTTAAGTCATACTTAAATCTTTGTGAAACACCCCCCAGGAGAATGATAAAAAATATAATAAACAAATAAACTGTTTAGATTTTGTCCTTTTTATACTTATAAAGGACAGTAAATATATAGTCATACTTGTGAACTTTGGGCATTTCAGATAGATAGAATAATAGATAGTTTGATAGATATAAAGATAAATACATAAACTAAATAACCTTTACAGGTTGCAAATTTCAGATAGATAGAATAATAGATAATTTGATAGATATAAAGATAAATACATAAACTTAATAACCTTCATGTAAGTGAGATGAAAGTCAAGGTACAAGCTACTCACATTCTTTGCAAAGGTTCATTTGTAAATGTGTTTGATGGTATTTCCTGAAGGCTATTGTAAGAAAAATCACTGTAAAGAAAAGAATGACATATGATCAAGATTGAAGAACATCATTAATCGCACCAGTTATTACGTAGAACATTCCGAGTTTACATGAACTCTGTCCCTTCAATGACTTGCATGGTTGTAGGGAGTGTAAGGATGCAACTTACAATTGTATGGTTTACAATTAAGGCATCAAGTTTTTCAAGTTTTGTAGATCAGTAAAGATAGGTCAAGAGAGTTTCCAAGGCAAAGAGTGACAAAGAGTCCCCAGTTACTTCAATGGCATGGGATTTCATCCCACCGCTGCCACAAGGTATACATATATGATACAAGATTTGATCTGTATGCACTCAAATCCAGAGGTGAAATCTAGGTTTCATGTATAGGCACACCCGGATATGCTTTTCACACTACACAAATTTCCCTTAGTGATTAGTCCCGGGGAAAAAGATGGGGCTGGGGGCCTTAGCCCTACCATTTTCCCAGGGTTAAACTTAGCCCACTTGGTTTTACATGACATTCTACCAAAGTGAACAAGCATGGTAAATATTATGCTAATATCTGGCCAAGGTAAAATGCAAGGTAAGCTGGATTATTGCAGTAGAAGAAGAGAACTGTAGTCAGAAACCAACTGGGCAAAGGAAAAGTGGGGCTAAGCACTTGAAATTGCATGTTAAACTTGAGCTGTGGGACAAAATTGTCAATATTCATGAGCTGTGCGATAGTCCAGTGTTAAGCCAAGGCGTAAACCCCCAGCTAAGTAGTATAAGGTTAAGAAAGACAGTCTGAAACAAAAAAGATGGTATATATAGGGTTCATAATACTCCAAGCTAGAAGATCATAATGTTATAAAACTAATCATAATGGTACTTATTTTTAGGTATACACTGCAGGGTGGGTTTGTTCATTTCATGTACAATTTATTTACAAGAGTGTCCCAGAGTTTAACACATACTTAATTCAATATCCTGATTATCAAGAAACAGAGGACAAATTATCTGATGAACTTAGTAATTTTTTTATAAAGAATGTAAAAAATTAAAGAGGCTATGGGAAAGTACATGTAGGCATATTTCCAAACTTGCTTGGCTTGGGTTCCACATGTACAAGAATGATTATGCTAAGTGTCATGATTTATTGCTGAAAATAAAACACAGATTGGGGGATCATATGTTGTTTGTTTTCGTAACATGACCAAAGCTACTGAATTAACTTCCTATCCAAGTATGTGCTCCAACTTTCATCAACGGTAACATTCAATTCTAAACTGAAAACTTATTTGCTCCTCTCCCATTAACAAGTTAATAATGTATTGTGTTCAGGAGAAAATAAGTTTCATTTTAATTCTATTTCTATTTTAATTGCTCCTGTATATACATTTACTTTCTTGAAGCACCAAAAGTTGGACCAGTGTGCTCTCTATGTAAGAAGCCAATATTGTTATTTAAATTTTTCAAAGTTTGCACAATTAGAAATAAATCAAGGACAAGAAGCTCATCATATTGAAAAAAAAACAATTGCAAGCACACTATAGCCATGGAGCTATCTCTGTTAATAGCTCCATGATGCAACAGTAGACCAGGTCGAGAGCATATACATAGTCCACGCCAGTCTCGAAGAAAGTGAGGGAAATTGGCATAGAATTTGAAATACAAATTCCTTATGCAGCATGATAGTTTTGGTATAATGATCCTGAGACATGACAAAATTCAAGGATTTAGTTCTAGGATTATTAAAAACCTTGTAAACCTGGGCCCCGTCTTACACAAAAAGTTATGATTGATCCGATCAATCTGTATAGAAATCCATTGATTGATTAATGTCATAATTTTTCTTTAGGAAATTTGCTTAATGTCCTTGAAAACAAAGAGAAGCATACTGAATTGTCAAGAAACAGTCAATGTATGAATATACATCATTTCTAGAAATATATTTTGAAAAACATGTAATTTTAGATTTTCACGTTGCTGGCTTTCCATGGTTACGATTGATCAGATAAATCGTAACTCTTTCTAAGACAGGGCCATGAAGTATGACAATTCTGAGTTCAGTTGAATTTCCTACTCTCCAAATTTTTATCACACCAGTCTAACAGGCTCGCATGATCATGGACAAATTATTATGTGTAAGTTAACAAGCCTATTGTAAATTGCATACAATATAATTTCCCCATGCTCCATCCTGACTTTGATTTCCCTTCAAGCATAATGTGATTTGTTCTCAAGATATTAATTCTTCCACAAATTCAAACTAACAACCCCTAAAAAAATGCCACCAGCAAACATCAGAAGGAATAAAGTGTAAAAATAAAGAAAGATGGTCATTCAGAGCTTTTAGTTTAAATATATCAAAATATGTATCACATAAAAGTAATATAATACCTGTTAACTAAGTCTACAAAAGGTATGAAAATTGTATATTTTTTAAAATTCTCATTTTTCTGAATTTCCTCCCAATACAGAATTTTTTTCTAACAGCACAAGGGTAGAAATTATCCTTTTCTTCATGAAATAATAGAGATTCCCCTGTTACTTATAAGGGATTTAATGTATAAATTCAGTTTAACACACAATGTAGCTTTTGAACAAAACTGTCTCCTTTTGTATGAATGCTGAGAGGTCAACCTAGCTTTTATTTAAAACTATTTGAGAGTTATAATTCGATCATGGTGTTGTTAGCCACGTCCATGACCCACTCCAGACTTGTTGAGGAAATTGTTCAAATAAAATACTTCCCCTAGGATCTCATAAACAAATGATGGTGTTGTTATTCTCAACTTAATTGATTTAAAAGAACAATCAATCAACCAATACACTTGTCACTTGTGTATTTTTCATATTTAGCACTTTGAAATGGAAATAAAACACTTAAAATATTTTGGTGATAAATGAAATTTTGTAATTGTTCTGAATGAAGTTTATTAAGATTTTTTTTATCTACATGTAGTATAGTCATTATGCCCTGTCATTGTGATTGGGGCCAAATCAAATATCCTGACAGTCTATAGATTCTTGAGGCCAATAAAAAAAATGCCAATAATCTTGAGCAACACTACTTTGATTTGTTAGTTTTACCCCTATTCATTTGCTTCATTCCCTTGGATTCCTTCTCTACTTATCTCTTTATCAGGGGCTGCGGAATGGTTTTCAAAGTGGGGGGGGGGGCTGACCATGCTAAAAATCACAATCATATGGTTATTTTTACATTTTTGTACAGTTTTTGGAAAAAAGTGGGGGGGGGGCTGAACCCCCCCCCCCCCGGCCCTTGTTTATAACCTGCCATTTTCATTACCAAGGTGATGTTTATCTGTAATATTCCTGAAATAAGAATCAATGGCCTTATTCCAGACTAATTTTTTTTCCAAACCAGAAAAACGTTATTTGTAGGTCCAAAATTCTCTATGAATGCAAATAGTTTCTAAATTAAATCATATTCCAAATAAATTTCTCTATTTTTTTAATGGAAAAAACGGTACTTCTTAAAATTTGAAATGAATGAATAATTTGTAAGTTCAATTGAGCTTTCATGAAAGTGATTATGGCATATTTCCTCCTTATCTTGATTGAAGAATGAAGATATTCTGTAAGCTCTAATATGAATCAATGAATATTTTACCGAACTAATTGAAGAATAGATCAGATGCTCATAGTCAAATAGGCCCATATCAACTTAACTTGAAATTGCTATTGTATTATTTCTCAGACTACATGAGAGAAACACTTGAAGACATAAACATAACATAATAACATACGTAATTGTAAAGAAAAAAAAACATATCCTAAATGTAAAACCCTATCAACATTAATTCCACATTAAAATCAGAGGGAAAACTGGTTTGTTTGACCTCTCTAAGTATCAAAATGAATAAGAACCCCAAGAAACTTAGCTATGTATATGTCCAATGAATTGCCTTTTACACAATGTGATGACAGGAGTGATTACCATACTTCCTACTGAAGGGACTTTCCCTTAATGGCCACACCCAAGACTGTCTGGTCAGCAAAAACAATGGGACCAAGGTGAGCTATAACCCCCCCCCTCCCCCTCACCAATCTTTCCTTAACCAGACAGTCAACTCCCACTTCCCTGTATACATGCAATTATAAACACAAGGCATTTGCACAAAAATCACTGTACATGTACACTATGAAACTGAGAAAAATATAAATTTTACAATTGATAATTACATTTCTCTTGAAGAAAACTGAAACACATCATGTCATCTAATGCATTCAATTATGCCTGTTATTGGCTTGCTCAAATTGGTAAATTGCCATCAAAGTCAAACTCAATTATAATGTCAAGTTTGGTTTAAACTTTTATTGTTGTGATAATTATCTGGAGACTCATCTTGAATTTACACTGTAAAATTTTAAATTTTTGAAATAAAAACTAATACTTACAACAGTCATCAAACAGATAATATAGACCCCCCAAAATAACTTATGAGTAAACATTAATAAACATGCAAAAAGGGCCTCATAGTAGTCAAACTAAAATCGTATTCATGATTGAGGAGCATCTAGATATTGGAAATAACTTATTCCTATAAACATAAATTTGCAAATATTGCATCAGTAAAGTATATAAACAAAGCTAGTAAACTTTAAAACTTATGTGAAATAACATTATGCGAATAAGCGTATTCATCTTTCTTGAAGCAGCACTTACTGTACACTGGAAGAAGCTGAAGAAGGGGTTGATAAAGTAATGTCAACGAAGTATTTTTTTTTTTGGGGGGGGTCCAAATTTCCAAAGTTAATTTGGAATCATGATGGTAATATATACAGAATATTGAATTTGAGGGTTAAAATGGTGCATTATTTACGAATATCCCGGTATACTTCACTCTGTTAATTTCTTTAAAAATATATTTTTTATTTTCAATTAGTCACTATTCATGGAGAAAAAAAATATATAGACCTACACATTTTCTACATAGCATTTGAACATCAATCACTATATACATCAATATATGAAATAATGAAATTTTGAGGTAAAAAATTGTGACCAATTGCACTGTTTCTGGAAAAATCTTACATTACTTTTAGTTTACATAAAAGTATATAATTGCTACAACTTCTAAAGCACGTAAGTTGAAGGCCAAGATATTATCCAAATGTATTAAATGATATGTAAAAACTAACTGTTTTAGCTACCACTAAAAGTCTACCTTGGAACTCATGTAGGCTAATTTACAAGTCAATAGTACAATATTTATCACTCTGTAAATAACAGATAAAAAGACTTGATGTGTAAACAGGGCAATGGACTTCTGAGAATGAACAACCTTTCACATTCAAAAGCATTTTCATTCAGGCAATAAAAGTAATATGATGACAACACATTCAGCCATTCAGAGACCATACTCCATAACTCTTTATTACTCCACCCCAATCCGAGCCCATCACAGTAGCTCACCCTTCACGACAATGGCAATAGATCTAGAAACTCATCCACACCCACATCTCTTCTTACCCCCTTACTATACCAGCGGAAAGTTGGCGTCAATATGTACACAGCAGGCCCCCCGCCGGCACACATGCAAATACTTACAAGACGTCGAAGTTTTGGAGGGATACTGCTGGAATGGTGTTAAGATTCAATCCGGAGCAATTGAAAATACGATTTTGACATTGACATCCATCTGGCGTTCCACTAGGGCATTCTTGAGCAAAAACTAGGTGAAATATCACCAAAAGGAACGTTACGACAGAAATCCCCCTCGCCATGGTTGTGTGTGCAAAGTAAATCCTTTTCGCCTAGCTTTCCCCGCGCGCAATGTCTGTACCGCTGCTGTCCGAAGAGTCACTGACTTTGCCTCAAAGAGGGTTTTGGTCGAATGAGCACTATCAATAAGATGAAAAGCCGATCGTGGGGGCGGGGCGCGCTAAAGGGTAAATATGAACACGGTGATTATTATACTCGGCTTTTCCGCGGTTACTGATGAGCCCTTATGTAAATATTGTGATATTTTGTTTATATGTACATCAACCTCAAGGACCTTGAGGGCTGTTCCCTCCGAGGGTGGGGGGGGGGGCACTCACTATCAATACAAGGTGGATAAGATCATTGACATGCATATAGCTCACTATGGAAGCTTAAAAGTGCCACCGAGATGTTGAGATAATTATCTCGGGAAGTCGACATCTTGATAGCAAAAGATAAGATGACGAGATCCTGGATCTCATCATGTCGACATCTTTTAGAAGAGATGATGAGATGACAAGATCCCGGATCTCATCATGTCAACATCTTTTAGAAGAGATGTTGAGATGACAAGATCCCGGATCTCATCATGTTGACATCTTTTAGAAACTTTTAGAAGAGATGATGAGATGACAAGATCCTGGATCTCATCATGTTGACATCTTTTGGAAGAGATGATGAGATGACAAGATCCGGATCTCATCATGTTGACATCTTGTAGAAGAGATGATGAGATGACAAGATCCTTGATCTCATCATGTTGACATCTTGTAGAAGAGATGATGAGATGACAAGATCCTGGATCTCATCATGTCAACATCTTAACAAGAGATGTTGAGATGACAAGATCATCTCATCATCTTTTCTACAAGATGTCAACATGATGAGATCCGGGATCTTGTCATCTCAACATCTCTTCTAAAAGATGTTGACATGATGAGATCCGGGATCTTGTCATCTCATCATCTGTTCTAAAAGATGTTGACATGAGATCCAGGATCTTGTCATCTCATCATCTCTTCTAAAAGATGTCGACATGATGAGATCCAGGATCTCAACATCTCTTCTAAAAGATGTTGACATGATGAGATCCAGGATCTCGTCATCTCAACATCTCTTCTAAAAGATGTTGACATGATGAGATCCAGGATCTCGTCATCTCATCATCTCTTCTAAAAGATGTCAACATGATGAGATCCAGGATCTCGTCATCTTATATTTTGCTATCAAGATGTCGACTTCCCGAGATAATTATCTCAACATCTCGGTGGCACTTTTAAGCTTCCATAGCTCACTCACACTTAAAAAGTATCATGTCTCTTTGACTTTGTACCAGTGTTAGTGTCTCAATGCTCTCAAACGTTGCAACCAATAAAAGTACCATGTCTCTTTCACTTTGCTACCAATATAAGTATCTCGATTCTACTTTAGAACCAATAAAAATATCATGTCTCTTTCACTTTGCTACCAATATAAGTATCTCAATTCTCTCACACTTTTCAACCAATAAAAACACCAAGTCTCTTTTATCTTGCTACCAATTTGAGTATCTCAACTCTTACACTTTTACACCAACATAAGTACCACACCCCTCTCATTTTCTAAAAGTGAAACTCTGCAGTTATCCATTACCTCAAAGAAAGATAAAAATTCATTATATTTCTCTTATACTCATCTACCCTCCCAAAATATTCCTGAAAGGAGTATCATGATAGTACCCTTGTGTCCAGTGATGTCACTGATACTAATTGGTGTCAGTTAAGACCTGGGTACTGTAACATTAGGCTTAGTAATTAAAGGACAAGTCCACCCCAACAAAAACTTGATTTGAATAAAGAGAAAAATTCAACAAGCATAACACTGAAAATTTCATCAAAATCGGATGTAAAATAAGAAAGTTATGGTATTTTAAATTTTTGCTTATTTTCAACAAAATAGTTATATGAACGAGCCAGTTACATCCAAATGAGAGAGTTGATGACATCACTCACTCACTATTTCTTTTGTATTTTATTATATAAAATTTGAAATATTTTTATTTTCTCGTCACCATCATGTGAAATTAAGTTTGATTCCTCCCTGAACACGTGGAATTTCATTATTTCAACATTTTGTGCTTCAGGCAATGAGGTCCTAATCATCGAATTCATAAAAATATTGTATAATTCAAACAATAAAAAACAAAAGAAATTGTGAGTGAGTGACGTCATCGACTCTCTCATTTGGATGTAACTGGCTCGTTCATATAACTATTTTGTTGAAAATAAGCAAAACTTAAAAATGTCAGCATGTCAATTTTCAGCATTGTGCTTGTCTGATTTTTCTCTATTGATTTAAATCAACATTTTTCTGAGGTGGACTTGACCTTTAATTGAAAAATTTATTTATATAACTCACATGTAACAAATAATGAGATCAATCATAAACATAATTTACAATTAATTGCTAAGCTTTATGTTACAAGGCACATACATAAGCAAAATCTACACGTAACTATATTCTCATGACTGCATGGAGGTTCATACAACAGAGATGATAGACATAATCTGTTTGGAAATTTATTTATTTACAGTTTACAATTTCTCAGTTGCTCACAGGGAAAATAATCATCAAATATAATGAAAAATACATATCAAATATGAGCCTTTTTTATCTACATCAAATATATTTCTCATGGCCTGGAAATACACTGACATTGTCTGACAGATGACAAACATCTGTCTAATAAGTGGCATCTTTTTTTGTTAATACTGTTAAGCTTTCATGATTATTTGATATACAAATATATCATTCATGTATATTATTCACTGCATTGATCAAATATTTAGGATATTAAATCTAAATTGACCTTATCGGTCTCAATCTAATATGTACCATTTTACATATATCAAGAGGAATGGTTTGTTTCAAGTGCTTTCATGATCAACTCAAATACCACTGTTTACCTTTTTGCAAGTACATCATTAGGTATTGACTTCATATACATATCACCTTTTTCAAGAACGTATCAGTCATATATATATATATATATATTTTTTTTTTTGGGGGGGGGGGAACATGTTTAAGTTCATTTATATATTTTATCTATTTATTTGTTCATTTATTTATTTATAAGTCTTTTTTAGTAGGGTGGCTCCATCAGTAATTGGCATTCTGTTGTCCTTGTAGGCCCTAAAAAAAGTGTACAATGTGAAGTTTAGACAAACAAACTGTAAAGAAGAGATCAACACAAAGGGCCAGTTTATAAATTAAGGCTATTATAATGTTTGAAGTTGAAATTTAAATCCATAATTCCTTGGAACAAGCATCTTATTTGCCTACATCAACCATATTTGAATACAATAAACTATAATGAGAAGCTTCAAGATGCAATGACAAACAATTTAAATAGCATGATTGAAGGAGGGCAGGCGAAAAAACAAATATCATTGTGTAAAAGTGTTAAAACAACACTATTTCAGTGAACTATGCTTATATCAATATATTTCTAATCAAGAACTTGGCACATGCTGCAGAGCTGCTAACCTTTAGAAATATAACTGATTAAGCCAAAATCATTGATTCTGATATAAAGTTGGTAATTTATTGGAGTACATTGGCGATCAGTGGCAAGCTATTCCATCAATCGATGTTTACTCTCAGGCCTGCACTGTATTGCTTTAAGAAATGCTTCATATAATTATGTGCATTACTATGAAGTGTTGCTCTTAGTTATGGATGAGAGTTCTTATACACAAGTCTTCAAAAAATAGGTCAATTTGTCTATAAGTTGCAGAATGATTCATAATAAAGACAATGATTTTTTTTTTTTAATCAGTAAAAGACTATGATTTTAGTTTTTACTTTCATGATGCTATCATGTACTTAGAATGTGTAAAGAATTGCACATGATTCATTGAGAATTTTTTAATGGTTAGCATTGTAAAATATCTCCTTTACAGCATAGCTTAACATGCATAATATACATTGATCTTTAATTGAAAAAGCACTGTTGACCGATAGTTTTAACATGACTACACATCTAGTTCTCACAAGTGTTTGATAATACTGCCATTTTTTTCTTTTATTTAAGTGCCTCTGCCTCTCTATGCCAAGAATGCTAAACATCATCCTTATATATATACAGAAATGAAGTCTTTTTTAAAAAATTCTGATTTCATGCTGTTAATAATTTTTCAGTTCTGTTTTTCATATGATAATAAACAGAAAATTCCTGCATCTAGAGAATGGTCAAATTGAAAATATCACATTAATAAAATTTGATACTGAAATGAACAAGCCCAATGAACATCAAAATACAGTCCAGAGCCTGGGCCCGAATCTGATCAATCACAACTATGGACAACCAGCAACATCAAAATCTATTATGCATGTTTGTTCAAAATATTTTTAGCTATGATGTATATTCATGCATTCATTGTTTTCTTGAAAATTCACTGCACTTCTCTTTGCATACAAAGGACATTGTGCAAATTTTCCGTAGAAAAAATGATGACACTGATGGATTTCCATAGAGTTACGATTGATCAGTTCAATCATAACTCTTTGTAAGACGGGGCCCTGGTATGATGGTTCATGGAAATATTCGACAAAATAATTGCTGATGCACACTATCCCAAAGTGACAGTTCAAATGAATCAACTACCATTTCTAAGTATCCACTTAGTACAGTAGCGGACCGTGACCCGGAGGAGACAAAGCATTGGGGGGGGCATTGTTTGTGAACAATGCCCCCCCAATGCTTTGTCTCCTCGGGGTCACGGTCCACCACTGACTTAGTAAACACTAAACAGAACAGTTCATATGTAATCACTACAAAGGTGATTTCATACAGTTTTGGACAGGGCGATTTGGATCAGATTCGGTGTGTGGAGGCCCAAGAAAAATATAAGCTTGTAAAGCTTTAACATCAACTAACAAGTTTCTTAGGCATTCCATTTTGGTCCAGTAGACTCAGTTCCTGGTCTATCACTACCTGTGGTCCAGGTCCTACTTTGGAGTGGATGATGTATTTCAGAGCACCTGGATTGGGGTCTCGCTTCATGGCACTTTGGAGATCCTGTGTATAAAAACAAATTAAATCTTTTCTAGTTTTTAATTCTTTTTTTTTTTACTTTAGTAATATTAGCAATGGAAAGTGTAATATAATAGACCAATGAGATTAAAAACAGATCTTTTAAAATACTTTTCATAAATTTGATCAATATGATTACAAGGAGATAATCTAAAACATTATTCGGGGATCTGAATAAATATCTATCTTCAATAAAATATTTTACTAATAATCTAATTAAAACAACATAAAATTACAGGGATATTGGAAAATTATTCATACATTCTAAAAATAAATTGTTAAGGCATTAATTCAGGTTTTACCTTGAATCTGCATATTGATAGCTTCGTTTATACAGAGTTGCAAAAGATTTAATAGATTACAGGAGTACTTAAACAAGGATTATTGATAAATACTACTATCCAGTCCTCTGATGTACTTCTCATTGTCTTGAGAACGATGGAAGCTATGTTGGATCAAAGGTAGCATCTCATCCACATTCTCCTTGCATTGAGATCAGGAGCACTTACCTGAGGTATATTATGAATACTACTATCCAATCCTCTGATGTACTCCTCACTGTCTCCAGGAGGGAAGCTATGATGGATCAGAGATATCACCTCATTCACATTATCCATGCATTAGGACCAGCACTTACCTGAGGTATATCATGAATACTATTATCCAATTGTCTGATGTGCTCCACATTGTCTCCAGAAGGAGGGAGCTATCATGGATCAGAGAGAGCACCTCATTCACATTCTCCATGCATTAGGACGAGGAGCACTTACCTGAGGTATATCATGAATACTACTATCCAATCCTCTGATGTACTCCACATTGTCTCCAGAAGGAGGGAAGCTATGATGGATCAGAGATAGCACCTCATTCACATTCTCCTTGCATTAGGACCAGGAGCACTTACCTGAGGTATATCATGAACACTACTATCCAATCCTCTGATGTACTCCACATTGTCTCCAGAAGGAGGGAAGCTATGATGGATCAGAGATAGCACCTCATTCACATTCTCCTTGCATTAGGACGAGGAGCACTTACCTGAGGTATATCATGAACACTACTATCCAATCCTCTGATGTACTCCACATTGTCTCCAGAAGGAGGGAAGCTATGATGGATCAGAGATAGCACCTCATTCACATTCTCCTTGCATTAGGACCAGGAGCACTTACCTGAGGTATATCATGAATACTACTATCCAGTCCTCTGATGTACTCCACATTGTCTCCAGAAGGAGGGAAGCTATGATGGATCAGAGATAGCACCTCATTCACATTCTCCTTGCATTAGGACCAGGAGCACTTACCTGAGGTATATCATGAACACTACTATCCAATCCTCTGATGTACTCCACATTGTCTCCAGGAGGGAAGCTATGATGGATCAGAGATAGCATCTCATTCACATTCTTCTTACATTAGGACCAGGAGCACTTACCTGAGATATATCATGAATACTACTATCCAGTCCTCTGATGTACTCCACATTGTCTCCAGAAGGAGGGAAGCTATGATGGATCAGAGATAGCACCTCATTCACATTCTCCTTACATTAGGACCAGGAGCACTTACCTGAGATATATCATGAATACTACTATCCAGTCCTCTGATGTACTCCACATTGTCTCCAGAAGGAGGGAAACTATGATGGATCAGAGATAGCACCTCATTCACATTCTCCTCAAGGATGTACAGTACTGCATTGGGACCAGCATCAAAGGTGTAACAGGCCTGCGTAATGAATTGATAAGCATACATGTTGGTAAATTAAGAAATTTATAATTATGACCTACAAAGCACATAGGTTTCTGTATTGTGAAATAGAAAATGGAGGGAAAAAAATCAAAGAATTCAGGAAGAAGGAACAGAATTCACAGAATCTCACAGAAAATGCAAATTTTCAGGCCAAACAAAAAGAAAGTGAAAATCATGAAAATCAAAGCAAAAAAAATTAATAAAATCAAACCTGTCTGCCCTTTCAAGTATGTATTTGCCAAGGTTTACCTGCATGAAAACTAATGTTTTTTTTTTGTTTTTTTTATAGATTTTCACCATTTACCATTGCTTTTGCATGTGTTTGTACATGTCATCAAAGAACACAGAATGTGATGTATAGAACACCAAAGAACACAGAGTTTGCATTTTAGAAAACAGAAAACTGTGGTCTCTAAAGAGTGTAAGCTGGACAAGTATATATCACTCCAATATCAAAGGCTCCTGTATGAAATCTCACAACTATGGACACTTCAAGAACCCACCATCATATAAACAAGGCAAAAGCAATTGTAGTAGCTTTCTACTCTCGGATACAACTTCATATAGAGTACTAAAGTGTGATGTCACAAATTTTCACTTTTTGCATTTCAGCGTTTTTGATACCATATTTTGGTAGAGCACGATGAAAAACTCCCACAACCCAAATTTGGTGGGAATCGGTCAATGGGGGCCTTAGATATGACCTAATGAATACATAATTAGCCCCATTGAAGTCAGTGTATCATTTGCCTGGTTCCTAACATTTAGAACCAGGCCAATAATACATTGACTTCAATGGGGCTAATTAAGTATTCATGAGGTCATATCTAAGGCCCCCATGGACCGATTCCCACCAAATTCTGGCAGTGGGTGATTTTCATCATGCTCTACCAAAATATGGTATAAAAAACGCTCAAAGTTTTTTGTGACGTCATCACTTCATTACTCTATTACTGATACCTGCCAAACATGATGCAGTCATTCCCTACTCTCCAAGAATTCTATGATCTCATAGTGAGAATTTCATACCTTGGTTTTTCCGTGGAATGAGTTGTAATCATGGACCATCTGAACAATCGACCTTGATGTGTCATTCATGTAGGATATAGGTGGGTAGGTGTCCAGACACACAGCATGCATCTGGTTGCTGTCCTGCAATATAAAGAAGAATTTCATGTGGAGTGTATTATATGTGTAAAATCATATTTCCATCTTGGTATACAATCAGAGTTATTTCATTTAGTACAGATAAAAAGAATAAACCAAAAACAAAGATACCCATGATGAATCTTTTAATGTTTTTTTTTGTGCCAGAACACATTAGAGGTATTCAATTAGAGAGGATTTAACATTTGGGTTTCTAAGCATAGCATGTCAAAAGTAGAGTACTAATCAGCCACTGGCTATGCATGCACTTTGCGAAAAAAAAAGCGATCATATACAGTATGCACCCATTGTTTAGGGGTGGATTTTACCCAGAGAGGGATAATAGTCGTTGTGAATTCAGATCTTTGAGTCTGAATGAAGAGGTGACATGAAGTCTCTAGTAAGTTTATGATTATACGGTAATGATAAATGGCTATACTATAATTCAAAATCCTACACAAGGTTTCCATGGCAAAGAAAAAGAGTATCTTTGGTTTTATGGTACACTATGTATCTATCGGGGGCATATGTTGGTCCTATTTCAGGACTAGCATTTGCCTACGTAAGATACAAACTGTACCATGAAACCACTGTACCCTCTTTGGTATCCTTGTCAGTTACTTCATATATGAATTAATGGGATTAGGTGATTTAAGTACCTTCATAGTAAGTTGAGCAAAAGTCTCATAATCCCTTTCCCTGATAGCTTTCCTCATAGTTTCCATGTATCCTGGTATCAATGTTACCCTGTGCTGAAGGAGTTCACTTGTTTCTACAGTAGTCTGCATACCAGCAGTGCTACTCGTGTGTTTCTTCTGATCGCTAACCTGCAGCGGGAAACAGAAGATACCTTCAAAAACCCTGAACATCAAGATATCCTTCATATACGATAAGGATAATGATTTCATCAAGAGAAGAAAATATCTCCTAATATAACGAGGTATGAGGGTCAAGGTTGAGGGTCAAGGTTGGGCTCATTTAAAAGGTAATTGATCAATTATGTAATAACTTACATTTATTTGAGTAATTGCAATTGTATTTGAAATTCTGAAATGGAAATAATTGTAACTGTAATTGACTTCAATAAGTGTCAATTACTTTTGATTACATTCAATTACTTTACAATAAACTTATTTATTTTATGATTTAATTCCATGACCCTTTTCATGTCAAGTGCTTCAGCATCAAAGAGTGTAATAAGCAGCATCTGTGGTCTTCAACATAAACCTTCATCTTGTCTGTTTCTCTGTAACTTAAAAAAAATGTTGAAAAAGGTGGTGCTAGTACATGCAGAATACAAATTGATTTCATTTATGACTTTCATAAAGAAATTGAAATTATTACTGTAATTGACAAAAATAATTGGTAATTGTAATTGAAAAGAATGTCTGCATTCTGTACTTAAATTGAAAAGTAACTGTAATTGAACATTTGTTTTCAATTAAGTAATTGTAATTGAGCCCAACCCTGATGAGGGTTAAATGGCATCTTCACTATATGACTGAAATCATGAAATTTCAATCAGCTGAAAAACAATAACAATGAAAATTGATTCTGGATTTTGAAATTTCAAATTCCATGCACATGTATGGTGATAGTGATAGTGACTATGAAACACAACCAAGAATGAGCTTGAGTAATTAGAGGCACAAGCAATTTCCATCCAAAAACAAATTTTGATCAGAGGTCAGATGTTAAAGCAGATTCGAACAAATAGCGCCATCTTGAGTCCTCAACTACTCAAACCAGGCCAGTTTCCTGACCCATAATGCTAGTGTAGTCTAGTAATATAAACCCACTTGAATGATAACATGCTAATTAACTAATTAAACATTTATACCGCAATAATTATGTTACCAAGTAGCAAACAATTACTTTTCCTCTCAAAACCTTTTAGTTTCTCCATACAAATACAATTATAGGTCAATTTATTCTCTGTAGTTTTAGTAGATATCTGAAAACATATATTTTAGGACTTATATGTATTTATAACACACAGTCAATGAAAGACCACACTCAGTTCACTCCCCCTTTAACACCTATCACCTATTTAGCTTTACTTTATCGCTGCAGCTTTCAACCATGTCCTATGATTTGAATAGAAGAACAGGGGTACGTTTCACAAAGAGTTAAGTGTAACCTGAAATGCATGTAGCACTTAAATTCCCATCACCCAATGGTCATTAATTGATCAACTCTACATGACAAAACCCAGTACTGGTCATCCCAGCTCTGCAATTGTCTCCACTTTGATAAAACAGCCCAAGAAAGATAACTCTCGTCTATTATGTCAGCCACTATGACTGATTAGCGGTAACCTAGACGTAAAATGTAACCTAGTAGGTAATGGTTATATACCAGCTTGGCGTTTACCAGCAAAATGCTGTCCTGCCGAGTTCCTACGAAAGTTACCACTGACAGAAACAGTACTTACTACAAGTATAAGGATTCTCATCTCCGGCCAGTAGGTCTCATCTACCACCTGTTGAGCTATACTGTCACTGCCATCATTAGATTCCCCATCCAGCCACTCCACAAAGCCCCCATACATGCTCCTGCATGCGCTCCCAGAGCCCTGACGGGCGATGTCGGACACGTTCCCTTGGACATCATAGACCTGTGCCAAGGTAGCGACTGTAAGAAGAAATATGGAAAGTAATATATTATTCAAGTAAACTGTAAGTGAAAGATATGGGCGATTCCGTATGATAATTAGCCTTTTTATACATCCGATCCCCATTTTTCTGACATTTTAATTCATTTCATAAATTGACCAAGTCATGACCATTTGAGAGCATTACAGACTGTCAAAAGAACCAGAAATCAGAAGAAAGATATTTCATGAAGGTCTCACATACATGGGGTCAGATGTATATATTTTATGGAATTGCCCATAGAGAAAACAATAATAATTTTCAAATGTCAATGGGAGAGGGGGAACAAGTTTGAGTGAGAAGAATGAAAAATTACAATAGTGGGATTTCATTGGGTGCTATTCATGGTGTTGAAATAGAGAGAAAGTGAGAGAGAGAGAGAGGGGCAGACAGACAAGCAAGAATGAAAATACTCAAAAAGCATGATATTAAAGTTAAAATTTTACCCAGACATGCATATCCAGCAGCAGATGAAGCTAAACCAGCAGCAGTAGGGAAATTGTTTTCAGAACAGATATGAAGCTTCCAATCCTCAGGGCATGATTCGTCGGCCGATATCTTCCTCTTCCGAACCCTTTTCCTAACTGGAGTAAAATTATATGAAACCAGATAAATACATCATACATATGACATGAATGTAAGATAGAGTGATTTGGATCAACAGTAGATAACCAGAATGATTCACCAAGAGTGCTTAATAGAGCAATTTCATTCCATCATTGAAATAATTAAGGGGGTAGGGTGTTTGTGTTTTACAAAGAGTAAAGTCTGAGCTGATAAAAATCATGCTTAATTGTCATCAAACACTTGATCTTTAAATTTCATTGATTAATGATAGAGTGAGTCACATGACTGTGTGTGCAAGGGGTGGGGGGGGGGGTGGGCTGGTGTGCTAAAGGATGGATGAATGCATCATACTTACTCTCTTGTAAGCAGGTTCTTACTCTTGGGTTCTCTAAAGACTCTTCCCTGAAAATAAGAACAATGATCTTCATCAAAAGCCAAACAAAAAAGCAAAAACACACAGATTTAGTCTATTACAAAAAGAAATCTTTGAATAAAACATTGCATTAAAAATAAGAAATAACTGCCCAGGGGCCAGTTGCAGAAAGAGTTACGTTTAAACGCAAGTCAAAATATCAAGTGCAAATCCCAAATACGGGTGCTTCATTGGCTGAAAATCAAGTTCCGCAAGATTTTTTTAGTTGTGTTTGATTGCAACTCTTTCTACAACGGGCCCCAGACCTCTTGTATGAACTTTAATCCAGAAACTTGCAGAAGTAAATGCACTACAGTCCGACCTCTCTTATCCGGACACGTTGGGACCAGCACCAATCCGGATAAGGGATTTATCCGGATCTGGAAGACCCATTATTAAATACACGCAGCTGCGCTGCCGGCTGCCTCCCCAGGCCACCGGTGGTAGCTACACTGCACTATTGTAGTGGGCGTATACAGGTAAAGACAATATTCACTGCAGAGTCAGTGCAAATTATAGGCAGTGTTTTTATTGAAATGAAATCGATCGATGGCCAAAACTCTTGGATAATTTACCTGCTAAAATGACTGAGGTATACATCGAGCATACTTCGAAAGAAAGTGAATGACTCGATGAAACCAAGTTTTAAAATTAGATCATCGCGGCGGGTATCGCAGCTTCGCAATGTCAGCCATTGTTTCACTGACTGTAGGCTCAAACATGATAGATGGCGCTGTCCGTATTGAGGCCTAAAGTTAGCTAGCAAGACATTTTTCCCGCGAATCAAAAAGAGAAACGTGATGAAATGTTTGCGCTGCACCCTGATTTACTGGAAATTATCATTCCTAAAGTTCTTTTGGTGATTTGGGTGAGATATTTTCATGAAAAATATGTTTGGTGTAGGGTGACTATGTTGGGAAATATATGTAATCAGAGTGGGTTTATGTATAGGATTGAGTTTAGATTGAAATCTCATTTCCTCACGTACCTGTACTAGATTTAAAAAAAAAAAAAAAATCTCGCAAGTGTGCATCTGGATAATAGAGAGATCCAGATAAGGGGAGGCCGGATAAGAGAGGTCGGACTGTAATTAAAATGTATTTGTTATGACCATCCTAGTTACTGATAATCTTCCATTGGAGGCATAAAATACAGATTAAAAAGAATGTCTTAAATGCAGATTAAAAAGAATTTCTTAAATGCTAATTGAAGTGTTGTGTAGGAGAATCTGGGCAATGTAACGCAAATGATTTGCATGAATATTTACGGCTGTTTTGGGGTCATATTTTGAATGCAAGGGCATGTGAAGAGCAATCCTCTTTAATGGACATTTTTACTATAAGAATCTTCCTTAATAACATGAAAAGATCTTGAAAACTTGCAATGATCAGTTTGTTCTACAAGAGTTTCTTTAAATGGCTCTAATACATGTTATATCTATTCACATTGAATGAAACGATGATAAATATTTTTTGTGTGCTTTTTATCTTCTTTTGATTCATCCTTGAACCCATTATTGTAAGGATTGGTAATAAAGACCTTCCCTCTTCAATGAAGAATCAACTATTAAATATGTTCTATCAAAAATCAGACATTAAACTCCTATAGAAATTTCTACATGTATCTTTATAAAAAAAAAATTGCTAAATACTTCAAACTTACTTGCCATTGAGCCAGAGTCTATCTTCAAGGAAGTGTTTGCTGCCAGCTATAGTCGTGGTGGTGCACAGTTGATCAATATGAAGGGTAGCACTCAAAGACGAGTTCACAGGAAGAATTAATTTTTCATCTCGTTTGCCCCCTTGAAAATGAAAAGAAAACAGAGAACAATGCAGCCATTCCATTGTGACACGCGTGACATTTACACAAAATTTTAAAATCTTAAGGTTACTTACTTGAAAATCGTATATTGCGTACTTGTTTTTACAATTTAGTTCAAACAAAGTATTGATAATACACATTGTCCAACAAAAATTTTGCATTTACAGACTTAATTTTGTAGGAGACATTTCAATTTGTTTGTTATGTTATGACTTCTGTGACACGCTACTATTGAAGATTCCTGACCTTACTGTATTTGTAATTTCCTCAGGATATACACACCAGATTTTGATGAAATTTTCTGGAGAGTATTTTGAAAAATCTGGAAATATTGTTTTGAGTCGATAGCCATTTGAAAATGTGACTCGCGTGACACAGGAATGTGACTCACATGACAAATATCATTTTGGACTATAAGTTGAACAATCATGATTTCATACAGTAAAATGGGCCAAATTTCATTCAAACAGAACATATATGGCCATTTGCATCCCATTTGTCTAAACAAAGGAACTTTAAAGTTATTTAGTACATTTAGCAGCTCAAAAACAAGAATACTGTGCTCTGATTGGTCATAGAGACCACACACCCACGCAAATTCCAATGTTCCCCACACTGGGCCTCTGCAGGTCACACTCACCATGTGGTAATCTCTTCAAATTACCTCTAAATCTGAACTCTAGATTAATTTATGCTACTCAGAAATCTTGTCTTGCATCTTGATGGAAAAGGCTGGCTGCTGACCCATCTAAAATGTGTCACATATCAAGAGTGACATCGTATGAAAGTAGAGTTTGAGCTTTCTGATGATTATAACATTTGTGCCCAAAACACAAAATTTTGCACAATTTGCAAAAGAAAACAGAGGAAGAAAACTCTGTTTGAGGCCTCTAATATCAGGTCTGAAATTCACCTATTTATCAAAATATTTTGTTCAAAAGAAATAACCAGTATAAAAGAGTAACATTTACTCTTTCCCACATATTGCGAGGTTAGTATACTACCTCGCAATACGTGTGACTTTTTCCTATGCTATAATGCTGGCTATGGTATACGATCGATTTTAGAAAGTCATTTCGAAGAATTTACAAGTGAAGTTTCATAAATTTTTAGTAAAAAATGTTAGGAAATATCATAGAGAACAAAATAGAAGATGATTTCAACTATTGAATTCATATTTTAGTGTAATCCAAAGACAAAATAGAAGGCTTCAAAAATATTAAGTGTCCGGACTCCCGACCCCCCATCCTACAAAATTTTAATCAATTTTACTATTTGTAAACAACTATTAGGGCCTAGATCTATCCACTTGTTCACTGCTACCATCTGGCCTGTGGAGAATCTACAGGTAGGACTATGGTATGCCAATGCTGTATAGAGCACACTTCAAAAAATCATTAAAATATCACTTTTGTGACCAAAATTACTAATTTCCATACAGTTTTAATTTATTTATCATTAGTAATGTGGGAATAATTTTTGTATTCGCCCGAGCGCTCAAAAACCTGAATTTTGGGCATATTTTTGTGTACGCCCTCTATTGGTGGAAAGTAATATGGCAAGAAAATTTTCATTTTTTGATCTCTATTTTTAATTAAGAATAAATGATATAAAGAATCAAATTTAAATAAGAGCCAAGCAGTATGAATTAACAGGTCTAATGGAAACTGTCAGTGTAAAAAAATCAAGCATTTGCCCGAAGAAAAAGAGAAAATAAGCCAAACATTGCCACCCTTATTTTGTCACACATGGAGATATAACTGAGAACAAGGTTATATCATAACCTTGTTCATTGAATGAGTGGATCTACTCAAGTCTCAAAATGGTTAAATTCTTCGAGAAAAAAGTCTCACAGCACAGTCACAATTTACAAGATTTTGTGAAGGGTTGAAATTCAGCCACGAGTCGACTTGGATAAATCTTGCTCATTAACATAGGAGCTTGCAGACCAACTGTCGACAGTCGACTTTCTCACTCAGCTCAATCGGCCATCGGCCAACCAACGGGCAAAACCAGTGAACGGGGGAAATCGGCCATCTGTCATAACTGCACCGGGCAAGGTCCGGGCGGGTGAAAATGTGACGGCCGCTCTTGTAAGCGCACACTGCTGCATTTTCACTAGTACTAGAGTCTACCTCAAAATAATCGGATTATTAACATCCGAACTAAGAATGAAGCGAAACAAAATACATTAATTTCCGAATTTACATCTTACTTACAATACTTGACGACAGCAATGTTAATTGGGGCTTTACATGTCACTATTTTGCCGATTTCCATGTCTGTACTTTGTTCACAAAATTTCATACAGCAGAGATATGGGAGGGGCCAAAACGGTGGTACGATCCGTACCGTTAAAACGACAATTCCTATTGGACAGAGAATAACTTTGGTCCAATTACAGTCTTCGTATCATCATGCAATTCAAGATGGCAGCTCCCATGAGCTCAAAGTGCACCATGCTGACAACACCTAGATATCATTGCCTACAGCATATCCTGGCTCTCAAGGAAAGGAGAATGGCATGTTTGAAAAGGGTAAAGTCAAGGATTGATCAAGATTTAACCTACATCTTTTTCCTAGAACAAAAGTAACGATAGTCATGATAGTTAAATAGACTAAATTCTGATTAAAATATGTCAGCTAGTCCCACATGTTGAATATGCTGATGTAGATAGACGAAGTAACGTACGTTATAAAAAAATCTTTTTCACTTGAGCCACACGTATGAACAGCAAAAAAAATATGAAAGATTAAAGAAGTTATTAGAATTTTAGGCCATTCCGTGCTTTAGGAAACTGGACACTTATTTGAACCGGGATCTACCTTACCATGATTTTTTAAAGAAATCCTCGCTTCAACAATTTTCAAAAGATCTGATGCGAAACCTTTTGTTCCCGATGCGAAACTCTCCACACAGAGCAGTCGCTTCTGGTTCCTTGCTCCTCACACAATATTCTATTGAACGACTTTTACAGCGAGGGACGGTTTTTCAATCGACTTCTGAATTATATCTATAGACTAGTCTTGAAAAATGAAACTAAATTATGTGAATAGCTTGTATTTAATGGTGTCCTATTTCACGACTAAATTAAGGCTTGTTAAACCTTGTTATTTGGTGGTTGGATGTCAATGAGAAATTACGTGGGGAAAGAGGTGTCCACTGTGTACAAGTCTACGGAGAGTTTCTCCGTGCGTTTCTACAGACTGGTGTCCTATTTCACGAGTAAATTAAGGCTTGCTAAACCTTGTTAACTAGTGATTTATTTTGTTGGGGGGTTTGGTGTCCTATTTCACGACTATATTAAAGCTTGTTCACCCTAATAAATAATGATTTTCATTTGTATTTTGGTGTCCTATTTCACGACTAAATTAAGGCTTGTTAAACCTTGTTAATTGGTGGTTGGATGTCAATGAGAAGTTACGTGGGGAAATAGGTGTCCACTGTGTACAAGTCTATGGAGAGTTTCTCCGTGCGTTTCTACAGACTGGTGTCCTATTTCACGAGTAAATTAAGGCTTGCTAAACCTTGTTAACTAGTGATTTTAGTGGGTTTTTTTTTGGGGGGGGGGGTTGGTGTCCTATTTCACGACTATATTAAAGCTTGTTCACCCTAATAAATAATGATTTTCATTTGTATTTTGGTGTCCTATTTCACGACTAAATTAAGGCTTGTTAAACCTTGTTAATTGGTGGTTGGATGTCAATGAGAAGTTACGTGGGGAAAGAGGTGTCCACTGTGTACAAGTCTATGGAGAGTTTCTCCGTGCGTTTCTACAGACTGGTGTCCTATTTCACGAGTAAATTAAGGCTTGCTAAACCTTGTTAACTAGTGATTTATTTTGTTTTGGTGTCCTATTTCACGACTATATTAAAGCTTGTTTACCCTTGTTAAATAATGATTTTGATTTGTATTTTGGTGTCCTATTTCACGACTAAATTAAGGCTTGTTAAACCTTGTTAAATACTGTTTATTCGTGTTATTTACAGTTTACAATATAATGATAGCCTACTGTCTAAAAGTGGCAGAGTGGTCTTGAAGAGGAGGGAAATGAGGGGTAGATGGAATATACAGGTTAATTACCGTTTTGGTTGAACTATTTTTTTTGGGGGGGTGTCCTATTTCACGACTAGATTAAAGCTTGCTCATTCGTATTATTTATAGTTTGCGATATTAGGATAGCCTACTGTCTAAAAGTGGCAGAGTGGTTTTGAAGAGGAGGGAAATGAGGGGTAGATGGAATATACAGGTTAATTACCATGATTACTGATATTGTTTTGACAGATTTTGGTGTCCTAGCTATTTCACGACTAAATTAAGGCTTGCTAATATGCTAATATGCACCTTATATTCATTCAATTGGCATTTGAAAGCATGCTTCACCAGAGCAAAGATCATGAAGTCAGACTCTTTAAGGGGAAGTTCACCCTGACAAACAGTTTATTGTAAAAATAGCGGAAAAAATAATAAAAAATATTGCCGAAGGTTTGAGAAAAATTCATCAAGTAATTAAAAAGTTATTAGAATTTCAATTATTTGATTTGTGACGTCATATGCGAGCAGCAATCCTACATAGCGAATGGTAAAAAAAACAATGAAATGTCATTTTCTCAGAAAATTATAAATGGTTTTCACTGAACCTTTTGTATATCAATAGACAAATTATTTCACACCCGATCATGAAGAGAAAACAAAATTAAGTCATCAGGAACCATACAAAATTTGAAATTCATGCATTTTATATTACATAACGCATGGGGCAGCTGCTCGTTTATGACGTCACAAATCAAAAACTTTGAACTCTAATAACTTTCTGACTCTTTAATGGATTTTCCTCATACCTTCACCAATATTTTTTACTATTTTTTCTGCTATTTTTACAACAAAGTTTTCTTCAGGGTGAACTTCCCCTTTAAGTGCAGCGAATTATTCACACTTCTAAGCAATCAGCACATAAGATTACCATCATTGACCAATGTTGCAGCAAAAAACATCAATGTCACTAATAAGAACATAAAATATTTAAAAAGTATATTTTCATTTTTAACAGTTTAATCACATTTATTTATTTAATACCAAAAGTTCCCACTCATTGAACATGAATCACAAAATTGATATGCTATAGCATTTATCAGACTATTAATTGTTGTCAAAAAGAGATTTTCAATATTGACCTTTCCATCAGAAATGATTGATATGATTATCTTGAACTTTCGAAACTCTTATTTATTACATATAATGCAAATTAATCCGTTATAAACATCACAACATTATTTGAGTGAAAATAGAATGATTGTGCCTCGATCCAGCAAACTCGTAGGGCCAAATAACATTAAACCCATTCGCAAATCCCAAACATTGTATATGACTTTATACATTTGCCATCTTGACTTCCGTGATGTAGGTCTATTAAGTTAGTAGTCGAAATACTGCTTGCAGGGTGTCGGTCTTGAAATATAAACAACAATGTTTCTGATTTATAATGCTTGATTAGACTTTTAACGGACAAAATTATGTTTTCATTCATAATTAAAATTATCACGAGAAATACATACTACTCTATAGGTTGTGCTTTCAATTCAATAGCATACTGACTAAATAAAGCTTGGATTAAAGACTTCCCGGGCACACCGTCTCTACGCGACATTTCAAAAATGTGTACATTACAGTGTCAATTACAACTTTGCGAATGTCAACACAGAGTCATGCAGGCCTATAGCAAAAGTGCAATCACACATAAATATTAGGATCCGTACACTGCAGTTTCACGTAAAGGAACGCCACATTGAATAATATTTTGGAAAAGATACAGAAATTATTTCACTATAAAAAAATTCACATATACGGCTTGCGAAATGTGCATGGAATCTTATAATTTCAGTCTAATTTCTTTAAGAAAGAGTTATTGAGAAAATAATCATTTCCACTTTGGACTTCATAAAGGAAGAAAAAAATATTTCATGGAGTTGGGTATTCTTAATTATTTCAGCAAGGATTGAATAGGTTAGCTCGTGAAAAAGAATATTAAGAGAGTTACTGAAAATCACTGTCCGATGAGAATTCATATTGGAAGTCACATTTTCCGTAGCCAGGGCGTTCAGATGTCTTCTTTGTTGCAATTGCTTTTCCCTTTTTGTCCACAGGGATGAAACCGGCTGGGTGGCAAAGTGTACCGGTAGTTTTGTCCCGTTTTGCTGCCTTCTTTTTTCCTTGAATGTTCGAGGACTTGCGACCGGGACTCATAATGTGACGCTTCATGGCCAGGCAGGGACGAGATGGACTTTTGGGTAGCGGGGTGATGACTTGCTCCTTAGAGGTTGATGGCATTCTAGACACTGGTCGCTGTCTCTCATGTTGCTCCATCGGCTCTGTTCGTGTTGGCTCATCTGATGGGATCTGCTCAATCTCAGGCTCGAATGCTCTAGTTATCCTATCTTCCTCTTGGTGAGCGTTCCAAGAGTCAATCACCGGGTAGCGAACTTCTAGCGATGGTTTGCGGACCAGTGAATAGTACTCTTGGATGAGGGCGAAGAAGTTGCAGATACGATCCAACTTCTGACAAGCGACCCTATTTCGCCAGATCACCTCACAGAGATGCCCTTCGAAGTTGGAGAGACGAGTGCCATTCATCTGCTTGAAGTGGTCTTTCGCCAGTTTCCACGCTCCCTCAATCGTATTGGTGTGAACTTCCTTTACATCTCCAGTGTCGTCGTTCTTATACAGCTGTTTGAAGGTATGCTTATGCTCGACTGTGAAATGTTGATACCCCCTCCTGTTCAACGAGCTGTAGGCCCTCCATCCATCGCTGTATATCGTTGAGCCCTTGGTGACGTGACGCTCGATGAGATGAATTAGAGTGGCCTCGTTCCTTTCGTCCACGGGGTAGATGATGATGCGATTCGAGGAGCGTTCAATCATCCCAAAAATCCACACCTTGACACCACGAGGATCCCCTCGGTTGAACTTGCATCTACGTCTGAATAGACTTTCATCGATCTCTACTTCCCCCGAAAATTGTTCCGGAAAGGTACCATAGTACAATTCGTTGACGAATTTGCAGCAAATGTCTCTCATAAAATTCGCCCAGTCCACTGCAGTACGTTTGTAGTCCATACCAGCGGTCACGGAACATCGATGGAGTGAAGAGGATAGTATCCATTCCCTGATAAAGACCAGGATTTCTCTGACATCGAAATGAGAGCCTTCAAAGATAGAGTTGTGATGGACGGAGTGGCTTGTAGAATGAGGCCAAGTGACCGATCCTCGACATCTCCAGATAATGCCACCTTTTTTTTCGCATTAGATACTTCTTTGCCTTCCTGGTGCAGACTGCACAGTTGACTGATGCAGCGATTAGGCGGTTTTCTTTCAGCCAACTATACAAAGACTTGTCATCAAGACTGATTAAAAGGTTGTAGAAGTTGAATGGATTTTTCCAATGTTCGAATACCCCCGTCGAAGGGTCTGGAAGGGGCTTACTCCAAGACATGTTGGCAAAGTGATGATTTCCCTCCAATTTTCCCTTATTTATACCCTTGATTGCCGCCAAAAATATCATTAAGTGAAAAGAATTTGCATAATTATACTATTAACATAATAATAGGAATATTCTATTAAAAAAAGTAGGGGCACTTACCTCTGTTTAATAATATTTTGGTGTTCCATCCAAAAACTCGTAGCGCCCTGTCGATACATTCCACGCATAGAGTCGGTAGTTCCTTCCTCCTTCGAACAATCTAAACAACGCTCTAAAGTGGTTGAAACTTGACCTTTCTCTAAAGCGTTGCCCAGTCTAAAAAATACATCAGGGTTAAGGCCATTAACAAAAACAAATGCTGCCACTAAGCATCTGTTCCAGTGTCCCAAATTTTTCGTCCAAAAACACCTCCTTATATTGCGAGGCCATTTCCTAGCATCACCAATAATATCCTGTATATCGGTCCACAAATGATAGATTTCCCGATTTCTCGAAGTCATTCCGAATTTCATAGAATAATAAAAAACGATAAGGGCCCAATTATTGTCAAGTTGCAAGATGACTTTTAACACCCCTATGAGGTTTGTATTAGTTCCATGTCATAATCTCATATTTTCCATGAACCAATGGCATCACAGACAAGTTTTAGAGCATGCGCAAAATATAGCATTGAACTTTGTTACTATGCAAGACCTTTCCATTTTGATATTTCAATGGGGTTGTATATTGTAGACGTATTTTAGTTTCAAAGTGAATGCTTGATTGAAAATTAGACGAAATCATCCCTCCCTTAATTCATGGAGCATACACTGTTTATGATGTCATTTATGTAGTCGAGAAGTGGCAGTAGACTTCCTTGCATTGATTGCACAATGCATTATCTAATCAGTAATTACCCTTTGTAAATTATGGTACATTCCATATTTTCTCATAGGGCAAAATATTGAGCATGCGTAGTGGAATAAATAAAAAGTTTTTTTTACTCTACTCGCAGTCATGTTAGTTGCATGCTGTGAATTTTAAGAGTAGATTGCACTGGATCTTGTAGTACTTTACTATCCAGAATCACTGAATGACACCTGCTCGAACTCTGCTCAGCGAGCTCATCACAAACCACGCCTTTTAAAACCATATATGGAAGCTAGTCTACATGCACACACAACAGACGACCAAAGTGCGCGCCTGCGTAATCATTTACGACCTCCTATATGCACGCGAATACCGTACTGCGCCGATATGTGAGCATAAGAAGTGACTTTTGACCAATCAGATTGAGGCTGGGTACGAGCGTGAGTACACTCCATCTAGCCAGCTTGCCAATGCACGGAGTGTTTGCATGCGTGTGTGTGCGTGTGTAGTCTATCACAGTATTGAACTGGCAACATAGTTTCATTGCACCGGCATTGCACGCTGAGAATTTATTTGTAAATTACATGATCCTGTAGTTTACTCCATGACAGACAGCTATTTGGCATAGTTTGATTGATACGTGCCCAAGGATACGCATGCAAGAAAGTATTCCTCGTCAATTACTCTTGAGATGAGCCACGCCCTATATTAACCAACACTTCATTCACTTGGCCCTGCACGCGACTGCGGCACCATTATGCGCATGTACAAACTCACTTCCGACCAATCAGCTTATAGGCCAGTACAGTGCGTGCATGCATGCAACGCACGGCGAAAGGCACACACGATCTACGTTTTGGCTTCTTCGTAGATGTGAGAGATAGAGGGAGTGTGTGTGTGGCCACGTGGGTAGAGTATCTACACGTGGGCTAATAATATATCAATTGCTAGCATTTGTGCACTCGCAAACAAAGCTTTATTCTTTATTTCGTCAATTAGGCCCACAATTAGGTTTAATTCCCAGTGCTGATTGCTCTCACAATCCCGCGATCTGAAATATTTTGGCAATTTAGACCTAAATTGTGACATTATAAAATATTTTTTTTTGTAATCACAAACAAGATGTGGTATGGTCATAAAAAGCAGGAGCTGAAATTATTTGATATATTGACTTGAGAAGGAACTTTTTATGAACTGTTTGTAGACATTCATGGGAGGGGGGGTAAGTATATCAATGTCCAATTGCAACCACTACACGGCCACACTAATTTCGTGTAATCATAAAATAATGAAAACTCGTCACAAACAGAATTATTTGTCCATAATATTATTGAGTTGAGCGGGTTAATTTTAGCTCCATGATATCCCCTGAGCAGCTTATGCGAGATCGAAGGGTGGCCAATTAATGTTCGAATTATTTTCTTCTATCTGTTGAACGTGAACTTCAGTGCAGGTCATGTAGAGGAGGGGGGGGGGGGTAACGTGGAGAGATACTCTTTGATTACACGGCCCAGTGCCACTGCAATAATTATAGGCGCGAATTATTTAGGGAATTTGTCGATTACAATATACGGATACTTTTATCGATCTGATGCACGTGCAATTTGTACTTTTCGCCCGGAGATTTCGAGAATGTATGATTGCATGAAAATTATGTGAGACAGTTTGTAGGAGTGGTCTGTTCGGCTTGACTACTGAGCAAAACAAACCACGCCTTAAAATCTGAATAGGTTTCGCGGCCTACACGTACAATATACAAGTCATGTACAGACTAGTATCCACCCACTCGAAGCGCTCTATGGCCAATCGAGTTGACGAATTCGCAAAAGTCAGAATCATATGAATTGCGTGAAATAGGGCACAAAGTACATTGTAAAACAGTCCATCTACCCCTCATTTCCCTCCTCTTTAAGGCCGCTCTACCACATTTATCTTAATATGTTTTTATTTTTAACGAAAGACCAAACTTTAATCTAGTCGTGAAATAGGACACCAAAATCAGTCAAAACAATATCAGTAATCATGGTAATTAACCTGTATATTCCATCTACCCCTCATTTCCCTCCTCTTCAAAACCACTCTGCCACTTTTAGACAGTAGGCTATCCTAATATCGCAAACTATAAATAATACGAATGAGCAAGCTTTAATCTAGTCGTGAAATAGGACACCCCCCCAAAAAAATAGTTAAACCAAAACGGTAATTAACCTGTATATTCCATCTACCCCTCATTTCCCTCCTCTTCAAGACCACTCTGCCACTTTTAGACAGTAGGCTATCATTATATTGTAAACTATAAATAACACGAATAAACAGTATTTAACAAGGTTTAACAAGCCTTAATTTAGTCGTGAAATAGGACACCAAAATACATATGAAAATCATTATTTAACAAGGGTAAACAAGCTTTAATATAGTCGTGAAATAGGACACCAAAACAAAATAAATCACTAGTTAACAAGGTTTAGCAAGCCTTAATTTACTCGTGAAATAGGACACCAGTCTGTAGAAACGCACGGAGAAACTCTCCATAGACTTGTACACAGTGGACACCTATTTCCCCACGTAACTTCTCATTGACATCCAACCACCAATTAACAAGGTTTAACAAGCCTTAATTTAGTCGTGAAATAGGACACCAAAATACAAATCAAAATCATAATTTAACAAGAGTAAACAAGCTTTAATATAGTCGTGAAATAGGACACCAAAACCCCCCCAAAACACTCTAAAAACACTAGTTAACAAGATTTAGCAAGCCTTAATTTACTCGTGAAATAGGACACCAGTCTGTAGAAACGCACGGAGAAACTCTCCATAGACTTGTACACAGTGGACACCTATTTCCCCACGTAACTTCTCATTGACATCCAACCACCAATTAACAAGGTTTAACAAGCCTTAATTTAGTCGTGAAATAGGACACCAAAATACAAATCAAAATCATTATTTAACAAGAGTAAACAAGCTTTAATATAGTCGTGAAATAGGACACCAAAAAACCCCAAAACACTCTATAAAAAACACTAGTTAACAAGGTTTAGCAAGCCTTAATTTACTCGTGAAATAGGACACCAGTCTGTAGAAACGCACGGAGAAACTCTCCATAGACTTGTACACAGTGGACACCTATTTCCCCACGTAACTTCTCATTGACATCCAACCACCAATTAACAAGGTTTAACAAGCCTTAATTTAGTCGTGAAATAGGACACCAAAATACAAATCAAAATCATTATTTAACAAGGGTAAACAAGCTTTAATATAGTCGTGAAATAGGACACCAAAACCCCCCAAAACACTCTAAAAACACTAGTTAACAAGGTTTAGCAAGCCTTAATTTACTCGTGAAATAGGACACCAGTCTGTAGAAACGCACGGAGAAACTCTCCATAGACTTGTACACAGTGGACACCTATTTCCCCACGTAACTTCTCATTGACATCCAACCACCAATTAACAAGGTTTAACAAGCCTTAATTTAGTCGTGAAATAGGACACCAAAATACAAATCAAAATCATATTATAACGAGAGTAAACAAGCTTTATTATAGTCGTGAAATAGGACACCAAAAACACCCCAAAACACTCTTAAATCACAAGTTAACAAGGTTTAGCAATACATGCGCACGAGCGACTAAATAAAGCTATATGATCATCGATCAGACGAGAGATTGAGAGCTAGCTAGAGTACGGTACGGTAGAGGGAGACATATCGCGGCGAACAGAAACTGAGCCTTTAATATAGGAGGACATGTTTTTCATTTGGTAAGTGTCCGGGGGAATTAGGAAACTGGACACCTATTTCACGATAATGCCGAATTTTAAGATTTTGATCTTCGAGTTCGACGTCATGATAAGCGAGGTACTTCCCACAACAATATTGACTTGGTATTTTAGCCTTTAGGCTTCATTGTGAATTTGTGCCTTCAGTATATCAATAGACAAATCTTTTCACATCACCCACTCCTAAAAGAAATAAAAGCATGAGTCACCCCATGAACCATAAAAAATTGAAATTTATGGATTTTATATAACGTGTAACTCTTACTCTTCCTGCACAAAATCCACATCTCTCGTACCTTCTTTCTCTCTTCTCTCTTTTGAATGTGTAATCGTATTGTATCGCCGCCTGATACCTATTCTACTCTGAGGAAATGCTTTGTGCTCTTATAATTATTTATACAACAATGCAGCAACCTGCTGTAGATCTCCGGGATCACAAATAAAAAAAACTTTAAATTCTAATATAACTTTCTTAATTTTTGATGGACTTTCCCTCAATCCTTCACTGATATTTTTGTTATTTTTTCTGCTATTTTTACAAAAAACTTTTTGTCAGGGTGAACCTCCCCTTCAAATACACAGGTGCCCTATAATAAGTTGATGTGTTTGTCAGGAGTCATTGCACTTTTACACCACCCTATAAAATGAAGCCAAATTTGAAAGCAATTCTCCACAATCCCCTCACCCATGCACCAGCCATTGGATGGGTCATTTTTGCCCCTTTTTTCTCTCATATTTTTCTGCTTTCTCCTTTTTAAGCTTGATTTTCTTATTGATATTATTTCTTTAAACTTAGACTTTTTCTTTCTCCTTTTAGGTGTTTTATTTTCTCCTTTCTTGTCCTTTTCTACCTTTGTTCTTTCTTTCTTCTAACTTTATTTCTATGTCCCATTTTTTCATCATTTTCGGTCCTCAGACCTCTTTTTTTTCTTTATTCATATTTATTTTTACTTACTGTTCTTTGCTCCCTGAAAATTCCTTGGGTCTTTTTATTTTTCTTTCTTTATAATTTTTTCACAAAATTTTTGACTTTTTATATTTTTTTCTTTGTTTTTATGCTGTCCTGTTAATGTGTGATAAAGACTGATGAAAAAAAAATGTACATTAGTTAGATAAAAAAAAAAATCAGTTCTTTTTATTTTTAGTTGGAGAGTGAATGATAATAATTAAGATCCCTTACTAGGAGATACATAGTGATGTAGTTTTTATTAGCAGTCAGATTATTGACTGCAATTCAGTCATTGAAATAACATTTTTATTGGACCTGACTTGATATAGGCCTACAACCATATGATATTTGTTTTTGACATCTCAAGAAAATTGTGGGAAAACAAGAAATTCACTTATCAAAGTTGTTTTTTTTTAAAGAAAAGATTGCAAATTTGCCAATTATCTTGCTTGAAGCAAGCTGTCTTCAAGATCACTCTGTTTGCATAGGCCATATATTAGTGAAGTAGAAGGAGCTGAGTAAGTTTGTGTAGGCTACATGTATATTGATTATTTCTGATATCTGTGTTTTAGGATGATGTTAAAAAGGATATACATGTAGACAGCCAGGAATGTATAGAAGTCTATGTTTGAAATAACACACAATATAATCAGTAAATACTAGCATTAAGATGATAAAATTAAGACATCTAGACATTCTTATATCTACTCTTCATTTCTCTTGGATCCAGAGTGTAGCTAGGATCTTTAAAAAGTGAAAGCAACAATCTAAGCAGGAAAACTAGCCCAAGTTTATAACCTGAGCTATTGATTTTTGAAATAAAACACATCTTACCTTTCAGTTCTTGTCCTCCACAAGCAAGTTTATAACTGTTTATGGTGTTTTTCTATTGACTTTATTATCCAGGTCCTTTCTACTTTCCATGAAGAGAAACATGAATCAAAAGAAAGCAGAACTAACTGGTCTTTGGATACAAAGGCTACAAGTCACCGACGTCATGCAGGGGTACGGCAGATGAAAACCATCAAGCTTCCTGATGTTCTCTCAAACAATATTGCATCAGTCCTAGACGGTAGGTGCAAGATCATGGAGGTATCTTCAGACTTACATTACATTCATGTTTGAATACTTCATTAAAAAATGAATCCTGATGTCAAGTAGTGACAGACATGCAGTTAGGTAATGAATGAGTTTATTTAGTAGGGTAGTATACAATCAAATATTAAACCATATCATACCAAACCTCAAAAATGAAATAAACCTAAAACACAAACCTAAAAATAATGTCATCTAGTTCCAGTTTCATCACAGTTTTACCGGGATCTCTACTGAGTTATCCTCATTATTCCCTGTGCTTGTGGTTCACTGTTCAGACAAAGACAGTTAAACATTTCATTTGTATTTCAATTCTCACCTGTGACCAGTGATACCTGAAAAAGTGGTTAGCCCTCAAGCCTCTCATGACAATGAATGTTGATGCATGATGAAATGCACAGATTGATTGATAGGCACTAGCTCTCCCATTTGAAAGAAGTTGAATATCTTGATTAATTATTCTAATTCACATGGAGAGAACTGAACTCATCTAAAATTGTGTTACGTATGAATTTAAAAACTAAACACTGAATGAATATCAAAGACCAAAGTAAGATTAAATCTCTGTGTTTCCTATAGGTCTGACTATTCGTAATCTTATTCCTGAAGCAACCAGATTGTCTAACTATTTGAGCAGTCGTAAGAGACCTGTAGAAGAGTCTGAATTAAGAGCAGCAGCTCGGCATTTCTCTGAGGAAATTGGACTAGAAGGTGAGTCATAGGGAGCATTTTCATGAAGTGTCCTATCATTGACCTTGACTGACAATGTTATTATAAACCAATCACGTACAAGGATTTTAATAGCTTATAACATTTGTCATTCACCAGGAGGTCGGGAGTTCAATTCCTGGTTGCGTTAGACCAAAAGACATTAAAAGGTGGGAGGTGCTGCTACCTTGTTTGGTGTTCAATGGTTGAAGGGATAGAGTAACGTCGACCTGGGGCTGCACAATGGCTGCCGGGCCCACAATCAATTGGGCAAAAAGAATTTTCAGAGAATTTCTGTTTCATTTCAGATTTCTATTTGGAACAATAAAATGGATTATTGATTGTGGGACCCTTGTATTGAATGTATCAAACTGATTTTACATCAGTATGAAATAACCATACTATTCAAGATTGATAGAGGATAATGCAAAGTGTCAAAGTTGTAGATTCTAAATTAATGGGTGATTTCGTTTTGCATTCTCTCCCCATAAACCAGATATAGATGCTGATGACGTCAACAGCCAGCTGTTTCCTCAAGAGGGAAAAAGAAAGATACAACATGTAATGAAAAACCTGAGAAGAAACCTCTATAAATGGCAGTCAATAGAGTGAGAATCGTGTGACTTTTAAAAGGATGCAAGAAAAAGGGAAATTCTTTATCAAAAAATTTTAACCCATAGAATTTTTTCAAGTTTGAGCTGTTCTTTCATTACAATTAGCATTTTGGGAGATCCAATATTGATCAATTACTTGTCTATTTTTCATTAAACAATTTCTGGTAAAGGCTTAAGTTTGGGGTTTATTTTCCTTTGGATTATTGAAGGGACATATTTACGACAGAACTGCATCTTTCATACAGGAATCCTATATTCTCACATAACAGATAAAACATTTTGGGATGCAAGAGAAAGGGCCATTAAATCCCACTATCAAGCCACAATGTACCGTATTCCTCAGAGCAACTTTCCTGCATTGTATTGTCTATTATGAATGTGAGGATAAGTACAATATGCACGCAGGAAGATGCATAGAAACTCTCTGACTTTCTGGCTAATGAAGATGACACAAGAGGTTGACATTATCACAGTGCGGTCTGTCTTGTTTGATTAAAATATAGAAAAATAGGGAATTAGTTCCAAGTCTTGCTTGTATTTTCTTGGCTAAAAATGTATGAATTTTACAAGACTTCTTAAGATTCCTCCCATGACACTAGTTTGGGAACCATTTCCTTGCAAATCTTCTTTGCGATAAATCGCCCTCTTCTTTTGAACGTCTTATTCTTGGCAGGAGGAGTTCACATTTGTTATTCTCTCTTGGGAGCGTATTATTCATGAAAAAAGGGATTCATTTTCTTTTCAAGAATGAAATTGTGAAGGGGTGGGGATATATCTTGTATTAGAGAACAAGGTTATTGAGATCAATCACTGCAATTAATTCTCGTTCATTTCACCAATACTAGGTATGATGATGTGAAAAGCTTAGCATATATGCTTGCAAGGATGCCCCCTAACTATGCTGTTTTGTCCAGAGTTCTAAACGAGGTACGTGGAATTCACCCATATACGTTATGCTTCATTTTAACCATCATCAGAAATTTATCTAATCAAGAATGCATTAGCAAATACAAGTAATTGTGTCCCATTAATAAAATTTATATTGAGCATAAGAGGCAATTTCATGTATATCATTTATATCATGTATATCAAGTCTCCAATTGAATTTTAAAAGAAGCCCCTTTTATGCAGATGAATAGCAAACATCTTTAGTAACAAAATTATGCATCAAACATAGGCCTACCTTGTGTTTTCTTTTATCACATCAGAACATACTTATGTAAATGTTATGTATTCATTTCTTCTTGTTGTTCTCTGTGTTGATATTACAATTTGATGTGTTTTCTTTTCATTCTTGTTTGATCATAATTGTTATTGTTTTTTATCCTATGTCAGATCAAACGAGGTGATCCAGGATATGTACCTTCAAGCATCCTTGATTTTGGATCCGGGCTTGGTACTACAACATGGTAACTACATTCAAATATATTAATATGAAATCAAATTTTATCACCTACAGATAATTAAATTGAACTGGTATATTCATGCATACAACTAGTGAAAGTGAAAGTACATGGCTTATTCTTTACAACCGATGGGGCTTCATTAAAAGGCAAAAGGTAAATCTCTTCAAAAGAAGTGTTGACCAGTACAAAAAGTATAAGTCATGAAATATGTCCTTCTCAAAACCACTCTTTTTAAATGTACCAAGAAAAGCAAGTTTTGCAAAGATTAAGAAACCACTCTTCAATAATTCCAATAATGTTACTGCAGTATGACCCAATATTATCAGTTGTTTTAGTATGTATTTATGAACTGTTTGGAAATATAATTGTTTCATGCTGTCAAGCTCTTCAATTTTTTTAAATATTTTTTAAATGATATTATTTACATTCCCATGTTTTTTATTGTGCTTTCCATTCTTAAATCAATAAACCAATGATATTTCAGGGCAGCCCACAGTACATGGGGAGAATCTGTCAAAGAGTACTACCTGGTAGAGGTTTCCAAGGCGATGCATCAACTCTCAGAAAGATTACTCCAGGTTTCAGCTGGCAAGGAGGAGCTCCTCATTCCGAATGTCTACTTCAGATACTTCATGCCAGTCTCTCTCAGGGTATGTATGATTTACATCTCTGGTCTAGACCTCTACTGGGTCTCGTTTCGTAAAGACTTGTTATAATAACAAATGCTTAATTTCTTTAACCAATTATATATTAGCCAATCAAATTGAATGATTTCACTAGCTTTAAAAAATTATTGCAAATTTGATACATAAAGAGATTTAAAGGTCAATTCCACCTCAGAAAAATGTTGATTTGAATCAATAGAGAAAAATCAGACAAGCACAATGCTGAAGATTTCATCAAAATCGGATGTAAAATAAGAAAGTTATGACATTTCAAAGTTTCGCTTATTTAAAAAAAAATAGTTATATGAACGAGCCAGTTACATCCCAATGAGAGAGTCGATGATGTCACTCACTCACTATTTCTTTTGTTTTTATTGTTTGAATTATACAATATTTCAATTTTTATGAATTTGATGATTAGGACCTCCTTGCCTGAAGCACAAAATGTTAGAATAATGGAATTCCACGTGTTCAGGGAGGAATGAAACTTCATTTCACATGACAATGACAAGAAAATCAAAATATTTCATATTTCAAACAATAAAAAACAAAAGAAATAGTGAGTGAGTGACATCATCGACTCTCTCATTTGGATGTAACTGGCTCGTTCATATAACTGTTTTGTGAAATGAAGCGAAACTTTAAAAATGTCATAACTTTCTTATTTTACATCCGATTTTGATGAAATTTTCAGTGTTATGATTGTTGAATTTTTCTCTTTTTATTCAAATCAAGTTTTTGTTGGGGTGGACTTGTCCTTAAGAAACAGATTACGCATGAGCATGCCTTACTTGAGTGATGTATTTTATGACTCGTCCTCCTCCATTACCTCATCCATTAGTAGTATTTGTGACCTTTGATTTTTTTCCAGGCACGATATAGTATGACAGTATCGGCATACTCGCTGCTCGAGCTCCCTTCCTTTCAAGACAGAGTCAATACTGTACGATCATTATGGAAACTGACAGACGATTACCTGGTCTTGATAGAGAATGGCAGCTATGAAAGCTACTTGGCTCTTATGGAGGCAAGAGATGCTATTCTTATGATGGTAAGGGGAAAATTTATTATGTGGCATTTTGAACTTGTTACCACTGGCATAAATCCAAGCGGCAAACCTATTGTTTAGGGGGGATGATCTATTGTTTCATCCCCCAAACTTGAAAAGTATAATGGCATGGATTTACGCCAATGCTGTTAATCATATCAGTCATTATACCCCGCCAAGCAAAGTTTGAAAGGGGGGTATATAGGAATCAGTGTACGGTCGAGCGGTCGGTGGTATGTTGCAAATCTTGCGTATCAAACTACTTTCTCATTATTAAACCATTCTCATGAAATTTGGCACATTGGTGTTTTGGAAAAGATGTGCGAGACATATTTTTTGTGCATGTCAGAACACATGTTGCCATGGTAATGAAATATGGTGAAAATCCTGCAGTTTTAATTACTTCATTGATTTTCAACCAATTATGAAATTTTGCTCATGCATTGGTTTCAAGGTAAAGATGGGCAAGACATATTTTGTGTGTGTTGGAAATCGAGTTGCCATGGTAACAACATTATATGCCCAAAATCAGGGAAAAATCTTGTGGTTCATACTACTTCATCAGTTTTCAACCAATTTGGCTCACACATTGGTCTTGAGGTGAAGAGGTGCAGTACATATTTCTCCATGTGTTGGAAATCATGTTGCCAAATTATCAACATATCATTGTCTAAAATTAGGCAAAAAACTTGTGGTTTGAACTACTTCGTCTGTTTTAACCATTTCTCGTGATATTTAGCTCACTTATTGGTCTTGGGGTAAAAATTAGCAAGACATATTTTTCCTGTGTGTTGGAAACTGTTGCCATGGTAATGAAATACAGCAGGGGTATTTATCACCTTCAGTGATAGTTCAAGTTATGATAAGATGAAACTTTAATAAGCTTGTTGCTGAATTAGGAACCAGCAGTACTCTCCTATTGGATTACATTTCGTTGAATGCCCATTATTCAATATGCAATTCGAAGAACATTGTTCATGTCATCTTATTACATGGTCTTTCTATTCATTACATACCAGCCGGGAGAAAATGTAAAATATGGAGAAGCAGAACTTTGATAGTAGTATCCTGAGTTCCTGTATTAAGCTTTTGACTCTTTTCATATTAAACTTGTTCAGTGTCTTCTATGAGTAGTTATATTCTGGTATTTATTTCATACTTTCAAGAGAAGCCATGTAAAAGTTTCAAATGGGAATGTTGATTTTCATCCGTAAATGGGGTTGTACATCCAGGAATTTTTGTAGTCTAGAAAGTGAATCATGAATGAAGATTTTAATCTTTATTCCGTTTCCCACAATCGATTTTCTATCCCACTCTTTCTTTCTTTGTTCTCATTTTCTCCCTCTTTTTTCTTTCTTTCTATCATTCTCCTTTTCAAAAGAAGGACCAGGAGCAGAATGAGGAAAACTTTAAGACGGAAGAACCAGAGAATCAATTTCATGACAGACTCAAACCCCAGGTTGATCAAAGAGGTGGCTATGTATTTGCGCCGGTAAGTGTTTCAGACCTATAACATTGCTGACGGGTCTTAAATCAACCCAAGGGTGTGGTGAAGACCATGGCCTTGGATGTGCTACTAATTGGCTTCAATGCCACTTATCTTGGATGCTGTGCCCTGTTTTATTGTTCTCATTAGAACTATAATATTGGTGGTTATGCACAATATAAAATTTCCTTGCCCTAATAAATGAATTGAATTTAAAGTATGGGATGAGAATATATTATGTTGCTTTGATTCATTTCAGTCCGTGAGAAATACCCCCCCCTAAAAAAAGGTAATGTGGGTCCAATCTACTATTTGTAGAGTAGATCAATTTCTTTATGCATTATCTTATGTCTATTTATTTCTGTTGCTTAAATAAACTTGCCTGATCGACTACATATTTCTTATTTCAGTTTTTGCTGTTTAAAATATGTAATGCATCTATTAATTGTATACATGGCTAATAATCTAGCCATTGGGCTGTGACTCATGAAATTTGATTTGAAACAAAAATATACACTGTCCATGCACACACAATGAAGTAAAAACACATAATGCAATACAGATTCTATGCTTGCATACATGATTACTTGAAAAACCAAGGAAGTATCAAACACCAGATATGGATTAATTAGATTTATTCTGTGAGCAGGCCTTCCTGTCTGGTTGATCATAACCTGTAGGATATTGAAATCTTTAAATGTGTCTTATTTCTTGTGACAGTGTTCCCACGATGACCCGTGCCCTAGACTACAAGAAAGCAATGGTATACCATGTAATTTTGAACAAACCTATCAACCCTTGACTCAGTTTTCTGGTAAGAGATCAACTGCAGCCGACACTGAGAGGTTCACATATCTTATACTCAAGAAAGGGCCCAGAATCGACGCTCATAGTAAGTTTAATAGATTTACACTCAATCTTTATCATAGGTCAACCTCAGCTGCCAAACTTTGCGTAGAAGCAAGACATCAGAGATGTTCATAAAACTCCTCTTTAATTGTCTGGCCCCCCCCCCTGTTTTTTAGTCATGGATAGTTACTTGTAAATTTGAAACCATTCCATCAGGTTTATCTCATGCAAGTTTGACTTTATGAGTCGGTTGATTTGTTTTTCCATGTTGAGCTTGTGAATGTCATCAAGGTCATTGTATTATGTTAACCTAGTTTTGAAACTCAAATATAAAGTAAGGTTTGGGAAGTTCATGTTTGATGATGTTTTTATACCGCCCTGTTTCCCAGGTTCATCTCCTCACATCCTTTTGAGTGTTGCAATGTACCCCTTTTAATCACAAAGATGTTTTTGTCATTCATTTTATGAAATTATGCAAAACTGATGTGTATCTATTTCTATTTCCTTATTATTTCCCTCAAATCTTGTATATCAATGTCAAATCTATTGCAAAAACTGGAGTATAACATTTCAAACATAATAATTAAAGGGGAAGTTCACCCTGACAAAAAGTTTATTGTAAAAATAGCAGAAAAAACAATAAAAAATATTGCCGAAGGTTTGAGAAAAATTCATCAAATAATTAAAAAGTTATTAGAATTTCAATTATTTGATTTGTGACGTCGTATGCGAGCAGCATTCCTACATAGCGAATGGTAAAAAATCAATGAAATGTCATTTTCTCAGAAAATTGAAAATGGTTTTCACTGTAACTTTTGTATATCAATAGACAAATCGTTTCACACCCGATCATGAAACGAAAACAAAATTAAGTCATCAGGAACCATACAAAATTTGAAATTCATACATTTTATATTACATAACACATGGGGCAGCTGCTTGTTTATGACGTCACAAATCCAAAATTTTGAACTCTAATAACTTTTTTACTCTTTAACGGATTTTCCTCAAACCTTCACCAATATTTTTTACTATTTTTTCTGCTATTTTTACAACAAAGTTTTCTTCAGGGTGAACTTCCCCTTTAACAAAATTTTGTAAAAAGTTATTCTTTAAAATTCTTATATGTTTTATTAAGATTAGGATTATGTTTGTATCTTTTATTTTTTCAGATCATTGAGTGTTCAATCTTGATTTTATTTCAGTTTGGCCCAGAGTTGTCAAACCAGTGCTTAAGAAGTCTCGTCATGTAATATGCCGTCTCTGCTGCAACGATGGGAGTCTTAGGGAAGCTGTGTTCACAAAGTCTAAACATAGCAAGTGAGTAATATGATGATCAGTCAAGTAAGCAGAGAGAAAAGGGGGAGCTGAAGGGGAGGGGGGGATACAGACAATCAGAGAAAGGCAGATAGAAGGCAGAAAGAGAGAGAGGGGGGGGGTAAAGAGGGTGGGGAAGAAAGAAATATAGGGAGCAGATTGAGAGATCTCTTATGTACATAACACAGGGGTCTGTTTCCTGAAGCTGTCCTTCAGAGTTGCGAATTTTCCGGATTTTTTCCGGAATTCCGGATTTTTTCCTTTGCTGAAAAATATTCCGGAAAAAAAAATCGATTGTCAAAGTGAAATCCGTAAAAATTTCCCCTCCAAATCTTGTCACGGAGTTCGCTACGGAGAGCGCAATTTCAATTTTGGATGGCCAATTTGCGCAGACGGAAAATTATTAGCGTTTGGCGCAGCATGAAGTTTAGCTGGTACTGTACTTGCACGGTACGCGCGAGCAATACATTGTAGCATTTGCAAACGCCGCCCTATACCCTGCAGGGATACGGGTGTCAGCGCTATCCCAGTCGGGCGATCGCCCGGTAGAACCGCTCGAAGCACGGCCCGGTGTGGCTGCAATTGCCTGCTGCTGCGTGAGTGATTGGTTGTCTGCCGCGGGATTTCAGCTAATCGGCGTGGACTGCATTTCGACCCTGATTTCCCATGTGTTCTCTGGTGCGTATTCATCAATTCATATGTGTGAACTATCCATCATTTTGATAGAAATTGTGATTTATGGATTTTCAATAGTATAGGATTGTCTTGTTGATGAGTACAGTGAGTGAAAAAGGGCACCCCAGCTGCTACATACACCCGTCCCGAGTCGCACCCATTGGCCGCAGCATATTAACCCGCAGCAGGTTAACCCGTACCGTAATGAGTACGGGTTACATGATTTTTTTTTTTTGAGCACCTTTCTTGCCTATGATATGAAGTTTATTATGTCATTAATTATTTGTTATGTACTACTGTAGATTAATGATTTCAGCCCTCTAAAGAATAAGAAAACGTTCCAGCTTCAGGGGGCTTCGCCCTTGACCCCGCCAGGGGCCCTGGGCGGGCCCCTGGACCCCCGGCCTGGGTTTTCAGGATTTTTTTGAGCTATCAGTTAGCATCTCTGATCCTTGAATTTGTGCATGACTTTATGAAGAATTGAACATTGAGTGCCAGAATTTGAGCCAAGGATTTTCCTTGATATCTTTGGAAATTATGACTGTATTGTATCTCTAATGATTCCCTTTGTTTTGAGGTATGTTCTGAAAAAAGGTGTTTTAACTGTACAAAAGATAAACATTTGCAAATTTCAACTTCAACCTTTATTTTAGCATGCCTAATTCCAATTATTCTTTAAGAGGTGGCAATCTTTATGAACTGCTCCTATGAAGAACCTTCCAGGAAAGCTGTTGGAATATAGTAGTACTATTTCAATTTACACATTGAGAATTTTTGGCTGTCAATTATGCAAACATTTATTGGATACTATTGAGCATTAATATAGATTGTTTGGGGGTTAAGAAATCATGTAAAAGCTTTTAATAGTTTTATGTTTTCAGTGAACAGGTGTTGCTTGTATTTCCTGTTTTATCAATATCTTGTTATTTTGTCTCATTTCTGTTCCTTGATCAGAGACATGTATCTTTGTGCCAGATACACCAACTGGGGAGATTTGCTACCGGCTGCAAAGAGTGAGATCACCGATACAGACAGTTGATGACTTCTCTCAAGCATGTTATGTGACAAGGATGGATGATGCCCTTGAGCATGAAGATCGTGCAAGTCTCAAGACAGTGTGGTTGGACAATGATAAGGCTACCCAGCTGCATCATGAATGACCTCAGAACTCAAAGCTGCCAAGTAGTAGTACTGATTTTCAGTATTTAGCACTGAAAAGTGAGAAAATTGCTGATAGTTTCATGTAAATTACTGATTTCTAAAGTTTCAGTTGTTTGTGTGTGCTATGGTATTTTTTGAAAATGCTGGTTTCCTCACCGAAATGCTGATTTTCAGCTTCAAAAATGCTGAAATGTTCCTTTTTCAGGTTGGCAGCTTTGATAACTGTTCTCAGGCAATGTTTTTGCCGAATTCACGGCTTGGCAACTCTGATGGTGTTACTAATCCCTAAGTGCTCTTCAAAATCATGTGGCAGCATACATGTATAAGATCTAATGCAGGATTTTCATGATGTGGAACAAGGAGAAATTGACTTTAGGGAAGAGAAGATTCTCTGTCATACATGGCCAGGTTGTGAAAGCTTCCTATTACGACAAGTATCCTAAATTAACAAGGGCAACTAACTAGTTCTGGTACATGCCTGTGTTCTTGTATTGCAAGAAGACGAGGAGGATTGGACGACAGGTATCGATTTAGTAAGATCAGGAATATAAACCATTTCTCCAGCTTACAGAAGTCATCAGCACAGGAACATTTGATATGTAGGGATGTTGTGGTCTAGTGGTTACGACTCCGGTCTTTCAAAAGGGACATAGGTTCGAATACTAGCCATGGCGTTTTTTCGTTCAACAAGAAATTTACCCCCATTGTGCTGCACTCAACCCAGGTGAGGTTAGGGGTGCCTGGCAGAATTAATTTCTTGAATGCACTTAGCGCTGAGAGACAGCTCGAGCTAATGCCGAGGTAATAATAATATTAACAATGTGTCTCAGAATAGACGATTTCTGGATAGATGGCACTATTTAAATGCCTGTTATTATTATTGGTATTATTATATTATAATCTGTCATTGCTGGCAGAAAGAACAAAGTCCAGTCATCAACATCAGCTTCTGATGTGCAGCTCTAATTGAAGGGAGAGTGCAGATTATTTACGAGAAATTAATTGTTGCAAAGTGAATTTTTCGTTTGTGGAAATCCATTTCAAATGCTTCTTAATTTTAGTGAAGAAAAACCCAGGATTATTATTAATTCACAATTGTGTTGTCAGGAAATATTTGTGGTTCCTCGTGCAAAATACTCTAAGATTGATTCCTTGGCGCCTGGAGGGTTTTCACAAAACAGTTTACTATTATTCTAGTATTGAGGTGTAAAAAAGGAGTGCTTATGTATGTCCTTCAATAGAAATATAATATATGGCGATGGTAAATCATCCCCCATATCTAATAGCCCTCATAACTTATTTTGGGTTCCAATGCATCATTAATGCCATTTAATTATGAAGATAGGAATTCAGAATAAAAAAGAACGTATTATACCGTCTTTTTTTCCCTTTCTGTTACTGTTGCAGTATCCAATGTATTGAATTCAATTGAAATGTATATTAAAAAAATATATCGAATCAGAGATTTGTTTCTTAATTAATTTGTGATTCGCCCCTTTTCATGTTGATCTCATCTAGCCTTACAATTCTAGATCTATATCACAGGGTGCCTACCCACTACTTATACCCCTGCCCTATGCTATTACCATGGCAACACGATTTCCAACACACTTGGAAAATGAATCTTGCATGTCTTCGTTCAATCAAATTGCTCCCTCATTTTTTGGGGGGTGGGATAGATATTATATTGGATGGCTTTGTGTCATGAAATACCAGAAATATTCCACTCGTTAGGGCCAATATTTCACTCATCTGTGATTCTTGGAATATTTTCCCGAACTCTTGGAATATTTCTGGTATTCCATTCTGAGCCATCCAATATAATATAGCGGTATTTCAATTTTTACTGATATGAAAATAAGGAGCAACTTCTCTGAACCATGAAATCATATAGCATTGCTAATTCCACATGTTCAGGGAGGAATTAAACTGTTTCACAGGACAATGAGAAAAATGGAATATTTCATATTTCACACAATTAAATATAAAAGAAATAGTGAAAGGATGAAGTTTCACCTCATTTGCATACCGACCAGGATGTGCAGATAACGGTTTTGTGAAATTAAGAGAAATTTCAAAATATCATAACTTTCTTATTTTACATCCGATTCTGATGAAATTTTCAGTGTTATGCTTGTTGGATTTTTCTCTTTTCATTCAAATCAACTTTTTATTGGGGTAGACTTGTCCTTTAAAGTCACTTGTACTTGAATTCATTTTTACTATTCTACTGTTGCTAATAACCCCCCCCCCCCCACACACACACAAAAGATCAAGAACCAAGGGAGATACAAAAACTTTATGTTCTATGAACATGTAACATTTATTTGCATTTTGTAACAGATATGGTTACCATAGCTAGTTACATCAAGTGCTTACGCGACCACTGTACATGATACTTTTTACATAATTTATGTAAATATTGATACAATCGAATCATTCATTAAATTCTCATCAAATTTTTTTCTCTATATCAAAAATACTTTTCATAAAGCCTCAATCTTGTCTCTCCAAATTCTCAAGCAAGACACTTGTGGCAAACACATGTCATGGTGATATTGACTTTGCAGAAATTGGGCTTCATTTTCATGTTATCATACCATACATGAAGGGCAGTCTTAAGTCTCTTAGGCAAGTGGCATATATGCTCCATAAAAGATAAGATGTGTTTTGGCCATAACAAATGGGGGGGGGGGGGAGAAAGAAAAGAGGGATGAATGTAATCTAGTCTTTCTCAAAGAACTAAAGTGACAAAATTTCTCTGGAATAAACAAAAAAGAAAAGGTTAATTTCAGCTGAATGTCATCAATAATCTAAATTTACACAAGACATTTTGAAAATCCCACCCTCTATACAATACTGTATAATAAATTTGGAAATGTAATGGATACCAAGATTATCTAAGAGCCCGATGATATAACAAACATGTACATCACATAAGGAGATTAAAGCCCATCGTGACCTAATTTAATTTCTGCAACAATCAGTCCCCTTTGTGTTCAAGAGTTGTAATGTGAAAGTAACCACTGTGAGTTTGATGAATTACTTGAGAAAATACGACCTTTCCATACGTAACCAGTATTTGAATGACCAAGTGCTGTTCCTGGATGAAGTATTCTGAAAAACCAGGTGAAATATTTGATGTTAATAAGCCAATCATGTGAAAGAATACATTCAATTATTTGATTCAACCAAATATAATGAATGATACATATATGAATGCAGCAATGATATAATAAATTTGACAAATCTTTAAATCTTACTGCCTGTGTCTTATGATTTTGGGAGATCTCTCTTATTTTAACCCCCTTTTTTACTTGGGGGAAAAATGAGACTAAACTCAGACTCAAGACCAGTCAATACTGAATACATGCCAAAAGTATACTTCTACTTCTAGAATAGTATTTCTGTGACTAATGCATACAGGCATATATGTGCTATCCATTTTCATCCATTTACATGGTGAAGATTTTCATATAATATCATGAAGATTGGCATTTTAATATCCTGGTTTTCAGAACACAGTACTTTATGAATAAATTAAAGAAAACACAAACAAACTGGGTACTGTATATGCTAGCATTCTATAAAGAAAAAAAAATGTAAAAAAATATGATGAATCATAAAAAAAAAACCTAAATATTATTGATCATTAAAATAATATGCCCCTAAAAAAGATAAAGAGAAATATAGTTCCTACAAAAGTATCCTACTTTACCAATAAATTGAACTTGACTATTACATGTAAGCAATATCAGATAACATGCAAAAATATGAATAAAACTAACACACTAGTCTACAACGAAGAACATATGAAATAATATATGCATCGGTAGCATTTTCATACCGTACCATACCAATAAAACAATGATTAAGATACTAAAATCTAACTTATAATCATAATATGAAATATTACCTTAAAAAATATGAATAAAAGAAAGTAAACTTCATAACACATTAAAAACAATCACTGTACTAATCCGAAATAAAATGTAAGAAAAACAGGATGACAAAAGTAGCCTAAATTATTAAACATAATTAAAAAGAGAGATAAAGCATGTGATCAAACTATTATCAATGTTATAGTGTGTGAGTACATAAGCAAATACATAAAGCCATCCATTCCAGACCTTCATTATCTATCTGAGTATTCTTATCACTTACAACATAAAAAATAAAACAAAAGCATGAACTACATAGCTTGAATAAAAATGATACAGTCCCAATAACTGATCAATCTAAAAGCAATGTCTAAGAGTGTTTTGAAGCTATAAATTGCATGAGCGGTAATAAACATGACAGGACAATAAAGTAGTTGATATGCTCCCTGTCCGATAAAATGAGCATGCAAGAAAGAAAAAAAAATAATAAAAAGATTTCATAACAACTCCATGTTACCCCCAATCCAACCAAATCAATCTTCAGCTGTATGTCAAACTATCATGTTTTCACGTCTCTATGAGTGCTAAATAGTATCCAGCATATGTTAATATACAAAACAAATTATCATCAATTCTTGATTGAAATATACCATAAATGTTGTTCTTCCGTCTTGGACAAATGTAAATATTCCATCTGGGGAGCGTTTCATCAACATTTTCATCTGACAACTTTCCTTGATAATGATTGGCTGAGAGGCACCGTTACCATAGTGGTAAAAACGGATAAAACATCCGACACTCACCTCCAGGCGACAAGTCCTTTCGTGAAACGCTCCCCAGGTAATATACCACTGACATGAATATTTGAATGTAAGTGACTGTTAAATGGTGCTAAGCCAAGGATGAGAATCAATTAGTTTTTTTTAATTGTTGAATGACATTTCCAGTCACATTTTAACTCTTGAGGAAAATGATTACTTCTGCAGTTGGGGATAATTTATAGGAAGCAATTTGATTACAAAAAATGATAATCATTCCAAAAAAATATGGTACAAATGGTTCCAATTCTATTAATGGCATTCCAATCGCACCCCTACGAAAGACACAAGAATGTGAAATGTGCAACCTGAAATGTGGAACAGACGTAAATACCATTACTTTTTTTACCTCACGATCGTTTGCACCATTAATGACATGACAAAAGCTGCAGCGGAACATATCTACAAGTCTTTGTAGCACACTATTTTTCCAATGAATGCAAGATATAATTTCTACTTTCAAGACATCTACTATCGAAAAGGAAATGCAATAATCCTGCATTATGAAACTAATCAATTGTCAGAAATAGGAAACTAAGCAACACTTTGGCACCAATCTAAATGAAATTCAATTTAATACTTGAGTTGATATTCCGAAATTGAAATACATATCCAAAATTACATATGCTGTTTCTACTTTTTGCATTAGAAACTAGGATGAAATATGCTTTGCTAGTTACAATCACTATTTCCATAGGGATAGGGTATGGCAGTTCCATGACATTTGCTCCGACGACAAATGCTCCGCTCTAATTTCCACACACTAATCCAATGACCAACTTCAACCCTGGGTATAACAATATACCTCACCCTGAACCCAACATAACACCCTATTGCAACCCTAACCCTACATCTCAGACAAAAAAAAATTAGCCCGGAGCAATTGTCGCCGGAGCAAATGTTGTGTCACCGGTAATGATGCAGTCACACTAATGGGACTGACCAATGACATGCCACTTAAAATAAGATAATAGGTTTGCTAGGTCAGGGCCCGTCTTACAAAGAGTTACGATTGATCCAATCAACCACAACTAAGGAAAGCAAACATCGTCAACATCAAATATTCACGTTTGTTCAAAACATTTTCTAGATATGATGTCTCTTCATACATTCATAGTTTTCTTGAAAATTCAGTGTGTTTCTCTTTGTTTACAAAGGACGTTGTGCGAATTTCCTGAGGAAACAATTATGACGTTGATGTTGATCGGATCAATTGTAACTATTTGTAAGACGGGGCCCTGGAGTCAGTTTAGTTAATGTGACTGCAGCACAAACACTCAGAGAGTATCTTTGGACCTTAATGAAAAGCAAACTGAAATTTAAGTTTGTTGTCATATTAGGTCCGTAGTACCATTTCTAGGAAACATCTAAGTTACGAAAATCAACATAGAAAGATAGATCAACTATAGGGGAACTGGTTACACATTGCGTTAAATGTCCAAACACCCAAACTCTAGCTGCAATACATTGAAATTTTCAAATACTTTGGTCACTTCCAACAAAATGACCACCAAGAATCGGGGGGTCTGCGATACTGTGGTCTTACCACAGAGTCAAGGTCAGTCCTCCATCGCACTCCATCGCAGTAGTCCATCCAAGACACATGGAGATAAACAGCTTGCTGTTAAGCCTTGCATTGATCGCATCTCCAACTTCACTCATTTCAGAGTCTTTTTTTAAAGTCACATGACTTTCCATTGTCACCTGACATTCCACCCTACATCATAGATGAAGACTGCGTTTGCATGGCTTCTTGCTGCGCTTCTGATGTCTTGGGTTGTTCTACACTGCCACCCATGTCGTAGATCTGCGTTTGATGTATGGCGGAGGCATGCTTCATCAATTCCCAAGGGGTGATGGCTTCATGCTGGCAGAATACACATACCCAACTTCCAGGTTCTGAAAAAGAAAGAAAAAAAAAAGAATTGTTCTCGGTCTTCTGAAATTTGCCTGACAGTGATATTACCTTTCAGACTTCCAGAAGTCACACAGACAACATTGTGTCACAACATGATACAAGAATGGCATATCTTTGTTATCATGATAAGGTATGTTTTAACCTATCCCCCCCACCAAAAATAACTATGGATCTTGAGATAGTACTCTTGTGATAAAACTTGGTAGTTATTAATCAATACCAAAATATGTCCCTTGGGTGAAAACCAAGCTGTAAATTCCTATGTGAGAAATGAATAATGAAATATGTAAGAAATACAGCTGCAAAACACTTTCAAACAGTGAATTGAATACAGACGTAAACTCTACAGTAGACCTGTGAAAGATGTTTGTCACGTTTCCTAGATTTGGATGGGTCAGTTGCGGTAAAAGAAGCTGAGAAAACTGCCAGTGGAACAGCAATGTCCATTACACTTGCCCACTCACACGTAAGAACAATAACACAGCCGATTATCGGCTCACGGACCGCTCACTAGTATCGCGCTGGTCTATGGCTCTTCTATGCTGCTGACTGCTACGGGGACGTCGACTGAAATCAAAACTGTCTCCATCAATGAACGAACGTGATACTGTTGGTTTCGCTTATGTTCAAGAGCAATACAAAGTAATGTGGTTGATGTACAAACGATCAACATCATGAAACCTTAGGCACCTTGTCAAAAGTCAGAGCAAAGTCTTCCCCCTGCAGGAATCCTGAAAGCAGCTTATTGATACAAATCCTCAAATTTTATTAGGCACTACATTTTATCATAGGACAAATGCAGGAAAGCTGTCATGACAAGACGCATAGCACCTTCATAGAAGATCTTCTGCCAAAAGACATGGCAAAGACTTCTGACAAGTTGCCTTAAAACAAAATTTAAAACTCACCATCACCACTCTTGGTTAGTCTATTCCTCTTCTTCATTGTCACCCCTTTAGCTGGAATGGTAGGCAGTGAGGAAGGATCAACATATGCTCTGTCAAAGACAATCAAACATGAAAACTATCATTTTGCGATGAAATTCAAGTCACCGCATTCAAACACTACCTATGCCAGTCATGGCTTGGCAGGAGGGGATGCCTGCCATTACACTGTAGATCAATGATGATTCAATACAAATCAGGTGCATTGCATTGAATAAACCAGTTATCATTAAAGCAAAAATAATTTGTAGGGGTAGCTTAAATAAAATGGCATGTAATCACATCCCAATACAAAATATGTTAGGAGATAAAGATGGCTAGGGTGTAAAATCTTACTAACACAACTGCTTTGATGATAAACATACCGTACAATAAGTCTATAGGTGGATTCTACCCCTGAGATAAGGGGAAAGATTTAACAGATTTTTGTGCACAGTGCAAATTTAAGTCCAGCTCACAGATTAATGTAAAGGTGTTTCCAATGTGTACTTGTTTGTATCAGGAGTAAATAAACACAACTTGATTAAGATCTACTCATTTTGCTGTTATTATGATGAACAGCATTTGCAAAGTGCCATTTATGTATTAAAAAAAACATTCAAAGACGCCAGCTCCCGAATATGTCACACTTTATTCACTCAGTTGCTAGAAAAGATGGGTCTTAAGTTCAGATTTCAATATCTAAATGTTGTCACAATCACAAAGTTGGATTGGTAGAGAATGCCAAAGACGAGGAGCGACTGATGATAAAAACTCTACCTCTGTGTGTTTTCAGCAGGTACCTGAGGACTTGAAGAATAAGTAAAGCAGGAAGAAGTCTTGGCCACAGCTGAAGTACACTGATTAGTCCAGTTACATAGCTAGAGGCCAAGTTAAGTACAGCTTATAAGCTTTATGTCCTTCTCATATTTCTACTTCATTTGAAACAAACATTTTTCAGTTGGACTTTTGAATGAAAATACACTGTATTTAATGTATTTAGTAAAAAAAGGAATACTTACACATAACCACAATCATGGTTAACTTTTTTGAAGCCTCTTGGTCTGTTTAAGTCAGGATCACTTGCCAAGTATAAATCTAATGATATCAAAGACAGAACAATAAGAATAAACATTCATAGAAATAGAAGTGATTGTAATGGACAGGGGTGTAGACAGAGCAGGTATAACCCCCAAACTTCTGAAGTAGTCTGCTGTGCAAACCTTTCGCTTGAGTTAAATGGCACGAATGCACAGCATTAAATGACTTGTGCATCGAAAGCCCTCTCGATGACAGTGAAACAGCAAGTTTTATATCATTTGTGCTAGTCTTGTGTGAAGACCCACTTGTTGATCAAAGTTTCAAACAGGGTAAGTGCCTGCAGAAAAATGTCAATGTAGTCCAATTGAACAACAACTATAAATTTGTACGGGTTACTCTGAAAAGCGACTACAAAAAGATTTCTGCTCAGGAACCAAAATATTGATGGTCTCTGGCTTATTACTATAAATGGTGTGTTTTTTGCAAAGAACAAAGAACTTGAAAGATGTAAATTTCCACAAAATTAAATGAGAAATTATCCATTATGTACAAATAAGATATTGCATAGGATGTTTCAATTTTGATTTCTTTTTTTATTGACCAGTACCAGTAACAATTGCTGCCATGAACGTAAAATATTTATCGACTTATAATGACCTAATATTCCTACTATTCCTATCATTCTGAACCGAAACCCGTCACGGCTCTAACCTTAAAATTTTTGAAAGAGAGTATCGCTGCTTGAATAAATAAAGCAATTGGACCAATATTTTTTAAACCCTAACACTGAACAAACATAGGCAGTTTGTATAACTTCAATGAAGACACAGATTCTGAGGTGTGTATATAAAATATAGAAGTTTCTACAATAGTGGTTTCATTGTCCTCCTTCCAAATCATGACAGGCCTTGGCCAGATCCACAGGTAAGTACATGTACATGAAAATCGAAAATGCATTGCTAATAGAATAAACAACCAGTCAGCATGATACAAGTATGTGTTAAACACTAAGGCTCGAATTCACAAAGGTGGATTTGAAAACCCACGGTTGAATCCATGGTTTATACAAATTTTCTGTATAAAATACCCTTAGTTTATCGCGCATCGGGCACATGTATAAAAAAATTCCAATGCTGATGCACTTTATTTTCACAGTGCGCCAAATTGACACTGAATACCAGGGTAAGATAAGATTTTATTCATGAGACCACTGTTTGATGAGTGGACTCAGCTATTCAAAACAGTGGTCTCATGAATAAAATAGCGTGAATAAAAATAAAATAAATTTTTAGTAAAGCTCAGAAAAAATCTTGTTTTTGGAATCATAGACATACGTAGGAACCTCCTTTTGTCTAGAAAGAGATTTCTACAGGAATTAGGAAACGGTTTTGAGATATGAGATTCCCAACACTGCCATAATTCTAAAAAAAAAAAGAAGCTTTTTCTGAGCTGTCCTGGCAATGCATTATTGTATAGTCTCACCTAATGGTTGACTCTTGATGAGTTTTCCCTGTTCGCCTCTCATGGCATTCTTAGCTTGTTCGGCCGTTTCAAACTGCACAAACCCAAATCCGCTGTGGATGGAGATGGCCCTGATACGTCCGTATTTCATGAACGTCTCCATCAAGAGCTCCATGATGTTCTTCCGGTCCTCCTTCCTGGTGTACGTGTTCAGGTTGCCGACGAAGACGCGGGCCGCCTTGGCCGAGGGCGACATGTCGTTGGTGTAGTTGCTCACCGCCGGGTACTTGCTCATGAAGCTGTTCATGGCGGCTCCGCTCATTCCCTGGTGGCCTCCCATGCCTTGCATGTTACCCATGCCCATGCCCATCATGCCCATCCCCTGCATACCCATCCCCATGCCCATATTCCCCCATGTTCCCCATATTTCCCATATTCATCCCCATGCCGTGGGGACCACCGTGGGGCCCGCCGTGGTGGTGGGGCTGATGGCCATGGTGGCCGTGGTGGCCATAGCCGGGCCCAGAGCCATAGTTGCGGTGCATCGCTGAGAGAGGTCGGTCTCGTGGGCTGCAGACAAAAAAAAATTTACATCCTTGATAGAAATCATACACTTATCATGTGAGAGATATATTGAAAATCCCAAAGCAACATCCACACCCAATTAATAAATTTGAACGTACCAAAAAATGTACTTGAAGGGATAAAGCCTCGTCGATCTGGCACTGCACACTGGCTGCAGGGCCCACGATCAATTGGGCAAAGCAAATTTTCGTATTATTTCATTTCATGTCAATTTCGAACTATAAAATATGGATTTTCATTTTTCCATAAGGCAGTGATTTTTCGAGTTGATTATAAAGGGGATATTTCTAGAGAGAGTCAAGTAGACTGCTCCTCTAAGTATACACAACTGTGCATCACCTTTGTCAACATATGTCAAGTTTCATTAAGAATTAGGAGAGACTATATTAAACAATGCTTATTCCACAGGTTCAGGAAAGAATCAATTGTTTTTTCACTTGACAATGACGAAAAAAATATTTCATATACTAAAATACAAAATAGTGAGTGGAAGAAATCATCAGTCTCCACATTTGCATACCGATCTGGGGAGCGTTTCATCAATATTTTCATCCGACAAGTTGTCAGATCTGGGGCCCGTTGCAGAAAGAGTTGCGTTTAAACGCAAGTCAAAAAATCAATCGCAAGTAAAAAAATGCGCGCTGTTGATTGGTTGAAAATCAAATTACTATGATTTTTAGAGTTGCGTTTGATTACAACTCTTTCTGCAACGGGCCCCTGACATCTTTCCTTGATTCTGATTGGCTGAGACACACTGTTCCTATGGTAACTGTCGGATAAACTGGTACTTGTCGGATAAAACGTCCAACAAGTCCTTTCATGAAACGCTCCCCAGGATGTGCATATAAATATAATGTGAAATAAAGCAAAAATCTGAAATGTAACAACTTTCTTATTTTACATCCGATTTTGATGAAATTATCAGTGTTAAACTTGTTGGATTTTTTTTCCTTTTATTAAAAACAACACAAGTATAACACTGAAAATCTCATCAAAATCTCAACAAAATCAGTTGTCAATCCAATTGTTTTAATTCTTGGTAGAAAAAATTGAATAAACCTACATGTAATTTCAGGTAATAAAATACATGTGGGGATATGACATCATCAGCCCACCTAATAAATATTCATGAAGACATGCTTAGAACTGTTTCATCAAATCTTTAGAATTCAATAACTTTATATATTATTCAATTTTGATGAAATGTTTAGCTTTGTGAATTTTACTCTAATTAGATATAAATATTTTCAGACCGGAACACCCTTTAAGTCAGAAAAGTTGCATGTCTGCATTACAAGTAGAACATCTCTGGAAGTCTCGCCTGCATTATCATTTATACAATATAGCAGCAGTGCTGACTTTGGAAACTACTATAGCATAATCATTCACAAAAAACACAGTTCATATAATGATACAATACTATGTTCATTGACTATAAATGACATTTGACCTTGATCATGTGACCACAAGACTTATCAGTGATACTTGATTACCACTATATCCACATTTTATAAACTATATCTGTAAACTTTGAAAGTTAAGACAGCAATCTAATAATTTACTCCAAAATAGCCAAAGTTCATTGACCTTAAATGACCTTTGACTTAGGTCATGTGACCTGAAACTCACATGAGATGTTCAGTGATACTTTATTACTTTCATGTCCAAGTTTTATGAATCAGATCCATGAACGTTCAAAGTTATGATGGTAATTAAACAAATACCCCCAACATGACCAAAGTTCATTGACCTTGGTCATGTGACTTGACACCCAGGCAGGATGTTAAGTAATACTTGATTAACCACATGTCCAAGATTCATGAACTAGGTCCATATACTTTCTAAGATATGCTGTCATTTAAAAAATTAACCTTCGGTTAGGATTTGATGTTGATGCTGCCGCCGCCGTCACCGCCATCGGAAAAGTGGCGCCTATAGTCTCACTCTGCTATCCAGGTGAGACAAAAACCCTATCATTTAGTTGAGGTAATATGCACAATCAAGGTGTGCAACTGTGTTTTTCAAACTTAAAGGGGAAGTTCACCCTGAAGAAAACTTTGTTGTAAAAATAGCAGAAAAATTAGTAAAAAATATTGGTGAAACTGAAGGTTTCAGGAAAATCCGTTAAAAAGTAAGAAAGTTATTAGAGTTCAAAGTTTTGGATTTGTGACGTCATAGACGAGCCCAGCTGCCCCATGTGTTATGTAATATAAAATGCATGAATTTCAAATTTTGTATGGTTCCTGATGACTTAATTTTGTTTTCTATTCATGATCGGGTGTGAAATGATTTGTCTATTGATATACAAAGGGTTCAGTGAAAACCATTTTCATATTTTCTGAGAAAATGACATTTGATTTTTTACCATTCGCTATGTATGAATGCTGCTCGCATATGACGTCACAAATCAAATAATTGAAATTCTAATAACTTTTTAATTATTTGATGAATTTTTCTCAAACCTTCGGCAATATTTTTGAATATTTTTTCTGCTATTTTTACAATAAAGTTTTTGTCAGGGTGAACTTCCCCTTTAACTCCTTATATCTTTCAAAGTGATACATATATTTCTTTGAAATTTGTATAATAATTACCTATAATTGGTTAATCAACCACTACAAATTTAATGAAAAATATAGATAATGACAAGTGCTAATTAATACTAATTACCAGTACCCAAATTGCTGGAAAATAGCATGTAACACATATTTTTGTCACATAAAAATTTATTGAAAAGTTAATTTTTAAGGTCTTAAATAAAAACTACCCCTATGAGTTGTATTTCATCAGATTGCACTTTTTAATGGGCATTCCAATGATGCTATAAGTATAATAAACTACTTTGTGATTTTGGGTGTAAGAAAAAGCTATATGTGTCATAGTGATTTGACAAAGCGACACCTGAAAGTTTCAACCTTATACTAAAGGGGATAATTTGAACATTTATTGCCACTTTTTGCAATCACTGAGGAAAAATAGAGATACATATTGTGTATTTCAAACTGGGTTGAAAAAGAGCAAATTCTTGGTTATTTTAGTGTCTTCTGAAATCCCAGTGTACCCAAACCCTATCAAGATTGTGGAACTTGTTGAATTCTTTCATTTGATACCAAATTCACTGTTGCATCATACCTACTTTTCTAATTATGGTAATTTGTGTGATTTTTCTATTAAAAAACCTACAGATACCATAGAATTTTTGACAATTTTCAATGTAAAACTTCTGCATTACTCAAAAGTAATCGACCATACTAACGGAAAAAAACTTCAGTTCAGATAATCATACAAAATATAGTAAAGGATCATCCCTGAAAATTTCATAAGAAAATTCCACTCCAAAACAAACATATTGCAGTTAACATGAAATAGCTTTTTCACACCGAAAATACAGGAAGAAAATGCATGAATAAAGATAAGCATGTGACCTTTCTCATTAATATGCATATTTATGCATGTTTTGATCTTTTTTTAAATATCAATCAATGCAAATGGAAAAAGGCGTTAAAAAGTACTTTTCAGATATTTTCAAAATATTCATTGTCAGTTGCACACCGACTATTCTATTGACCTTGATCACCCTAATGTCCATATTTCATGAACTAGATCCATCTACTTCAAAGTTATGACATTTAAAAGTTAAGAATCAATGTTGATACTACAAGGTCAAAGTTCATTTACCTTAAAGGACCACAGACCTTGGTCATGTGACCTGAAACTCGTGCAAGATCATCAGTAATACCTGATTACCCTTATGTCCAAGTTACATGAAATAGGTCCATATACTTTAAAAGTAAAAAACTGAACCTTGGTGACGATGCTGCCGCTACTGCTGCTGCCGCCGCTGTCAGAAAAATGGCGCCTATAGCACTCTGCTAGATGCAGGCGAGACAAAATGAAATTGATAATATTCACAAGACTACATTTTCAAAGGTTACAAAAGATGATTACTGGGCATTGGGTATGCACTTGTAATTCAAGCACTACACAGGGAAGTGATGAATTGATGCAGAGGGTCAAGCCTTAGTCAGGTTTCTCGGATGATGACGTAAAAGGTTGGTTCCAGACGTAAATAGTTGTCTGATTGATACAAATCTGTAAAACTCAATTACACACATACATTACCCCCCCCCTCGAAAAGGGAAAAAATCATGTAATACTAGCAAAAGTAAGATGTAACAGTAAAATTGAAATTTGCACATATCTTGAAAATATATAAAGTATCAGAAATTTCTACAGAACCATATTTTATTCATACATCCATAGAAAGAATTGTGAAAAAAATGCTTGAAAATAACGAAAACAATAAACAGTGAACAATAAACGGTGAAGAATAAAGTACTCACCAATAACGGCTAAAAAAAAATCAGCGGTCTTTCAATAAATGACACCACTCTGCATAAAATAAATCAAATAAATATTAAAAGAAATTATATAAATTTTATATTTTAAACAAGCTTGATGAGAAAAAAAAAGTTTAAAAGGTCACATTTGAACTGAATTCTGAAGTTAAATGAGCGAAAAGCCCAAAAGATAAAAACCAAACGGTCATGAGCTGTGTACAAACTTCATTCAATTAAAGTGGAAGTGGATTTTCATTCTTGCTTTAATAGTTTTATTTGCTTGGAATTGGAAAATTGCCGGGACATATCGCGCTGATTTCTTGCATCTTGGCAATACTGAATACAACTGCAGAGATGCCAAGTTCAAAGACCAGCTATGCGTGAGATTTTCTGTGAATCTCAGTGAGACCACAGACATTGTGTACAATGTATATGGAGATAGGCTGTGATAATTGCGTGAGACAGAGATTTTAGGGGATGAACAAGAGTCCAAAATGCTTGAGTCTCACGCATAATGCGTGAGACTTGGTAGCTCTGCAACAGGCAAAAATTAGTTTTAATTAACCTTACTAACGACTCAGTCTAAGGCCCTCATTTTAAGATCGTGAAAGGACTTATCCCGTTATAGATCTAAGATGGCGAGGCCCGAGGGTGTCGGTCTAATTCCAAATCCATTATGACCGTTAAAAGTACATTAATCTGAACTTGTCTTGATTGATAAAGTCTGTAAAAATGTTCAGATGCTAACTGGAGCTGGGACCTGTTTGTAACGTTAATTCTGCTTTAGGCCTAACGTTAGGCCCTGCTAGCTCTCACTCAGCTCAGTCTCTATCTAATGAACACACACCAAAACAAACACGTTGTTCGGCTACACACATTCAATGCAGCTGCAGTAAACGTCATTTCTCACGACTGTCATTGTATGCTCAACTAACTCGATTAAAAACATCTCCCTTCCTACCTAGCTATTGAACCTATTTCCCTAATAAAGACGATCATTACATTAGTTATGAATATTACTTCACATCAATCAAAATTTTTAACTGGTTAATTCACTAAAAATGAAAAATGTACAAAATAAAACACCCACGTGTAACATTTCCAGGTGAACCAGACGGCAGAGATCAGCGTACAAAATACATAGCGAGATAACTATAGCTAGCTAGCTGCGCTAAATAAACCCAGCGAGACGCAAAACGTCGTGCATGCCCGGCCGGCCGGGCCGCACCGGCCCTGCCGTGCCGGCGATGCCGCGCCGGGGACATTACACAGAGCTGCATCTTGCATGCTCGTATGCGCACGTGGGGTCACTGAATAATAACTTCCTCAATTAATCAGTCAGGGTGGGGCACAGCTAGCGAGCTGGGGCCGATTGCTCGAAAGGGTCTTTCAAAGGACCGTCTTTTGTGTCGCTCATCTTTCTGAAATGTATGATAAACAAATAAAATTTGTTTGCTAGAATTCAAATAAATTTGTATACAAATTCATAATATATCACATTATTTTATACAAAAAGGTGTTTTTTTTACTCTAACGGATGAACAAAATATGTTTGCAGGTAATGAATTTATTTAAAATGCGTTTCACATGGCGCATCATATTGGGCGACACGAAAGACGGTTCTTGCAAAAACCCTTTCGTGCAATCGGCCCTGATGGACTCCTAATAATGGAAGACGAGAATTGGAATTGAGGAATTGAAGATGCATGCTCAGTGCTCACTCAGAGTCACGGTTTTCTATGGAAATTTTGAGGTCAAAAGTCAGTAACTTAAAATGAGCTGATGATTATTTATTTTGTATTTCATTGGGGGCCTGCATGAATAGGCATATCTGCAATTCGAGCCCCGAGGTGCCACTTACATTGACGAGTGGATACCATGCGCGACCAAAAAACACGTAAAAAGGATGTCTTTTTTACGATAGGGCACGTTACGTACGTAACGTGATAAGGGTGCCAAAAACACAAAAATAATGAAAAAAGGGTAGCTATTTCGCTAGGAAAATTACGTGTTTAGGGTCTAATTTGTGGGATGATAAAACAAAATTAAAATGTTTTATAGAGGATGTCATTTTTGCCCCAACACTTCGTGTTTACTGAGAGTCCGATTTGCGCGAGGTGTAGAAATGGGGTCGTAAACCAAATAAAGCTGACGATCCAAGGAACCGTAAGAATAAAACATTCCTGTACTTGTTTAGGGGTCCATTTCAGGGAATATTTGCCAAGAGTATCGTTTTTGTTTCCAATACTTGTTAAGGGTAGGGTTTCACACGCCAATACTTGTTAAGGGGTTCATTTTCAGAATATGGAAATTACGTGTTTAGGGTGCTTTTCGAGACCCCTTGGTCTCGCATGGTATCCACTCGTGAATCGAAGTGGCCCCCCCGGGAATTCGAGCACCAAAATCAACTTCTCCTTGTCCCTTTTTAGTCAGTGTACTCCCTCATCTTGTTTGAGCACATGCATTTGGTAGTGATATGTTGGTATTATTATGCATGGCCCAAGAAAATGTTCTTATCCTTCCCACCTTACTTTTCTTCTAGAAATAACTTCTTCTTCATCATCATCATCATCATCGCATCCCACTCTTCATCAATTCAGCATCCTCATCGCCATTATCATCATCATTCTCATTACCATTATCATAAATTTATAATCATCCTCATCATCTGATCATCATCACCATCGGCATGATCATCATCAGCATCTCCATCATCATCATCAGCAGCATAATCATCACCAATTTATCATCATCATTAACAACATCATCCTCATCATCATCATCATCGGCATAATCATCATCAGCATCACCAAAATCATCACCATCATCAGGCATCACCATTATCATCATCACTATTATCATCATCATCATCATATCACCACCACCACCACCATCATCATCATCACTATTATCATCATCACCACCATCATCATCATATCACCACCACCATCACCACCATTATCATCATCATCATCACCATCATCTCTATCATTTATAAATCATGTTAACAGGAGGCTTCAGGGTAATAATGTCATGAAGTATATAGTTTTACATTCCAGACAAACACATCCTGTGAACATTCCACAAAGATAATGAAAACACATTACCCCCATTATTGTCTATTTTTTTTAAACAAGAGACAAGTTTATTGATACAATTTTCCAGGTTTAATACATACAACGTAATAAGTGCACAAGATGAGCTGCTAAGCAATGAAAAAAAAATACTCTCAATGCACCAATCAAAATGAACTTGGGATAAATTCCAAGCCACAAACCATTAGCACAGAATGTAGAATGAATAATAATGATTTTAGTATTTGGTAGCTTTTTTTAAAGAGACAGAGCATAATGAAAAAAAAACCTTCTAATTGCTCTATCACTATCAATTACCAAAATGGCTCTCTAAGCAGATTTTTTATGACAACATTGATTAGGCCTCCTGTCTACATCCTAAAATCATAAACCATCCCAAAATACTCAAACAACCATGCTAGTAAAACAAATAAAGATTATATTTACCTAAAAACAAACACATTTATAAACTTCATATAGTCATACCAAGTAAAACAGGAATCTAAGAATGAAAGGATTGTAAGTCAATAACCAATTGTACAAAACTATAACAAGTACGGTACACTTCATAGGATTAAACAATATAAATGGGGTATTCGCAAAAAAATGTGCTTGCAATTGATATTTAATATCACATGTAAATTTGCAATTGATTGATCAATTGTAAATAAACAAAATCAATTTACATCTTTAGTAGCAAGCAGAACAGAATTCGATTGCAAGCCCTCTGATTGATTTTGAGACTTATTACTGACTTACCCTTTTAGATGAACAATACTAAGAGAAATATTGAATGAATACTTGTGAAACATCCTTTGGAAAATGTGGCTTATAATTATTGGTCACTGCTACTTGCATACATGTACATCGAAATCTAGACATCTGAAATACAATACTTTGTGCCAATCATTATACATATTTGCTGCTTTAGTCAAATTAAAGGACTTAGATAAAAGTTGCTAAAGTATAACAAACCACAATTAATTTCATTCTTATTCATGAACTAAAATAAGCCCCCCCCAAAAAAAAAAAAAAGATGTACATTTTCTTTCTTACAGGAAATAAAATATATTTAAAAAATCAAGATTTGTGCACCTTCTGCTTGCTTAAGAATGCCTAGACAATGTCCTATAATTGAACAAGTTTGAAAAGAACTACATGATTACATATTGTAAGCTTGGAAATGCAGCATTAATCAAGAGCATCGCAAAATGTGTTCTTTCATTTGCTTTCTACCTCAAATCAATCAATAAGTAATGTCCTTCAGTCTTTCTGAATTCATAAATATTCACTAACGACCAAGAATAATGACCCTCTAACAAAAAAACAACAAAACAATCGTTCTCAGTGACTGTCACGTGACCAAAAAGAACAAAAAAATCAATGTCTTATCATTAAATGGCACAACATTTTGACCAAAAATAAGCAAATATTGAAATCTTTACTAGGGAAGCATACAGCCAAACATTAGCATTGATTGCTATTCGGCATCACTGCCCACTTTTAATAGGGGCCAGCCCCTTTTAATTACTCCTTACAAAAGACAATACATTTTTCATTCTTTTTTTCACTGTTTTTTTTGTTTTGTTAGCATTTCTTACATAGAATACATTTTATCAATACATATTTACAAGAAACTCTCTGTACCATCATTTAACATGAAAGGTATTCCTTTTTACGCTCTCTCAACTTTGGTCACTGATGTATTTGCTGCCTTTTCTAGTCAATAAAGCAAATTAACATTACATTACATATTTACACTAAATTCTCTTCTTTTTTTGATTGGCGGTCATATAATATTAAACAAGCATTGTCATATACATGCTTTCAAGTTTCAAGTCATGTGGCCTATAAAAGTATAGCAGCAATGCAATCTCTTCCACCCAAAGTTCTAAACCCATATTTAGACAACTTAAATAAATTTTACTTGAATGGGTAAATCCAAATCAAAGCATCATGCAATGCTTTGACTACGGTACATGTTTGACTTCTGTAAGATTGATTTTGTTGTTGCTGTTGCAGATCACAAGCACTGGTGATTGATGTCACTATCCATCGCAAAGTGACAGTGGAAAAATTCATAAAATTGAAGAATGGAAGGTATTGATTTTTTTTTGATTGACGGAACAGAAAAAGTAGCATATATTGGTCATAATAAGATAGCTCTGAGTTGACATCAATCACCAGCAGTGAAAATGTGCCCTACATCTACAACTTCAGAAAAAAAGAGTCACAAATCTGTCATGAACAAAAGATCACCCACCTCAATTGAAATGTGTTGTTAAGAACATACACTGAAAATAGAATGCTGACGCACTTCTGTTGATGACTCCTTCATAATCATGACATGCCCTTATTATTAGAAAGAGGTTATGGAGATATTTTTTCATTAATTCAATCAATAATATCGATATATCCAATCACTTCTTTATAAATGAATGTTTCCTTCATCACTTTAATTCTATATCTCTTAGATAATTCTTTTTTGGTGCATTGTGTGCTGTCTACATAATTTAGTAACTGAATTAAACCTTAAATAATGGCACACCCAAGAGCACACTTTAATATTTCGAGAGGCAAATAGATAGTAAAGGGATATAAGGCCATGATGTCACCTAAAAATCTATTCTATTTTGTATTTCAAATTTGAAGTGGTTGGTTGCTTAGAACATACTACAAAACATGAAATGAGAAATACCGGGTACTATTTTCTTATGTTGTTCAATACACTACGCATAAATAAACCACAACATTTAAAGTTTTAAAGACTAAAAATTAAAATGACTTCATAACTCACTAAAACACAAAAATTAAAAACAATACTTAACAAATTAAATAAATGTTAGATATTTTTCAACTAAAAATTAAAATAACATGTAGACTACAAAAGTCTACAGTGGAAAACTAAAAAAAATAAGGGATTGTAAAATAAAATGATCCATTGACTCTAAAACTGAAGATAAGAGTCCTGCAAAAGGTATAGTGCGGTGGTAAAACACATATTCAAAAAGTTAACAATGATCCACTTAACAAGTTCTAGATTAATCATCATGTTAAATATACATATAGAGGCAAAACTGTCCATTAAGATTTAAGGCCATCCAAGGGGAAAAAATAGTGGCCACTGGAGACAGTGGTTCTATACACTCAAAATTCCAAGGATTTAAAATAAATCCAAATCAGCTGTGACCAGCTGAAGGTTGGATTTATTTCAAATCTTTAGGATTAACTTTCAAATCTCAAAAGATCAATTCATATCTTTTAGATTTAAATTTAAATCTACAAGGTTTAAAACTAAATCTGGCTGGTCACTATTCACAGCCAATCTGGATTTACTTTAAATCCTTGGAATTTAGAGTGTAATATATATATATATTTCTTTCAGATGGGAGACAATTCAGATGGCCCCTAAAGGCAGGTTTTCATCATCGAGACAGGTGGCTGCTAAGACATGTTTGACTGTACTTGAAAAGTGAATAGTTCCATAAATTTTTCAACAGTCATCTCAAACTTTGAAGTCACAACATGACATCATCATCATAATAAGTTCACTTCTCAAATTTGATCACCATTTTAGATCATTATAGAAAATATTTTAAGTATGATTTGTACAGCCCAATGTAAAAAAAAATTGCTACTCAAAAGAAATTTTGTGTAACATTCATAAAAAAAAAATGTGGAGCAAATTGCAATGCGATACCAGGAAAATTATTCCCTGCATCATAATACACTGTAAATTCTATTTCTGCTGGACTTTTCCCATTCCTTTTATCAATATTTTCATGGTATGTAATATTTAACATGAGATTAATCAAAATATTCCATTTTACTCATACCATGACCGATGTCAGGATACATATTATGTGGACGAAAGGGTTTTTTAAAATGAAATATGATACGACAGTAAAAAAGAAATTTTACTACGCACCAGCATTATTTCACACTTGGCAGTAACTGCAGCTCTTATCCTATGATGCAACTTCTTCAAATAAAAAAAAAGTCTATTTTCAAACACATGTATCAGTATCCCTAAAATCAACTAAAGTCAATTTTGAATATATATCAATGGTATTAACATAGATCCACTATACCATTCATGTCAAACAATTGCTGAAGTTTGCTTGTACAAGACCCTTAAAGTAGTACTGACTATGTTGGCTATTTCAATCATCAAATGGCAACAACGTGAACTTCCTCACACATCATATTACATGCACTACTCAAGCCATATTATCAGGCATCAAGAAAATCTAATTTGGATTATAAAGAAAAAGAGGGAGAGAAATTCAATCTCCAAGAACCAAACAATCAAAATAGATCCAATGGGTGCTGGTATTGACAATATGCAGTGGTCACTGACCTTCTGATGATTTCACAAGATTCAGAGGACCAAAGCAAGTTTCTGAAACCTGAAAAGTTCTTTAATCTATTTATAGCCTTAAAATCATGAGATACGCTAGACCCGAAGTGAAAGAACCTACCAGGTCCTAATAGAGTATTCAACTAGAGCCTCTTTAAAAAAAAGGGTTGTAATCATTTCAAATTTAGGTACAGAAACACCAATACAATACAACTTTTCTAGGTTTACATTGGTTCCAAAGAACAATATTCCTTGCAAAAATGCCACACAACAATTCATTCAACAATATCATCTTTAACAATGTAAGTTGTTATAATAGCTGACCTGTGTATTCTTCTGTTACAATTGTACAAAGCTTGGATCATATTCACCTATCAAACAGGCACACTTCTTAAATTATAATTTGCACAGTGCATCCCACAGGAAATTGATCCCTTCTAGGACTAATGTTCCATCATTTGAAATCCGCATTATTGAAAACTTTTGTAATTGATAAATGAAATGACAATGTAGTAAAACAGGTATGATTAGGATGTGATATTAAGAGAACAAATTTAAAATGATTTATTATTTAAAAGAATGGCTTCACATAAGATTTTCCTACAATTTTTTCCCCTACAAATATTGTATTTTGTTGTGCAAATCCCCACTCCTTTATGTATATATTCACCATATGCATATTAGTGATAAACTGAAAAATATGAATAATCAATTCTGAATACTCATACTAGTTTACAATTCACGTGGGATTAAACAACAATAAATCCTTATAGTGTTTCTTGGGACACTCTGTATAATTGAAATAACATTACATCGGTGGATGCTCTTTGACAAAATTATCATACAGTATCTACCAATACTAATATCCATTGTACAGGGAAATCATAATTAATAACTCCATCACATATTATGAATCAATATATGCAATTCAATTTTCATAATGAATACTCAACATTCATAATGAATTATAATGAATAATACATGTACATAACAATTTTATGTTGCCTATTCATGAAGCTCATTAAGGTCACACAACGGTTTAGAACATATGATATACCATTTTATGGTGTTAATATACTGTACAATACAAAACATGGTGTTCAAACAGACCTTTGCTATGCAACTGCATATGGAAATATGTTCGTCATACACTAAAACAAAAAACATTTAAAAAAAGAAAAAAAATATCTAGCTTGGTTTGACCAAAGAAAAACTAACTAGTATGAATCTAACCCTAACCAACATTTATACAGACAACTCACACAATATTATACAGTTTGTTGTTTTCAATATATCACTATTATATCGCTATTCAGTTTGTTTTCATTACATTCAGTTTCCCTTTATAATACTTGTTTATATTTTACATCATAGGTCTATTATATTCCATGCTATAAACATTTAATCATTAAGATGCTCAATCAATGAATCAATATCTAAATATAATGGTCATTAATGGTAAACATTCTAATTTTATAATACACTATAAAACCTCAGGAAATGTTTCAGAAATCAGAATGAGGAATACAATATCAACATGATGATCTAGTATTGCAGTGTATAAGGCCTAGTATGTGTAAAACTCCTACAGATAATATCATAATATAGACCCATTTCCACACGTCTGATACACATGGATCCAATCAGATATGATTACTAACATGCATTCATTAGTATACAACCTATACTAATTGGTGAAATACTAAGTCCATGACAATCCAAGATCTTGGTTAGCTTTTGCTCTACAACAAGACATCTTCAAAATATCAATATTGTCACTGGAAAGGACTTACACTCCAGTCTTTGATCATGGATGTATGCTAATAAATATGTCCACATTAGAGAGTAAATGTGTACAAAGCCAGTGTTAATTTGACACTAGGATTTGAAGAAAAAATGTTATGCTTCATTTACTTATGCACCATTTTCGCCACAATGGCATTAACATGTATATTTCAAATATAGAGATGCATATATTCAAACTACACAATTGAGAGTTATGCCATGGTCACATTTGTTCTACGGCGGCCGTACAGCGAGTCGAAAACAGCCGTTTTAACACTTTTGTACCAGCTACATATAGGTGGTTTGAATAAAAATTAATACTGTTTTCGACTCGCCGTACGGCCGCCGTAGAACAAATGTGACCATGGTATAAAGGTTATATTCTCTTCACTTACTAGTACTATTGAAAATAATGCATACAAAGAATCTGTGAAAAGTGGCTGAGATAACTGTCTATTTTACTAGTAAGAACCATTTATATGCATTTTTATTTTTTTCTTTAAGGAAAAGGATTCAAATCCATAATGACTTCATAGAATCTTTGAAAACACTAGCCTATGTGTAATATTATAGAACAATTTGTCCTTTTCCTACCTTTACTTGGTGCGCTAATACAGAACCACACCCTCGGCAGCCCCATTTCAGAGTATCCCCCCACCTCTTTATAAGCTGCATGTTGGCAAGATGGATTGTCTCTATATGGTTCCATTGCCAGTCTTGTTCTTGTTCCCCGCCTTCAGGTCATAGATAAGCAGCTGGTGAACGGCAGCGGCATGCTTCATCAACTCCCAGGGTGAGACTTCAACGTGCTTGCAGATGGCACACACCCATGCTGGTGGTTCTACAGAGGAAAACAATAGAATACATTGGTACTCTTCATTAACAATTTGTGTCTTGTCCATCTACAGATACTGCTGGAAACTACAATTGGCTTACAAGATAATTGGTAATGCAACTGTTACAACAATTTCTCAGAAAATTAAATAAAACACAAGGTAAGGGTCTAAGTTCCGGATTGGATTACAATTTATTTCAGTGTTGGTTCAAGGTATGAAATCATGTTTTCAGTTTGCCTTAGTTTTCAGAAAATCCATCATCCTTTAAATTGTTGGTGGATCTACAGAGGAAAACATCAGAATACATTGGTACTTATCATTAACAATTTGTGTCTTGTCCATGTACAGATACTGTGGGAAACTACAATTGGCTTACAAGATAATTGGTAATGTAACTGTTACAACAATTTCATCAGAAAACAAAATAAAATATAAAGGGTCTAAGTTCCAGATAACAATTTATTTCAGTGTTGGTTCAAGGTATGAAATCGTGTTTTCAGTTTGCCTTAATAGTTTTCAGAAAATCCATCATCCTTTAAATTGTTGGTGGATCTACAGAGGAAAACATCAGAATACATTTGTACTCGTTGTTATTATCAATTTGTGTCTTGTCCATGTACAGATACTGTTGGAAACTACAGCTGGCTTTCTGGACAATTGTAAATGCAACTGTTGCAACAATTTCTCAGAAAACAAAATAAAAGACAAGGATGTATGATAGGGTCTAACTTCTGGATGATATGCGGAGTACAAATTATGTCAGTGTTGGTTCAAGGTATGAACTCATGTTTTGAGTTTGGCTTGGGTTTCAGAATTTCCATCATGCTTTAAATTGTTGATGGTTCTACAGAGAACATTGGAATACATATATTTGTTTTCATTATCAACAAATTCATGTAAAGGATATTTTCATCTACTCTCACAACATCCCATTGACTGATCAAAAGCTTATTTCAGCTTTAATAGCAACAAGAAATACCTCCTGCCTTGGTAATAATCATTGTCACTTTATATTCCATGGAATTCTGTACACAAACTGAATCTCACATGGCTTGTTGCAGAGGTTTATTGCAAAACATCTACACAAAATTACAAAATATTCTGAGTGAACATACCATCTCCACTCCTTTCATCATCCAATGTAGGATCTTGGAATCTACGTCTCTTGGCAGCTGACGGTTGAGCAGGTAATAAACCTGGGTCATAGAACTCACTGTTTCATAAAATGTAAGATATAACATCAATGTTATCTTTAACACATGCATATTTTAAGCAGGTTTATTCAATAACATACCTGTGTTTCAGCTATTTCAAAAGCTCAAATGCATTAAATACACTGAAGTATAATTATACTTTCCCCCTTTTAAGAGGACGAGAGAAGAAGAAACCATAGCAAAGAGTGGCACAAGAAATCAAGGAAAACTTAATTGCCCGAATTCACAAAGGTGGTTTTGAAAACCCACGGCTGAGTCCATGGTTTATGCAGATTTCCTATATAAACTAAGCTTAATTTACAGCGTTCGGACGCGTGTATAAAACATGTCCAATGCTGATGCGTGCATTTGTCACATTGCGCCAAATTGACGCCTGTTACCATGGTTAGATACGCTAATTTATTCATGAGTCCACTGTTTTTATTCATGAGTCCACTCTTCAAACAGTAGACTCATGAATAAAATAGCATATCTAACCATGGTTACAGGCGTCAAATTGGCGCACTGTGACAAACGCGCGCATCAGCATTGGACATGATTTATACAAGCGCCTGATATGCGCTAAATTAAGTGTAATTTATACAGGAAATCTGCATAAACCATGGACTCAACCGTGGGTTTTCAAAACCACATTTGTGAATTCGGGCCAATGTGTGCACGTGGACATGACATTCAGCATTGTCGCACTGGATGGCAGGGGGTTGTTTGGTATTTTTTCAAACATTGTGATCTGTATTCATGGGTGTTAAACTTCTGAATTACCCATGCCTGCCTTTAATCATGTTATTTGCTTAATCATGTTATTTTGACCCCTCCCACCCCCCCCCCCCCAATAAAAACAGTGTTTATCACATTCACTTTACTCAATCATGAATTAAACTGAAGAAAAAAACTGTAGAAAAAAACTGTATTACAATTCTAAAAACATCAACAACTGTTTCATATATCTATAATCTGAAATGTATTTTTGACATTACATGTAAACTTACAAATTAGCATACTCTCCAAAAGCTCTTTTGAATCCAACTGGTCTGTTTTCATCAGGCTCACTGGCAACACGTAAATCTGAAAGACAGAAACAATCAATCATTCACATGAAATTATCTTCGATATCATCAATGATGCATGCAATCATAATTATTAAATGATCAAACTCAATTTCAATAACCTTTACTCATTTTAGAAAAGCATGAATTAGTATCAATGAAATATCAAAGCTGCATATATCTGTGAATTTACAATGCATTATTTATATGCACGACATCAAGTACATTAAGCAAAAGCAATCTCCCTTGGGGAAAAGAATGCACAAGAAAAGGTTCTTAGAAAACACATGGATATGAGCAAAACAATCTTGTATGTAAAATTAAAGAAACAACTCAAGCAGATACTGGAATTGATAATCCTGCATGTGTAGTCAATATTATCATTTTATCATCATGATACTGACCGAGCTGATAAGCTTTTGAAAGAATTTCTTCAGCTCATCACTTACCTAGATGTTGAGCATTGTGCGTTCCCAACCTCCTCCCGTGCTCGGCCTCCACTGCAGCTCTGGCCTCGAGCTCTGAAGTGAACTGAATGAATCCATACCCTTTTTGGATGGACATACCGGTGATGGTGCCATACTCCCGGAAGATCTCATAAATCTTCTGCCTATCGGAATGCAGGGGGTTGAGGTTGCCAATGAAGATGCGGGAAGCCTTCGCTGCAGGATCCTGGTTGTTTGTGCTGGTGCCAATCGATAGGTGGTTTGGCGGGTTGTTGTGTGGGATGAGTCCTCCTCCTCCTCCGCCCCCTCCCATGAAGTTATTACCTTGACGCGGACCACCGAATCCCCTCTGTTCATTTTACTAGGATTTCAGGTGGTGGTCAAAGAGCTGTGAGTGTATGTCATAAGTTGGAAAATACAAGTTTGCATAAGCATGTTTCTAATTCATATACTGGTACTACCTCAAAATAGGAGTTTTGTATAGTTAACACAATACTATAACCAAAAACATATTTTTTACTAAAGAAGATTTTTTTTACCCATAACACACATATTTGTTATTGCCACTGCAGTTATAAATTATTCAAGTTCTTTTGCTCAACTCTATTATCGAAGGCCTAAAATTCATAGAGCAAAAAACAAAAAATTTGTTACAATACTTGTTTCTATTGAAATACAAATCCACATACAATGAAAATAAATGAATAAACAATAAAAATAAATACATATGAATACTTACCAAAATAAAAAAATTGGCAACTACAAGAGCTCTTGAAATATAAAAAATCTGAAATAAAATAACAGCAGAATAAAGACAAATAATGAATAAAGAATAACAAAATATACTCAGCAAATAATAAGTCTGCAAATCTGCAAGTTTAAGGAACACCTTGATGTCGTGAATTTAAATCAAATATTTTTTAGATTTTGATTTCTGATTTCGACGGTAAAAATGAAATAACTTACAATGAAATGTGCAAGAAATGTCACAGAAAAAGTATAAAATCTTGAAGCAATATACACCACTGTACATCAAGTATATTATGTTACGAGCAATAGTAATATTTATTTACAATCAAAATTTAAATTTTACAATAATTTTTATCTATAACATGGTCTTCAAAGCGGCATTTCATAACATCGCTCATCGAAGCAACGCCAATACAAAGTGGTTAAGTCAAGCCTACGTATTTGCAGTGTTTATGAATGGATACACGAGATCGGTGTGGTAAGAAACCTCTCATTTTTCTTATTTTCTGTCCAAAATGGTCATACCTTTATAAGGATTAGGTGTATAAAGATATGTAATTTCATGAAATTTTTGTTAAAAATGCAATCGGCAGTTGCATTGTTAAATATGAAGGAAATTCCCTTCTTGTGTACAAAGTTCGCGAGGCATAGTCTCATATACCTGGCAAGGCTCCGTGATGTAATGACATTAATATCAAAATCATAAAAAAATATCATCACAGAGACCTCTAGGGCAAGGCTAAGACTAGCTTTGGCAAATCCGGACATACAACGGGGTATCACTCAAGGGTTCATTACATGCTGCTACGAACAGAAAAATCAAAGCATAGAGGTCATGTGTTGTGGACACCAGAAGTGATGTCGTAACACGTGCGACCCACTACTTAGAAATCTACTGCCAAACGCAGTTCCTTATGAGAGGTTAGTATACTAGTACTAACCTTGCAATAGTGTGAGTGAACAGGGTATTAATTATATGCTACGGACAGTCACAAATGACCTTTATGAATGCTGTATGATCGATTTCATTATTTTCATACCACTTATTTCAAGTCACTATGTATAAAACTTGTTCACAAACTATGACAATAGCATCACAGTTAACACATGCATGGCCATCGCCTAAGGTTCTTGAATTCGCGTTGCACACTCCATAATCACAGAGTCACTTCCTTCTTTCCCATCTGTGAATGGGTTTATCAACGAAATTGTATTTTCTGATCATAATTCTAGCTCTAAAGCGGCGTAATTGAGCATTGTTTTGATCCAATCATGAGCTTTTGTGACATTTAGTGCAACTTGACCTTTGACCTTGATCATGTGACCTAAAACTTGTCAGTGAAACTTGATTACCCCTATATCCACATTTTATACACTATATCTATACACTTTGAAAGTTATGACGGCAATCTTATAATTACCTCTAAAATAGCCAAAGTTCAATGACCTTAAATGACCTTTGACTTTGGTCATGTGACCTGAAACTTGGACAAAATGTTCAAAGATACTTGGTTACTCTCATGTCTAAGTTTCATGAATAAGAGCCATAAACTTTCAAAGTTTTAAAGGTAGTTCAACAGATACCCCCATTTTGGCCAAAGTTCATTGACCTTGGTCATGTGACCTGAAATGCACACAGGATGTTCACAGTTCACAGTTCAGTGAAACTTAATTACTATGATGCCCACGTTTAATGAACTAGACCAATAAAATTTCAAAGTTTTGATAGTAATTCAACAGATACCCCCAACTTGGCCAAAGTTCATTGACCTTACATGACTTATGACCTTGATCATGTGACCTGAAACTCACACATGATGTTCAGTGATTTCCTAGCACTTCGTTTTATGCAGCTGATAGAGAAAGAAGTGCTCTTCTGTCTCCAAAAAGTATTTAAGTGACTTGCTTTACAGAGGAAAACAGGATTTTGCCTGATTGCGGGCTCTAAAATGGCACATTTTCGCATTAATAGGGAAAATACGGAAAAGGGGTGTGCAACTTCGGCGGCCCTCTGTGTGGTAGAGGCTTTGATGTCCCAGCACTACTTTATACGTAGCTGGTAGAGAAAAGCCTACTATTTTGTCCCAGTGATTTCATGACAATAACAGTGGTTTTACTACATAGCAGAAATGTTATTTTTGCCTCAATGGGGCCTCAAAATGGCAGATATTTACATTAATAGACAAAATACTTAAAGTGGCTGGGTGACATTGGCAGCCCCTCTGAGTGAGAAGAAGGTTGCCAGCTTTTCTTCATTTATAACAGATATACAAAAGGTTACTCATTTTTCTCTAAGTGGTTTCGAATGAAGATAAGATGGTTTCCTACATAGTAGAAATGCTATCTGCCTCAATAGGGACTTAAAAATGAAAAAAATTTCCAAGAAATAGACAAACCTTGGAAAAAGGATGAGGTGACTTTATCGTATCAATTTTTCATATCTACTTGAGATGGAAGTGGATATTGGTGTATTCCTATTTTGAAGGTTTGATATCTAAATTTCACTTTTAAATGTTAATGTTAGAGCTGTCACCCAGCAACATTTTGATACATGAATGACGTATTCATGACATATACAAGCGGAGATATGGGAACTTACATTTTACCTTACCCTACTGATTATTGATTTTTTTTTTGCTATTTTACATCGCTCTTTGAATTCGTCTGTAGAAAAAAGTGATACAATTTGAGACTACTAGCTACCTAGCAGTAATCAAGAGGGTCCATAATATCTCCCTATAATGTCAAACCTTTTCTGTGGTGTGGGTGGTACAAACTCCCTAAATAGGGCTCCTATGAGATTTTGCTCCCGTACTAAAACAAAGAGGTAATAGGCCAACGGATAAATCGCCATTGACACATCTATTTCACAACTGCTTTTCTATTCATTCCAAGATTGAATCAAGAAAAATAATTTCATTAATTACCCATTATAGCCTAAGGTATTTCCTGAAAAAGAAACCTTTACACTAGTGCATCTACTTTCATGAAATAATAAAATGGGCATAAAAAATGCCCTTGGCTTGGTAAATGCATACAATAGGATGGGGAGGTATTTATCCAAATTTATTAAAATGGTATTATTAGCCTTTCAAGGTAAATTACCTTTAGCTATAGTCCTATAAGAACTAATTTCTCAAATTAGGAAATACATGTTGGAACAAAGACCACTCCAGCAAGCAATTCTGAAGATAGGAAATCATAGCATAGGAGAAATTCTACTCTTAACTTCACAAGAATATTTTTTTTCAGGGGAGAAGGAACAAATAGAATATTTCCTCTCAGCTCCAGAGTGATTTCTCATGAACAGATTTGTAAAATCAGTTTTCAAAAAAATATTGATATCAATGATATGTTTTTGTTATATTTGGCATACGGATCGATGTACTTCAATATCAAAGTGAACATGTATGTCTTACTATATCTTCTATTCTTGTGTTGGAGAACTACTTGCTGTTTTCAATGTATCAACGTCTGTGACTGTGAGAGGAGGGGCTATGTAGTAAATATGGAATGCACTGAGCGTAACCTTGATGTTGTCCCAGAAACCCTCAGATGTGACGTTGGCAAACTTGACTTGAGAAGAAACTTCATCACTTCACTACATAAAGAGTCTTTTCCCTGCCAACGGGAAATGGTTTTGCTCCTTCTGTCCCACAATCAACTAAGCTACATTGAAGAGAATACTTTTGATGACACGCCAAATCTGGCATTTATCGTGCTTGATTCAAATTTTCTTCAGAACGTTCCGTACCTTGGTTCCTTACCTCTTATTACTGAGATATCAGTCAACCGCAATCATATCACCAAGTTGCATCATCCGATACTTCGTAATACCTCACAAACGGACCTTTCATTGCTTCAATTAGCATTTAACAAACTCGAGAAACTACCCCAAATTCACTTTAGAGTATCAGTTTTGAATCTGAAAGGAAATGCTATTACTGATATTTCAACAAAAATGCTTGCATATCCAATGGCTATATCAGATCTTGACATATCACATAATGATGTTGACTACATGGACAATCTACAACCAATGGAGAACCTCAAGACACTTACACTGGAATTCAATTTCATACGAAGCATCAGTGACACTGTGTTCAGTCACCTTCCTTCTCTTGAAACAATCAACCTCAAAAGAAATTACATTGTGGATGCCTTGCCCTTCAAAAATATGAAAGACATAAAGCACATCTTCTTAAACAACAACCATTTAAGGTTTATAGGTGCACCAGCATTCACTAATATTCCAAACATAATAGACATAGATTTAACAGGCAATGACATAATCAATTTCAAATATGAAGCTTCCTTCCTCACATCAGTAACACTCATTCTTTGTAACAACAACTTGCTAAAAATGAACATATTAAACGGGAGGAATAACTCAAAAGTGGAACATCTTAGTGTCAAGCACAATAAACTGGAAACACTTCCGCTACTTCATTTTCCCTTGCTGGATTCGCTTCTAGCTGAAGACAATATGATAACAAATGTACAATTTGGTGTCAATGGTCATCAAAATATAAAGTATATACATTTGACTAACAACCAAATAAGAAACCTCACCAGTTTTAGAACTTTGTCAAGTCTAAAGGAGATGGTGCTTGATAAAAATTTCATAACAACCTGGGATGATACATATTTGATAGGCTCATCCCAACTACTCAATCTGAGACTGAGCAATAACAAACTGTCAGAACTATCTACCTTTACACCATTCGCACATCTCCAAGAGTTAGATTTGTCCAGCAATATGCTTCACACCATACACAAGTCAACATTCAATACCACACCCCAACTTTCTGTTTTAAACCTCAGCCAAAATGAAATCTTCAGTCTCGCTTTTCTTGGCTCTATGTCGTTTCTTGTTGAACTTGATATCAGTCATAACAGACTAAGCGTAATAAACCCAAACGACTTTTCAAGTATAGTAAACCTCCAACATTTGGATTTATCATTTAATTTCATCACAGAGATTACTATCATAACACCAATCATGCACACTCTTCAAAATCTTGATATAAGTCACAATCAGTTGACTGATTTGAACTTAAATAACTTATTAAATCAAGAAACATTTCTTTATCTAAATATAGAGGGCAACAACATTACTCAGGTCATTTCAGTAGCTAATCATGTATATATAAACATCAACAGTAATGCCATTGGATTTTCAAATTCAAGTTCAATATCTGGAAGGAATATTCTAGCATGCAGTAATAACCTTAAAAACTTCAAACAGGTAATGATTTCATCAGAATTACAAGGGCTTTTCCTAAGCGTAAATCAGATTGCCTCTATACCCAACTTCACATTCATCTCGGCATCCTCGCTTTTGTTTCTTCATTTGGATGATAACCACATAGCTCATATATCTTCTTTAGCCTTCTTTGGTCTACAGAAAGTCCAAAGAATAAATCTGGAAAGAAATCATCTGGTGTACCTTCCCCCTGGAGTGTTCTCATACATCCAAAAGCTCAGGTATCTTCGACTGGGGGACAATCCTCTAACGTACATTTCAAATCGGCCATTTGCACAGATTAATGGCCTCTATGGGGCATACCTCGGTCGCTTTCCATTCTCAAACATATCCATGCAGGTATTGCAAGACCTTCAATTGGTGGAATTTCTAGATGTCTCAGAGAATTCTGCCTTTCGAGCATTCTTCATCAACAACCAGAAAAACTTGTCCATCTCAGAATTCCCTAATCTTCTCGTCTTCAATCTCTCCTCAAATGACCTTGGATCTCACTGTGCAGTGATGTCAATGAAGCAGGTGCAGATTATTGATTTGTCCAACAATAGCTTTATTTCAATTCCAAAGGATTGTCTGCCACAAAATATCAAGGCATACACACTCCATCTTTCTGGGAATAAAATCATGAACATTTCTCGAGATGCATTTCACAAGCATCATAGATTTTGGAAACTCGATCTTACAGACAATCGTATTGTGTTCTTTGAATGGGGCTCCTTACAGTATCAAACATACCTACTGGAGATAAATCTTGCAGGCAACAGACTTTCCAAACTTGACCTTGGGTTCTTGACATTCTCTGTGAAGATGATAATGATGAATCTTCACAATGTTCCATGGTCATGTGATTGTGACCTCATCAGAGCAGCTCGTAAACTTAATCAATACAATAAGATAATATGTGAAGATCCTCTGCTTCACGTGAACTCTACCTTGACAGAAGAGGCCCTTGCTGACAATCTAAGATGTCGACTTCAACTGTGCTCTGGACCAGATCAAACCCTGCTTTCGTTTGTTGGCGATACAATGGTTGAACTACCTTGCCCTATCATCACGCCAAACTTCATTTATTGGTCAGTTACATTTAACAGACAGCAACCAATCTCTATTGGTAACACTACCCCTCATCATTCTCATGGGGTTTCTGTTCTTCCCCATGGTGCTCTCCTTATCAAATATGTGACTAAAAACATAACTGGCATTTACACATGCTGGAGTGAGAATGAATTTGGGAGAACAAAGTTCACTATCAACATGCTTGTTCAGGAAGAGGCATGGAATAATAAAGGTGCATTTTCAAACTTTACATCAATGTTGGTGAGAGGATGGAAGAAGACACTGCAATGTGGGTACAAATCTTTTGCAAGTACAATCAAAAGTTCTTATGACCTCTTGCAATTGCTGATATTGGCAATCCATTCATTGATTTTATCAAAAACAATTGGCTAGATTAGAAAATTTGCTGGGTTAATGAAAAATATAGAAATAAACGGTAATTCAGTAAAGCATACGGGAAAAAATGGCATGCAGAAATAGATTCCTGCAACCTACCAATGTTCTCACCTCTATTCTATATATCTTTATCCAAGCAATTACATTTTTAACAGAAAAGATAAATAACTACAATGCCGTTTAAACTTCATTTCAATTTGATTTTGGAATATTTGTATATAATTTGTAAATGTCTCCCTGGGTTATAGTTAATGGTCATCTGTTCATTCCTTGTTTCTTTTCCTCCCTCTTTTGTGTTTGTAGTGTATTCCTGTTTAACATTTAATTCTAGTTTTTTTTAGTGCAATAGCCAGATCCACAGAACATTTCTTATCTGGATAGACATAATAGCGCTATAGTAGCAGTAACTTTGTAATTTTGTTAAAAGGTTAACACATTGGATTTATTACAAGTAGTAGCTCAGTAATAGTAGCAGTTATTGTTGTAGCAGTAGCAGTGGAAGAAGTAGTATAGTAGTAGTAGTAGTCTTTATAGTAGTAGTAGTAGTAGTAGTAGTTGTTAGGCTTACTTCATATTTTCTTATGTATAAATATATATATATATATTTGTGGGGTTTTTTTTCAATTCCATCTTCATGGAATAGGGAATGGCAATGTTAAGTTTGAAATGAAGTTTGAACTGGGTAACATGTTGTGTTTGTAATATGAGTTGCTGTGATATCTGAAAACAATATTATAATCTTATAATATTATAATCTTATAAAAAAAATTCTTTGTTGAAATGTACAGAATAGGGAATGGCAATGTTAAGTTTTAAATGAAGTTTGAACTGGGTAACATGTTTTGTTTGTAATACAAATTGGTGTGATATCTGAAAACAATATTATACATTTTCAAAATAGATTTTCTTTGTTGAACTGTACGAAATTTCAGTGTAAGAATGATATCCCCGGTTATTACATTAGAGTTGCCCTGATACAATTTCAAACACATTTCCGCTTATGACAGTCCTTCTTTTGCCATTGTACAATTGGTCATTTTCAAACAAAATTGGACATGGGGGTGAAAATTAAACCTTGCTAGAAATCATTAGGCTTCAATGTTTTTTTAAAACTAGACATCTTAAAGTATATTTTTCCATTTCATTTACATAAAATTATTATGTCTTGAGATACAGTGAATTTTATGCAAGGGAAATTAAATGTTACAAAATGTTGATTTTTGCATTAAAATTCACATATTGCCTATCACAATATAAAATTTGTATTAGAAGCGCATTTGTTGGCAAGATACAAGCCGTGTATTGTATCTAACTCCTAACTAGCAAAAAAAAATTCTGTGAAGTGTTTTTCTGAAAAAAATTGGGTTTCGAAGGTTTCAAAACTGGTTGTCGTGTCACTCACGTTTTAAATGCAAAAAGTTTTCTAGAGCTGTGTATTCTGAAAATTAATTTATCCCAGTACTGGAGCAAATACAGTTTATCTGTACCTTATTGTATATAAAGTAACTTGGTCCAATGTGTTAAGGTAAAGCTAAAATTAACTGTTAAGGTTGTGTCGTGTCACTCACAATGTCGTGTCACTCACAAAATGTCGTGTCACTCACGGTATTATATTGTGTATAAAAAAGGACATCCAGTAATTTTTGAAGCATTTTACCAGGGATACAGTCAAAATGTTGTTCCTGACATCATTTAGGCCTATTTTAGGCTAATAATTTCCTCCATCTTCCTAATTTTACTCCTTTTTATGGAAATATTGAATTTGACATTGAGTTCATCTATTTCTCTCCTAATTCATATTTTGGTGAATGTACTGTGATTAAGAATATAACAACATAATCAATCAACACAAAATTATGAATGTATCAAGAGAAAAACCACTATACTTTTATAGCAATGGACATATTTACAATGCATAAAGGGTTGGTGATGGTTCAAGTCATACCTAGGTATTACTCGAACATTCTCTGTCTCCATTTACAGAAATGAGCAGAAAGTTCACCTTTCTTTTGAGCAATGTTATTTCTTTGTTATACTCATAGCTAGAAAAGTCAGGGATCCTTTTTTGAAATTTGCAGAAATTTTAGTGGTAAAGTAGTGTACATGAGATATAAGAGATCACCATGAACACCAAACATTTTTTCAAATTCCGAAAAGAAAATATTTTTATTTTCCTTCTGATTGACTAAATCAACCTTTTCATTTGCCATAAAGCTTGTATTCCGGGACATGAAATAAACAAATTTGCAAGAAAACATAAACATTTCAGGTGAGAATGTACTGAGATTTGATAGAACATTTTGGATATTGCTTGAAGCAGCTACATGCCAAGTTCAAAATCATTATTTGTTCGGCCACCATTCATACCGCTAGTGATTAACTACGTGAAGGGTCTGAACAGCAAACTACCGTAAGCGTGCCGATGTGTGTTCAGAGCAGATTTGCATTTACACATATTCATTACAACAAAATGGTTCATGTAGGTTCCAACAAGTCCCAACCGAGACCGCATTTTGATTTGAGCAACTTTGGAAGGGTTGCCATGTACTAGTAGATCATTTTTTTTGGGGGGGGTACCCTGATAAGAACAGAGCTGGACCTGGAGGGGAAAAAGCTATTGAGGTATAAAGGGAGCCTGGTTGGGATGCTAAATTGGATTTTAGTGTGACATCCAAGGGCTTAGAAAAGGAAAGGCTAATGACTTGTAGTTGTTATCATGTAATAGTAGCAGACTGCAAGAATCAGGTACTGACTGCGTCTTTCACCTTGTGGCTTCCCTGGATTCCTGTGGTATGGTATATGATCAAATAATATGTGTCTCTTAGTTATATGGACAGGAATTCAAGACTCCATGATGAAGAAATATATTTTAAAAAACATCATCATGGTGTCTTCAATACTAGATAAGTAGCGGAATGAGTTTCGGCTAACAATAACATTATTTGTGTTATGAAGCAATGTTAGCTGACAACTCTAAAATCCATACAGTAAACATGTATGGCAGTGAGTCCAAACTTCGCGCGAGTCCATACTTCGCGGACGGTCATCTAAAAAACTACTAGCCATTATCCTTAAAATCTGACATCATCAACGTGAAAAGCAACCTAAAATTACCCTTTGGTGTAGTATTCATGAAAATATTGACAAAAGATCGGCAAATTTGTCACCGTTAGCGCCCATTTTGAAGAAATCCGATATTCTCAACAAGCATCACGATATCACCATTTTGCAAGCAGAAATCATCAAAAACGTGGTTTAGTCACGTATTGTATTACTGGACACTATCATATTTCCGGATGCCCATATTACTGCGTACGAAATCAATTTTGTACCGTTAGACTTCACCAGTTCAATTTCACAGATCAATTCAAGGAACAAGATTGTAAAAACAAGGCGAAAAAATCCAACTTCTACCTTATTTTTCTCTAAAATGACAGAAAATGCTTAAAATATCATATAACATAGTTTTGCATTAACAATTGATCTATTTTCTGATGGAAATACTGACTCAGAGATGCCAACTTTTGGAAATCAGATATCAACCCATCAATACGCCGAAATCACACACCGATATTCCACCGCACGACTCGACAAATCCAGTGGCCGCGAGCGCACACGCCTCGCGAAGCTAGCCGGGCCTACCGGCCTGGTGCACAGTGGATTCCCGTTGGGCATATCACATGCACCAGCTTTTCGCTGCTCCTTATTTGTTAACTTTTCACACAGAATTTAGTAGCAGCGAACGTAATGGAGTTACTACATGCTAAAGTTAGCAGACGATACATGTCCTTCCAATCCAATTTGATCAATGCAAAAAAATTGTAATTTCGGGAGGATAAGGATGGTAATCGTAAGGGCGGGAGTTGGGATGAATTTTCGGGAGCCTCCCGATTTCATCGGGAGGGTTGGCATCTCTGCTGACTTGATTTGCCAAATTTCAATCTCGTCCGCTCCATCGATCAGATCGTCGACGGCTAGTTCTCAAGGTACCCGGTATGGGGGGCCGTGCGCCAGGTTTACCGTGATAGAGAGCCGTCGACGATCGACAGTGCATCGATAGAACTTGATGACTGAGGATCACGATATGAACGAGCATTGATACTGGAAAGTGCCCTATTGATTGCGCAATTAGAAAAAAAATAAAATTAGTTAGCAAACACAACTTTATTACAAAGATCTGCTCAGAATCGATATAAGAAAGCAAACAAAAACTTAGAATATACTCATGAGACGATATATCATGAAAAAATAACACCAATTCTTTCTTACATCTTTATAATCAAGAATATTTTTACGCGACCGGAATTATGATGTAATTTGTCACGCACGAAAATAATTGTTTTTCGCGAAGGGGTATGCGGTAAGCGCGGTGCAAAGAAAACGGTTGGAAAATATATAAATTCATCATATTCATAATTTTCAAAATATTTGGAATAGCAAGTGATTTTTCTTGATTGTATTTATTCTAGTTGTCATTTTTAAAGCACTGAAATAAAGGTGTCCGGCAATAGGTTACACTGCCATACTAACCATTTCTGTAGCATTTGCCGTCAATCTGATATAAATATTTCAGTTTCAAAGCTTGAGTTTTTGTTTAAATCTCCACAAAAACTTTGGTCCTTGGGTCACACTTTTTCAGAATGGTTTTCCAGAACGGCGAACATTCGCCGACCGGAATAGAATTTGAGATCGCGATACCGGCGAAACTCCCTTGACCTACTTTACATTATCGACTATCGTCCATGATTTTATACGGTAGGATGGGGGGTCGGGTGTCCGGACACTTCATCTTTTTGAAGCCTTCTATTTTGTCTGTGGATTACACTGAAAATATGAATTCATTCCTTGTAATCAGCTTCTATTTTGTTCTTTATATTTCCTAACATTTTGTACTAAAAATTGATGAAACTTTGCTTGTAAATTTTTCCAAATGACTTTCTAAAATTGATCGTCCGGACACACAACAACTGGGTAGGCATGTAGACTTGTATGATGGGGTGTCCAAACTTCGCGCACTTTTCAAAAATATTCATCAGGCTTAATTTTGTCCACAAATTATTCATAATTTATACAAAACCAATTCAAGAAATAGTTACCACATTTACGGCAAGATTGTAAACTATAAAATCATGGACGAAAATGTAAAGTAGGTCAAGGGGTTTCGCCGGTATCGCGATCTCAAAATTCTATTCCGATCAGCGAATGCGGGCTGTGCTGGAAACTCGTTGAGAAAAAGTGTGACCTAACTTCGCGCACCAAAGCTTTTGTGGAGATTTAAACAAAGACTCAAGCTCAAAAAGTGAAATATTTATATCAGATTGATGGCAAAATGCTATGGAATCGGTTAGTACCACATTTAACTCACATTTTTGATGATTTCTGCTTGTAAAATGGTGATATCGTGATTCTTGTTGCTTTCTTCAAAACAGGCGCTAACGGTGACAAATTTGCCGATCTTTTGCCAATATTTTCATGAATACTGGACTAATCCTAAAGAAACTTTCAACGAAGGGTAATTTTAGGTCGCTTTTCACATTGATGATGTCAGATTTTAACGATATTGGCTAGTTTTGGAGATAATGACCGTTCGCGAAGTTTGGACACGCGCGAAGTTTGGACTCACTGCCATACTTGTAGTTTACGATCTTCCCGTCAATGTGGGAACTATTTCTTGAATTGGTTTCGTATCAATTATGAATATTTTGTGAACAAATTCAAGCCTGATGAATATTTTTGAAAAGTCCGCAAAGTTTGGACACCCCATACGTGGTGCGAGGTATATACCCAGTTGTTGTGTATCCGGACGGGTTGTGTGTCCGGACGATCAATTTTACTTAGAATGTCATTTGGAAAAATTGACAAGCGAAGTTTCATCAATTTTTAGTACAAAATGTTAGGAAATATTATGAAGAACAAAATAGATAATGATTACAAGTAATGAATTCATGTTTTTAGTGTAATCCACACACAAAAAGGCTTCAAAAAGATAAAGTGTCCGGACCACGACCCCCATCCTACTAACCTCGCAATACGTGAGTGGGCACAGCACTATAGTATCCTCTCCGCGAGCATGCCTGACGAATCGGCCTCGCCGGTCGCCCCGCCTTGAACTCGGGTGTTCAGTACGGCCGCGGCGTCGTGTCTGTCACCTGGTATTGATGCAAAATCTTCATTTATCTTCTCATTCTTTTCAACACTATCTTATCCATTATTTATCACTAATAATAATTCATACAAATTCATCTTGTCAACTTTCGTTCATTGATATCATCTGAATTTCAGAAAAGTAAGGACACAAATTTACCTGCGTGGAGCTCCTGAGAAGTTGAGGGCTATGACAGCAAGCAGTGCAATTCGGGTTATTCGGCTCATGCAATACCGGTACGTATATACGGTACGCGCCGCGCCGCGCCGACGTTACAAATCACTGACGAGTTATTCTCGATTTTCAAACTACTACAATGCTAACAACAAATGTTTCATGAAACTTTTTTTTTAGCTTAATGTTTTTCGATTTGCCTGGTAATATCCAAGGTCTTTTTTTTCAAATCCAATTTTACTCCAGTTGAAGGGATGCATCAGGCACTCCGGGCAGCGTATTTTTTTTTTACACCACTGCTCCGCCAAAATCCCCAGAAATACGAAAGAAACGACTCGCGGGCAAGTCTAATCTATGCGCTCTTGAAAGCAAAGCTCTCGGAATTCCCGCGTGAGATGTGTATTATGAACCCGGTGTATTTTTGAATGAATCATTCAAAACCACCTGAAATCATCCCGTTATCACATTATTTTCTTAAGGTTATTGTTGATATTACGGAAAAGGTTAAAAACCATTTTAGTTTGTAACTGAGCTGATTTTGTATTGAAAATGAAGATGTAAAGGATATTGTCTATTTATAACTTAGTCTTGTGGTGAATTGAATTTGCTGAAAGTGTGGTGAGGGCACTTTATAGGTATTTATAGGCCTCACTAGCGTCCCTGGGGGGGGGGGCAGGGGGGCGTCTGCCCCCCCCCTGACGAGTCACAAACCATGCAAGGGACGTATCCCTGCCCCCCCCCCCTGACGAGCTTGAAGCCCTTTTTTGCTTGTCATTTTTTTTTCTGGTACCGTGAAATCCTATATTTGTGGTTGAATTAAGACCTTTTTATTTTCTTTTATTTTTGCTTGTCAAATTTTGGGGCAGACGAATTTGCCCCCCCCCCCCCCTGTGAAAAATCCTAGGTACGCCACTGATATAGCTAGGCCGGCCTTCTAGTATTGATTTGTTCTGAGGTTTTCCCAATCTTAAATACTTTTCAGAATCACGTACAGAGTATACATTTGCAGCAATTTGTACGTAGTGCACCTGTTGGATAAAGTTCAGTTGTAGCTGTGATCTGAGAAAGATGAAAAGAGCCCGAAAAGAGAGGAGAAGCTATAGGGGTGGGGAGTGCGAAGGAATATAGAGATAAAGGGGGAGAGCTAGGAGATACAAGGAGATTGATTTGGAAAAAAATTATATTGTGAAAAAAAAATCAAAAGAAATGGGCCTTAAGCAAGAGGGGTGGGGGAATAAAAGAAGAGTCTACCCAAGCAGAAAAATCAGATGAACAAAACGAAAACGTTCATTGGACAACTAAATATTTATGAAATTTTAATCACATGAAAATATGGGGAAATCACATGACAAATTGCTGATTTCATGAAGTCATGGATGCACCCATAACCATTCATTTTGTTTACAAATGTATTTATCATTATTTGACCAATCACATGATTTTTTTCAGAACTCGAATCAAGCCTTACATAATGTTATGTAGGCCTTCTTAAAATATAATGAACTCAAAATATTGAGCTTGACTATATTTTTATACCTTTAATCACTCAATTATTATAAATATTGAATCATAAATTCATATTTTCAAGGTTGTTAAATAGAACTATAAAGTCTGTAATAATGGAAACATGAAAAGCATATCCATCATCTAGATATCCTGGAAAAAGTTTTGAGGAAATCAAAATTTCGGACAAAAATTAAATTTTGTAGTAATGATTAGTGAACTATGGTTAGTCGTGCACCTATGATGTCAGCAAGTTGGTAATCGCCTAGTGATATTCATTTCATTAAAAATTCATAACATTCTTATTAGTTTTTTCGATTTCCCTATATGCTTTTCTGTCAATCTGATTTTTCTTGTCCCGTTGAAAAAAAAAGTTTTTTTGGCGTGGACTTTCCTTTAAAAAAATGAGAAAAAAAGAATTAATAGAGGGCCGTAGAGAAGATCTTATCTGCCAAATAAAAATAATAATAATAATGATCAAAATATGACTAATATAAAATCATATTCCTAGCTAGAGCGCATATCACTGCAGAAGCAGTCCATATGTGCTTTGTAACTAACTAGAGAAAAGCAAAGGTATCAAGGTGTACTTATGCGCAGGCGCGCCGGAACACTTTCAGTTTTGGGGGGGCAAAATCCCGAAGGGGGCACAATATTTTTGACAGCGTGAGATACCGAAGCGATCGAGCGGGAGAGGGCGTTGGACCCCCCCCCCACGGTAAGGACTTTGTGTAAAAATGGAGTTTAAAAGTTACGTTTCTAAAAGAATTCAAAAATAAATTTCTTGAAAATTAAACATAGAATTCACTACGAAAGACTATACTCAGTGTTTATGAGAACCTATGAAATCTACGCGCAAAACGATCGCTTAATTCGGAATGTGGTTTTCGTGTCTGATCAATTAAATTACGTAATACGCTTATATTGACTCAAAATACCAGAAATTACATTTTTCATGCAATATCCTTTCAGAAATATTTATTTATGTACATTTACACACACGGACGACGCGAGAGAGCACAATTATCATAAGTTTCAAGGAGTGTATTAAGCAGAAGAAGCGTAACAACAGAAACAAAACACATTCTAATGAATGTCTTTTTAAAATTCAAAATGTCATACTGTTCTGACGTGGCAGACGACGATAAGCGCTTAAATCCCCATTCTATTTCAAAAATTTCTGACCTCACCATTGGAGAGAGTCCCTGATTATCCATGCATAGGCAAAACGTTTCATATTTTGTAACTGGAGGAAAAAAATATGACCTGCTTAATTATTGTCTAACAATTTAAAACTTTTCTGAAAATTTAAAACATTACTCGATTTATGTGTTTCCTTTGGCATGTTTTGTATGGCTGGGAAGCACTTTTGGATGACCCCTTCAAAATCTTCTTTTTTCTTTACATATTTTCTGGGGAAAATGTGACCATAACTAGGAAATGATGAATATCGAATTCCAGGAAATATTCATTTGTAAATAATCATGAACTAACAAACTACGGCAGTTCATAATGTACATTATGTAACATTATTTAGAAGAAAACAATTACATTCCAACAGCGTATGTGGTTGACGGTACACCATGTGGAGTTTTCGAAAAAAAAAAAAGTGGATAGAGGAAGAAGTGAAATTGATAGGAGGAAGTAGACAGTTGATAGTCGAGTAATTTTTTGTTCAAACGAGCGTAGTCCTGATAAAGACAGTAAACCAGAAAAGGTTGAAGAAGAGGCTTGATTAGTTGATAGATGGGTACTCCTGCTCTGCACTCCATTCGCCGACTCAAGCTAGCATCTTCTCATTTATCCAATAAGCAACTACTCAATCCTCTATAAGTCTTTAAACTTTTCGGTTTTACAGCTATTTTCAGATTCCATTATTATGTTGCTCGAGTAACTAGCGTTCACGCGCCTTGGTGATATCGGGTCCGGGGAGCGTTTCATGAAAGGACTTGTATATAGGACGTTTTATCCGACAAGTCCTGTTTTATCCGACAGTTACTATGGTAACAATGCTTCTCAACCAATCAGAATACAGGAAAGTTGTCAGATCTTACAACTTGTCGGACGAAAATATTGATGAAACACCACCCCGTTCTGAGCGTTTCTGGGCGACCGCGCGTTTGTTAGCCGACACAGCCAGCATGCAATTTTTTTAGTCTGAAATGTATTCATTAATAGGCCCCCATTCCACAGAAAGGAGACAATTGAAAGACCACTGAAAGACTTAAAATTGGTGAGGTCTTACAGCGGTTTTCAAGATCAATGAAATTTGTCATCTCTGTGGAATGGCTCAGAAAGACCCCTCAAAGAACTCTGAAAGACTGGTGGATATTTCTTGTCGTACTGGTCTTAGACTAGTCCTCTCGAGATCTTTCAATGGTCTTTCAGAGATCTCTTATGCAATAAGTGATCTTTCAGAATTCTTTCCATGGACTTTGCCTGGTCTTTCAATGATCTTTCAATAATCTCTCATGAGTCTATGATCTCCGCAAAATCTTGAGAGACTGCCGAAAGATCAATGAAAGACTATGAAGACCTTTGAAAGTTCATCGAAAGACCGCTGAAAGACCACTGAAAGACAATTTTCCTGTAAGACCGTTGTAAGACTGTTTTGAACCGTTTCAAAAAGTTTTGGAGCCCATGAAGACCACGAAGACCACTGAAAGATTGGTCAGGACTCGTGTAAGACCTCAAAGACCATTCTAGGTTCATTGAGAGACCTCTGAAAAATCAACCAAAATTCATGGTCTTTCAAAGGTCTTCCAGCGGTCTTGTTCTCTGTGGAAAGGGGGTTTAAAAGTTAAACGTTATCACACTGTAATAAGATAGAAAAGGGGCTTATCAAAGGTATGTTTCACAGAGGGACATGTTCGTCAAAAGACGCAAGGCTTAAGATGTGTAATTGCCCCGTCAGGGGCGAAATTTTTTCATTTTTGACAAAAGAAATGACAATTCTTAGGCAGAAAAGTGCCTTCATCGTTTACCTTTGTCCTTAAAAAATATAATTTTTCTACTTTTAGGGGGGCACATTGGGGGGGCAAAATCTCGTTTTGCCCCCCCCAAATTTTCTTTGGGGGGGCAAGTGCCCCCCTGCCCCCCCCCCCCGCTTCCGGCGCCCTTGCTTATGAGACCAAATTTATCGACAAAGTGATTGTGCCTAATTTAATGACAACAAAATAAAGGTTTTCTGTATTGGGCAAGACCACTGTCGCCCAAATACAGAACGGAGAATGCTGGAGAGGGAGAGAGCTAGGGTGAGTGCTGAAGATCAGAGAGGTGAAAATTCTAGTCGACGCCCAAAAGAAATCTAGTCTATCGGAGTCTATCTCCCCTATCTGCAGCTAAGAACCCTCGCTAGTTCTTTGTTTCATGTATCTGAATGTCTGGAGGTGCCATAACTGCGATTAGGTCCCTACAAACTAAACGCTTTTAAAAAGCTATATATCTATATTGAAATCATAAGGTTTGTTTTGTATGACTATTGAGCGAAATCAAGATGTGAGTGCACGACGAAACGTGTGTGGTCAACGTGTTAGACTCTAGCGCGAGCCGTTTCTGTGGGGTTTTTCAATATTTTGGCGGAGCAGTGGTGTAAAAAAAAAATACGCTGGCACCACTTTCTGGCAGTGGAAGATACAGATGTCCTAGATGGGCCACGGCCCACCAGTGGCCCACTGAGTGGCCTCGAAAACCGTGTCCGTGAGCATTTGGTCATTTTGAGTTATCCTCTTATAATATAAAATGGACAAGTTTGGGTCATGTACTTACTTGATAAGTACCCCTGGTGAGAAAAAATAAAACATTATCACGGGCATAATCTTGCCCATGCAGGTATTGGGAACCCCCGCCCCCCCCCCCCCATCTGGGATGTGCTGCCATTACCCATAGGCCTATTGTTTGCCAATTAATAACAAAAAATAATAAAATAAATACAACTTTAAACAAGAGAGTATGGATATGGGAAAATCCCTGAACATGGGTTATGATTTTGAAGCTCATCATTGGACTTTTATTGTTTTTATCAGAAACTTCAATTGACTTGATCTCCGTTGTCCCGGTTAAAACTAGCCTCTTGTCGAGGCCCTTGCCGTCTACTTCCCGCCCGAATCACGAAGCGAGGGATGTGTGGGCTTGGCTCATTGCGCTCGCCAGGGCCTTATTCGCTTCACAAATCGGGATATCCCTCGCTTCGCTCGAGAAGCAGCTGCCAGGGCACTCGACTTCCCCCCCCCCTGGATCGACGTCCAATTCGTCGTTAAGTTTGGGATTTTAATTGGAAATAGCAGCTAGGATGCTGGCAAAACTGCAAGACTTGCAAAAAGTGTGATTATTGTTATTCCTCTGATTAAACTGAATCAGAACCGACTCCATAAGGTCTAGTATGGAAATATTTTAAAAAATCATTTGCTAAGCATCATAAATGAAGAAGTCACGAATCTAGCCTGACCGAGTGGATTGGTTGGGATACTCCGGGCTGAAGATCTGAATAAGAGTAAATTTCAGAGCAAAATGCTGGAAATTTCATTAAAATCCGAAAGCAAATAACGAATTTCTTGAATTTTCAAGTTAAGCAATAATTTGTAAAAACAGTTATTATGCACATCGTCATGAATATTCATTAAGTTTGCTGATCGATGTCTCATCCCAACTTTCGTTTTCTTTTATTACATGAAATCATTTAATTGTTACACTTTTCATACATGTGTATATGATGTGTCTCCATTATGATTAAACAAGTTGGAGCAATAAATAACTAATGTACTTTTTCAGTTGTCAATCCAATTGTTTAAGTTCTTGGATTTTTGTTTTAATGAACCTAATTCCGTATAATAAAATACAATTGTGGGGATATGACATCAGCCCACCAGTGAATATTCATGAACACATGTCTAGAACTGTTTTACCGGAATGCATTCTTTAAAATTCAATTACTTCCATTATTTGTTATCCGGTTTAGATCAAATTTTCAGCATTTTGCTCTATATATTTTACTCTCTTTATTGAGATATATCTTAAGCCTGGAGCATCCCTTTAAAAGAAAAATAGAATCATTTGTCCCAAAACCCGAAAATTCCCTTTGTTCTATCCCAACAACCACACAACACCAACACCCACACCCCAATACATAGGGAAATAGTTCACAAGTTAATATCAAGTCCACCCCAGAAAAATATTGATTTGAATAAATCGATATTAAAATTAGAATAAATCATACTAGCATAACACTGAAAATTCAATCAAAATCAGATGCAAAATAAGAAAGTTATGACATTCTAAAGTTTTGCTTTTTTTCACAAAAATAGTTAAAAGCACAATTTGTGCAATCAGTGTTTACTTGTTGAAATTTTCTCTTTTTTATTCAAATCAACTTTTTGTTGGGGTGGACTTGTCCTTTAATAATAAAGTGCATAAAATCAAACAATCACAACACTGAAAATTTCATTGAAACGGGATGTCACTTTCAATATCACAGGCAATATGCCAACATGGGAACTGATTTCTCTCTCTCAGTGTATTAGTTTTCTATTGCACTGAGATATGTAGGTCGACTGTTTTGTCCTTTTTAATGCAAAACGTAGATTCCGGGGTGGATTCCTCCATGAACACACTGACCTGCAATTTTTCTACATTTATTTAGGGTTCAATCAAGAGTTTCTTTCTTGTAAAATCTACAAAACTGAAATAATCTACATTTGTATATATGTAATAACATACAAAGTGTTAAACCCATCAGCTCCTCATATCGCCTTGTGATCAGGATGTGTGAAAATTCAGCTAAACATATTGATGTATCTCTCCTTATTATACATCCAATTTTGATGAAATTTTCAGTGCTGTTCTTGCCAGATTTGTTCAAATAATTTCTTGATGGGATGAAATATGCCTTTGGGTCTTAATTATTTTACAGATTATTCACCAAAATCAAATTAAGAAGAGTCATCACCAAGAAAATGGTTCGGGGCAACACCACATTTACTCCTGCGCTATACGCTCCTCAGCTCATTTCTCGGGAAATACCAGTAAGGAATATGGTAATGATCAGATAGGGCTTTTGGTTCAAAATGACATGGACTCTGGACATTAGGATGTGGATTTTTAGCATTTGTTTTTTTTTTCACTGAAACATGTGTTAATGTTCATATATACCGAGATTGAAGATTAGGGAATTTGCTAACCTTTACCACCTGGGTGGGGGATAAAAATACCCAATTCATAGATAAATGATTTGAATAATGTTTTGCCTGGTTTATTCTATCCACAATTCATTACAACAAACATCCAGCTAACATTAATATTCACAAGGGTAACATGTACAAGTAAATAACACACATATCAAGAATATCTTTGCTTTTATTTGGCTCTTCCAACAAGCCACGTACTTCACAACTTTCACAATGAATAATTATATACAGATTTTCCGGTCTCTTTCTACTCTCCTATTGAAGAAACAAGGAAATATATTTACAAATGAAAATCTTTATGATCAAGATTCTGCATGAACAGAGAGAGCTAATTCCTACAATTAATAGAGCAAAACTTGGAATGATTACCCTTCCTTCATTTAAGAACAAGGACAAAAATATGCAGAATATAACCTTTAGTCAAAAGGCCATCTTGATTTCAGTGAGAGCAACATTACAGGAACATAAGCAAACCCAGTATGAGAATAAACACCATGAACTGACTGGCTGGTTATTTCACTGACATACACTTACAAACACATTTCCTTAATTGTCACATAAATTTTTCTTATGTAAATTGCGAAGTACTGATTGAATTCCATAACACCATTTCTCCACTATTATGTAAATTTTACCAATATTTTTTTTAGAGGGATACAATGAATAATCATCTATTCTGAAATGGGACATATACACTTAAACAAACCAAATACATAGACATTAAACATCAACTGATTTAGAAATATCTTAGTTTTTATTTATAAACAAATGATGAAAGTGCCTCATATCATTTTGAATTATTTTGTTTTCAATGTGAATAAGCTTAAAATAGGTCGTAACTCTATGGAAATCCATCAGTGTCATAATTTTTTCTACGAAAAATATGCACAATGACCTGTGTAAGTAAAGAAAGCGAAGTGAATTTTTAAGAAAACAATGCATAAATATGCATCATTGCTATAAAATATTTTGAACATGCATAATAGATGTTGACGTTGCTGGCCGTCCATAGTTCTGATTGATCGGATCAATCGCAACTCTTTGTAAGACAAGGCCCAGATCGCGATTACCTGAATTCATGGGCCTCATTTCACAACCATGTGACTGTTTATGTTTGCCAATATCTCAGAGGAAAACATATTAATTTTAAGGGTTGTTTTAAAAATTTTTTTTAGACTTATGGTGATTTCATTAACTAGGTCCTGGCTAGTAAACTGAATGTTTTTAAATTTAAGTGTGGTTTCAGCAATCGCTTTCATACATACTGTAGGCCCTCTATCAAACAGAAATTAGAAGGTATACATACCAATTTATTTTCATTTTAAAAGGACTCCATAGGAGGGATGTGTCAGAGGCAGGATGTGGGAGAAATTTCCTGGTGTTGTGACTCTATACACGTACCCTAAACTACATCCCTGCTCCATAGTCGTGACAATAAGACAATTTTTAGGTACTTGTATTCCAAATCAATAGCACAGGATAATACAAGGTATGTGTTTGTTTTTTGTAAGTATATGGCAATCTATGAATCCAATTCCACATGCCAACATTGTCTTTGTATCAATGTAAGATGAATCAACTTGTACCCTTTGATTAGAAACGAGGGGTCTTTGTGTAAGCTATGGAAATTCAGCTATCACGGTTAGAGTGAAAGTTTGGTGGACATTTCCCTCAAGCGACGAATTCACCCATTCCCACACCCTCCGGTCTCTGGATGAATATTGGGACATCCCAATGGACTTTGGGAATTGATTCAATGACTATTTTTGGATTCACCCTACATGTTCAACCTGTTTGAATGACCATTACAATGAAGTGCATCTATTTATTCTCCTTCTGGTTTGGCCCCATTGAGGTCATAGATCTGTGTTTGATGAATAGCAGCAGCATGCTTCATCAATTCCCAAGCTGAAACAGATACGTGCTTACAGTAGGAGCAGATCCATGTTGTGGGTTCTACAAGTGAGAGAGAAAGGGAGAAAGAAGGCATTAATAGATCAGATAAAAATGTTTGATTTAATCAGAGGGACTGACACTAGGACTGCACAATATTTTATCATAAGCTAAGAAAATCCACCAAATACATACAAGCAAACACGTGAAGTGACATATTGTTTCAAATTGACTAATTCACACTTATAACTAAAATAACTGCATTTTAATTGATGAGCCAACTGTAAATGTGAACCAATTTACATAAGGAAACCAAACCCCAAGAGAAGCAATCTTATTCAGGGGCCGTGGACCGGTTTTCCAAGGGGGGGGGGCTGACCATGCGAAAAATCACAATCATATGGTCATATCCTCAGGAGGCAAGATGCAATTTGATAGATGAGGAAAATCTGAAAATTTGTGTAGAAAACAAATGGAGAATTGTCCACAAAAACAGCTATTTTGAAGCACGTCTGCCAATTTCAGGATCCCCATAGAAAGTACAATACTTTTCAAACGTCCATAACTTACTTATTTCATAACCGATTTTGATGAATCATTTTTTAAATTGTTCTTCTCAGTTTACTTTCCCCAATAAGATTGCTTCTCTTATTGGGTTTTAGTTTCCTCTAATTGCTGTCTCATTAATGGTGTTACTGAGGCAACAAGTATGAATTTAGCACTGTGACAAATGTCTGCATTCATTAGTAATCTTTTTTCGATGACACACACTAAATAGTTTACCCTTAATATTTTTCATCTTCATCTGTCTCAAATCTGGAATTTACTATCTTATCTATTTTGAATTATTGCAATGTATTATTTTATTACTGTATTGTTCTTTCTTGCCGGATGTTACATTGCATTTATTTTTGAGGTATGTATTAACCATGGTTTAACCACTCAATGACTGAGACATGCCATACATACCATCACCACTCTTCTTGTCCATCAATGTATTATCCTGAAATCTCCTCTTCTTAGCCTGTGCGGTCTGATACCCACCATCAAAATCGCTGTCACTGAAATAAAAACACAATCATAAAATTGAAACACTTACCTCGAGTACTTTTCTCGAGTACTAGGGGGCTGATCCAGAGTCGGAGTGCATGTGCCATACTAATGAGCAGATACTAGGAGGAAAGATTCATCCAAATCTTTTAATGACTGAATCCTCCCAGCAAGATTCCGTGAAATCATACCTTCTTCTGCTAAGAATTCAACCATTCTATCCTTGAGTAAAATTTAATATTTTTGAATCCTTGAAAAAAAAAGGTATGTTCTTGAACTGATTAAAACATATCTTCTGTTAATACCGTGAATGCATACTGATCAATCTTCAGCTTTATCATTATTCTAAATATTTTATGTGCTGAAATAAAGATGTGTAAAACTATTGTGAAGTGCAAATACTTATACTATACCATGTTTTAGATCAAAAGTCACTTTCACCTACGTTAAAAATTTCTGAATAAATTCAACCACATGACCCAACATTTATTATTCATTAAAAAAAAAACCAAAACAAATTTTTATACATATGAAAATAGGTGTTTTGTAATTTGATGCACACCCAACACAGTAAATATGCAGAACTTTTCTAGTCATACATACACACCAAATTTATGAAAATCCATGCGATCTGGGGCAGGGCTTTAATTTAATCATACATCCCCACCCCTTTAGGTTGAATAAGGTGCTGATATACTTACTATCGCTTGAATCCACCACCTCCTCCACCACTCTTATTCCTCTCGGTAGAGACACAAAGATCTGTCAGAAAGAGAGAGAGAGGGAGTGAGACAGGGAAAAAGAGGTTAATATTTGACAAGTTTATGTCCAAAACATCCAGTGGATGTTTCTTCAGAGAAAATGCTCAAAAGGATGTAGGTGGCTTTTTTTTGGTAGATGTGGTGTTTACAAAAAATTGATATTAGAAGGGTCATTTTGCATAAAATTTTGACATCTATATTGGAAATAAAAAGAACCGAGATATAACTAAACATGGTAGATAAAAAGTGGATATAGCACTTATATAGAAAGCATACGTATTTCATGAAAATTGAAAAAAAGTAACAAATATGGAGCTTTTGAAGCATTTCACCTTCCCTGTCATGTTGACGTTGACACATACGTATTTGCTGTTTTAGCTTACATTCAATTGTTATAAATCATTTACCTCTCAGCATGAAAAAAACATTGTGTACCTGTATGTGATAAACAAGTGGAATGCCTCTGGCCGTCTCACCTGCATCACGCGATTCAACATAGCAGCATTGCTGACTTTGAAAACTACTATAACTCGCACAAGATGTTCAGTGACACTTGGTTACTCTTATTTCCACATTTTATGAACTAGACCAATACACTTACAGAGATAGGATGGTAATTCAACAAATACCCCCAATGTGGCCAAAATTCATTGACCTCACATGACCTTTGACCTTGATCATGTGACCTGAAACTTGCACAGGATATTCAATGATACTTGATTACTCTTATGTCCAAGTTTCAAAAGTCAGATCAATAAACTTGCAAAGTTATGATGGTAATTCAACAGATACCCCCATTATGGCCAAAGTTCATTGACCTTTGACCTTGGTCAAGTGACCTAAAATGCGCACAGGATGTTCAGTGATACTTGATTACTCTTATGTACAAGATTTATGAACTAGACCAACATACTTTCAAAGTTATGATGGTAATTCAACAAATACCCCCAATTCGGCCTAAGTTCATTGACCCTAAATGGCCTTTGACCTTGATGATGTGACCTGAAACTTGCACAGGATGTTCAGTGATACTTGATTACTATTATGTCCAAGTTTCATGAATCAGATCCAAAAACTTTTAAAGTTTTGATTGTAATTCAACAGATACCCCCAAATCGGCCAGTTCATTGACCCTAAATGACCTTGGTCATGTGACATAAAACTCACGCAGGATGTTTGGTGATACATGATTGACCTTATGTCCAAGTTTAATGAACTAGGTCCATATATTTTCTAAGTTATGATGACATTTCAAAAACTTAACCTCAGGTTAAGATTTTGATTCCCCCAACATGGTCTAAGTTCATTGACCCTAAATGACCTTTGACCTTGGTCATGTGACATGAAACTCTAATAGGATGTTCAGTAATACTTGATTAACCTTATGGCCAAGTTTTATGAACTAGGTCCATATACTTTCTAAGTTATGATGTCATTTCAAAAACTTAACCTCAGGTTAAGATTTGATGTTGACGCCGCCTTCGCCGTCGGAAAAGCGGCGCCTATAGTCTCACTCTGCTATGCAGGTGAGACAAAAAAGTAATTCCTTGATCTCTCATACCATGAATATTATGTGATTATTATTTCAATATAGATATTTATGTTTATTACGTACAGAACAGTAAGAAATTTTTGGCTTTTTTTATTATACATATATTTTTTTTGGGGGGGTGATTAATTATCCTGATCAAATGAGATGTTTGAACATCTATTGCAGTACATTCCATTAAAATGGGGTACCAAGGTCAGAAATATTTAATTGTGAAGTCATACCAGTTGGTCATAATGAAATAATGTACAACTGCATCAGGGTGTTTCAACAATGTTTATGGTCAATCTTTATTAAACATAAAAAGCAATGTTAATTTGCAAAGAAGTTTAGTTCTCACATGATTGACTTGAAAAAGTTAAATGGATATCCTTATCACAATGGAATAACTAAGTACAGGGACAAAGAAAACATTTTTATTACAAGTAAAACAATATTTGTTAAATTTGCTTGATATCCCCCAAAATTCCCAATGAAAATAGGCCACGATTCTTCTGCCACTTTACATTTAGGAAAAAAAATCAAATAATAAAGATTCTGGAAGTATCCTTGTACTGCAAGAGTGAAAAGTATTGAAAATAGTTGCATTATACAGGCCTACATGCATGTACATGTGCCACAGGATTAAACAGGCCACAATGAAATACATAAAGATTACATCTAAATTCTTCATTACCAAACTTCTGTGTTCCAAAGAGGTTTCCATTCTCCTCCGCTACTGCAAAGCGAGCCTCCGCTTCTGTATCGTACTGGACAAACGCATATCCCTTATGCAATGAGATAGCCTTGACGTTACCATACTTAATGAATATATGGTATAGCTGCATTCTGTCGGTCACTTCTTTTGGATTGAGGTTTCCTACAAACACTCGGGATAACTTGGAAGCAAGGTCGTTGCTGTTGGTGTTGTTACTGACAGCAAAGGTGTTTGGTGGTGGGTAACCGAGACCAACGTAGCCTCCTGATCCATGATAGGGTCGATTCATCCTGATAACTTTGAAGGGGAGGGTTTACTCAAAAAGCTAAAAAAAAAAAAAAAAAAATGGGGGCAAAAAAAGATAATACGGCATCTCGGGGAACTTCCACTGCCCTGGAGTGGAATGACACGGCTAATTACCATGTCAATTTACACTCATCGAAAGTGTAAAAGTTGGTTGAGGACAGCATTGACAAATAGAATAGAATTTCTTGTAATAGGAAAATGGGAATGTGGTTTCTAAAAAGACTTACAACACAACAAACACACAGAGAAGAAATACTAAGACATATATTACAACCAAACATACTTTTTGTTCACACAGTCGCACTGAGAACCAAACATGAGCACATTCCAGCTGACTCAAAATGAAGTGATACTGCAGGGGCTCTCAAATTGCTTCTGTAATGAAGAGCTGACAAAAGTTCACGAACATCCATTGGATTGAATTTGAATACCGCCCAATTAAAAAAATTATCTGGCACCTTTAATACCAGTTTTCATTTGTTATTGACCAAGAGCGTAACTGGAAAAAGATCAACTGGGAGAAAGGCATGTACATGTAACTTCTATCAGCAGAGCACCCTGTCTGCTATATCGATCATCAATCCCCCCCAAAAAAAAAATTCTGGTCAAAATGCGGCCCAGTGGAGTCTGCTCATCTTATTCTCAGTAGATCACATCACCGCACCATCTAAAACATTCCACTCAATGTCCTCACTTCTTCATCTTGTAGGCTCAAATTGACACAGTTGGTTTTAATTCCAAGGTTTAAAAAAAAGTTGAAAATATAGTTACGCAGCTTAGCATTAATTATGCTTAATTAAGTACACATTGAGAAAGTAGGTATTACACATGTATATAATGAATGTGTGCTTTTATCACATGGTACAAATCCACTTCTAGACTCGACCTTGATGCTGTGGTTCGTCCAAATGTTATTGAGCCAAGTTCAGGGCCCTGGTACTGATGCACCGGGGGTGCTGCCTATGGAACATAATACTGGCAGCACCCCCACTTCCCAAGGCCATGCCCAAGGTTTCTTCCTTTTTTTTTAGAGTTCACCATAAATGCAGATTGAAGTTTACATGCTAAAATCATAGGAACAAGCATGAAACATAAGTGACCTCCAGCAAAAGAGCACATTCATTACTTGACCTTATACTACTAAATCAAGCACAATCAATGCAAAATCTCCCACCCCAATGTTATGTCTTGAAGGTCAAGATCAGAAGTAGAATCTGCTGATTTTATAATGTTGATCAATTGTAGCTTGCCTGTTGTTTCAGTGTTGAGAATGTGTTTGTAATCTATTGTCTGTTGAGATCCTGTTCACCCTATCTAGAGAAGACAGGGACTAGAGGGGCCTGAGGTAAATGGCCATGTTGGTTGGCTTAAAAGAATGCTCAGGGCTAAAGATTATTTATATCTAAATAAATAGAGTAAAATTCACAGAACAAAAAGTTGAAAATTTGACCAAAATCAGATAACAATAACAAAGTTATTGAATTTTCAAGATTTGCATTATTCCAGTGAAACAGTTTTAGGAATGTCTCCATGAATATTCATTACGTGGGCTGATGTCACATCCCCACTTTCCTTTTTCTTATGTTACATGAAATCATAATTGTTTAATTTTTTCATGTGTTATTTTGATGTGTATCCATTATGATGAAATAAGTTGCGAGAAATAACTAATGCACTTAAAGGTAAATGCCAGTTTTGGTAACGATATCAAAATGAGTTCGTACAGAATCCAATGAAATGACCACCAAAGTGTCTGTTTGTATAAAGAATATGTGCCAAAGGATTCTGGAAGAAATTGTGCAATCGCTGAGAAATTAGCAAATAAGCACAGGATTCGGGTCAAGCGTCAGGCACGACATTCAAAGCAATAAAAATACACTGTCCCACGTGTGCTTATCTGTGTTGGTGATCTTCAGTGTGAATATTTTTAGGTGTAGATTTCAAGATTTCACAAAGTTCAGTTTATGTGACTGTACCAGATCTACTTCCTCGATGATATACTGACAATTAAGCCTGGTTTTACAGACTTTCTCATGAAATCAGTGTTTACTGCAACTACTGGCATTTCTCTTTAATCAGTTGTCAATCCAATTGTTTAGTTCTTGGTAGAAAAAAATTTGAATAAACTTTATTTCATATAATAAAATACAAAAGAACAAGTGGGGATATGACATCAGCCAACCTAATGAATATTCATGAAGACATGCCTAGAACAGTTTCACCGGAAAAATTATGTTCAGTACTGGTAACTTTGTTATTTATCCAATTTTGAACAAATTTTCAGCATTCTGCTCTGTGGATTTTACTCTACTTCGTGAGATAAATATCTTCAGCCCGGAGCATCCCTTAAAAGGTCAATAAAATATTCCATTCCTTTGATTATACAAGTCTCGTTCTCCTTTCCACAAAGATGGCAACTGCAATAACAATGGTTTCAAAGCATGGACATGTGAATTTGGGCCATAAGGTACACTCTTCAACGGTTACTTTCATATCTCATCAGTCCTACTGTACATTGCTGTCACATAGCTTGAATTGTTTTTAGAACTAAATTTGTAAAGATACTGATTTCACAATCTATTTTAACTAATGTGGTCCTTTTTTTTCTTTTGAAATGTGCAACCATATTTAAAGCCTGTCTACAGCTTTGGGAAAAGGGTCAATAATGTGAAGTATACTTGAACATTTCAATATTAGAAAAAAAAATAGGAAAAGGCATAGTTCTGGTCAATAAATACATTTTTACCCATTAGAATTTAAATATGGCATTTTCCAGCCATCACAATTTAATTCTAAATCTAGAGCCCTCTCATATCCTTGAATTTTTCGCCCATTCCAGCTTGAGGTCTTTTACATAAACAATAAAAAATACATTTTTACATCTATTTTATTTTGATTAGGCACCTGATCGAATTATATTATGTAAACTAGGTAAATTTATCAAATAAAATAGTTTATATCCTTCATATCGTGTTTCCACAAAACATGCATTTATAATATCTACATGTAGTACATGTAATGAATGGAATTTAGTGGCATGCACTTTTAAGAGGTTTACCAAAACTAAATATTAACTTTGGCATTTGGTAATTATATAATATTGACTGGCCTTGAGGGGAACATCAAATATATTGCCAGCAAATGAATTATATTGGCCCGAGTCTTTAGACGAGGGCAATATGGCTCATTTAAGGGCAATATATTTGATGTTCCCCGAAAGAGCCAGTCAATATTTTTATTATCATCCAAATCAGATATCTAGAGCAAAAATCATGATAATGGGGATATTTCTTTTAACAATAGAGTTCTATTGTGTCATGTTAATATCGGTCTAGGCTCTGCACTTTACCATTATGACGTACTTGCAAGCGCTCGGATTCAGCGTTGTCTTTATTATGACGTATATTGTTGGTGGGCGGATCCCTATGAAGCGTATCTCTTTATACGCATCCACAGATTCCCGGATGTGAGACCAGGGAAAGTACAAAGGTATATTTTGCTTCGTCTCTGCATGCAAAGTAAATACGCGCACTGAGACCGAGGAAAATACAAACAATATACCTACCCTTCCCGATATTCAGAAAATGTAGGGTAATACGGTTTTGTAAATGACCACCTCAGATGTCTGATACGGGTGATAATGGGTAATATTATTACCTTCATTTGTGTATTTTGTAAATTCAGCTTAAAAATAAAAGCAATTGAATTGAATGAGACAATTTTTATTTTCATATTCGTATATGTTTTTGAAAAGTCATGTACATGTCTTTGCAAAAAGACTCAGAAAACAGTCACTAGAACTCAAACACAGATCTAGACAAGTTCATTCATCAGCACAATGTTCATCTCTGACTATAGATGCACTTTAAAGGAAACCAAAACCCAAGAAGAGAAGCAATCTTATTGGAAAGAGTAAAATGAGAACAATTTAAAAAAAGTTTCATAAAAAAAGGGTTATGAAATAAGCAAGTTATGGACGATTAAAAAGTCTTGTTGTACTTACTATGAGGATCCTCAAATTGGCAAACGTGCTTCGAAATGGAGAATTTTGTGGACAACTCTCCATTTGTTTTGTACACATATTTTCAGATTTCCCCCTTTATTTTACATATTTCACATTATCTCCTCCTGACCTTGACATGTATGGTGTGGATTATATTTTCCCATGACATATGTTGTGCTCAGAAGGAGGCAAGATGCAATTTGAAAGATGAGGAAAATCTGAAAATTTGTGTACAAAACAAATGGAGAGTTGTCCACAAAATCAGCCATTTAGAAGCACGTTTGCCAATTTGAGGATGCCCATAGAAAGTACAAGAGTTTTCAAATTCCCATAACTTGCTTATAAAATATTTCTTCACCGATTTTGACGAACTTTTTTTTTGAATTGTTCCTCTCATTTTACTTTTCCAATAAGATTACTTCTCTTCTTGGGTTTTGGTTTCCTTTAAGCTTAAAGGGCCCTCGTAAACATAGAAATTAACGTTGCCACGTAATGGTAACTTGCATTGAATCCTTAATTTTGATTGGTTATTGATCAGTTTGCACGGGAAATGCAATGGGACCCAGAAGTGATTCTTGTGATCCTAGATCACTGTTATTCACATATTTTTTTGTCAATATTTGCATATTTTGCAATGCTGACTATAAACAACAATTCTTTTCAAATTTCTTTAAAAAAGAGTCATGATTATTGATATAAAACGATGACATGTGTAGAGATAGTGATTTTCCGTTTCAAAATATGGTCTTTCCCCTTTCTGAAAATTCGTTATTCCGTTTCAACTTGATCTAAAAAATGGAAATTTTGTTTTGTCACTGAAAATGTACACAGCAAAAAACCTGAATTCCATTTTGCAAAGGGGAGTTCCATGAATTTTTACATGAAAAGTATAAGAACCATACAGAATTTCAGTTTTATTTACCATTAAAACAGAAAATCACTGTCCCTCTTTACTCTTGATGAAACACATGTGCTACTATTCTTGAAATTCCTTTTCAAATAATCAAGATTCTGTTCAGTAAAATTCTAAAAATCTCTTCTGAATTGGTCCCGCTCATAGATTATAAAAAGACACTAAAAAAAATAAAGTTGGAAAAGGGATAAATCACCCTTTCAATGGCCTGAGGACACGGTTTTAATAAGTTTTAACTTAACACTGTCACTCCTTGGCCATTTCCATCCTTTAAGAAGTTTGTGTTTTTATTTGAAGTGTATAAAAAAAATTGTATGTGTATATTAGTAACTTATGGCATCTTGAACAGGGCCGGGTGAGCAATGAGCATATGGGGGGGAATGGGGGGGGGGACCGGTAGACAAAATTTCGGGCATTCAAAAAATAATTTTTAAGAAAAATCAATGGAGAAAAGACTATTGTAACAGTAACCACACTTATAGGACAAGTTCACCCCAACAAGAAGTTGACTGGAGCTGGATGTCTAGATCAAAATCGAAATGTTTGATAGATGATATTCACATTGAACCTTCAGCAAACCCTGGTTATACAGGCTTGATAAAAACAATTATATACGAATACACAAAAATGTAGTTGATTTTGTTATTAGAGAATTGACAAAGTGTATGTTGGAAATAGAAATGGACTATCATTTTAAAATGTCAAGTCCATAATAAGTTAACTGCAAATATTTCAGTATATTACAATAAAAACATCAATTTTGTTTAAAAATTCTAATGTAAGCTGAAAAAATTTTAAAAAGTACTTACCAAAAAGAAAAATGGGAGCGGTCTTTCAAAATTCAAAAATATCACCACTCTGAAAAATGCATAAAAAAACACAAAAAAAGAAGAAAACTATTAGATTTCATAGTCCATGGACAAATCAGTCAATAAAAATAACTTCACACACACTTTCCTTTAAGTTTTTGACTTTTTTATTCATAAACCAATCACTGCAGACCTTTGCAGTCATATGATTCATCCATTTCATAAAAATGACAATGCAACATATTACAAATTAAAAAAAACAATAAATAGCTAAACAGCTGTGTGTGCCACAAGTTTTCCTGGATTTCAATTTTCGATGGCTAATTTAGCCCACATCAAACTACATGTGAAGTCCAAGTTTGAAATAAAGCTATTCCAGGGCAATTTCACAGGGTGACGAGAGAGCAGTTGAAAACAATCGCGGCGAACAATTATGATCAAATCTGTAGTGTTACGGTACTAAAGCCAAGAGCGCTTGGACGCCAATTATAATAATTTATATGCCTAGATCGAGTTAATTATGGATATGGCAAATTTATAATTTTATTGGCATTTTGAAATTGTTACTGTTAGCTGGCTATGAAAAGTATATCTTCTAATTTTCATCTGCATTGCATATGCGCTGCATCTGATCACCATTCCTCCGCATACGTTAGCTACAGTCATAAGTTTGTGATCATATTCATGCCATGGCATGGAGCAGTGTGCATGAGCAAATTGCAAATAGAACTTGGTCTTGAAGAAATTCACATGCAATCAATAGTTCAGTCTATGATTTTGTTTGTGAATATTCAGAGCACACATTCCTGTGATGACGGGTGCTACTCATGCCAATATTCCCGGCAATTGTCAAGGTGCAGGAGCGACTTTAAAAGCTGGCCACAGTATGGAAACAAGACCGCGATCGCCTGATATGTGCAAACATGTTCATGTGGGTGTGCGTGGCGTGTCAAAGCGGCTAGCTCATCTCGACCTCGGGCAGCAGCAGCAGCAGAGCAGCGTGGGCACGTGCTTTCTCGCAACAATGGTGTGTATGGAGCTGAGCTGAGGATCCATGCTCGCAAGCACTGCAGGCAAGCACATGCAAAACCGGTACTGCACAACATCGCGATGAACGCGGGGATGAACGTCAATAATTCTCGGAAAAGGTGACATAAATGAGCAAAATCGTTATTTGGGTCCAATCTCAAATCGACAAATATTTTAGTACGTCCATAAAAATAGAACTCACAAAGCAATATCAAACAGATAAGTCGAAGAATCAGGAGGAAAAGAGTAGAAATGTAGCTCGTCTTGCGGTTCTGCCCGTTTGCCGTATCGTTTTTATTATCTGCGCATGCGCTGTGCTCATTTTTTTTTCCGGGCCGGGTATACAGGTGGTGGGGGGGGGGGGGGGGGGAATGTTCGGCTGAAAATATGCGGGCTGAAAATATTTTATCTTTATTAATAGAGCAAAGTTCACAGAGCAAAATGATGAAAATGTCATTAAAATCGGATAAAAACTAACGAATTAAAGTTTAGCAATATTTTGTGAAAATAGATTATGCATGTCGTCATGACTATTCATTAGGTGGGCTGATACTGTCACATCCGCACCGCATCCGCACTTTCATTGTTCTTATGTTATTACATGAAATCATATTTTTTTCATACATGTGTGAATAATGTCTCTCGAAATGAAATAAGTTGCAGCAATGAATATCTAATGCACTCCGGGAATGCACTAAATCAGTTGTCAATCCATTGTTTTCAGTTCTTGGTAAAAAAAATTGAATAGGCCTAAACCTGAATTTCATATAATAATACAAAAGATTACAAGTGCTGGGAATATGACATTCCTCGAGCCGTTTCACCGGAATAATGCAATCATTTAAAATGCCATAACTTTGTTATTCCTATAGTCATCTGATTCTGATCAAATTGTTAGTGTTTTATTTGTCTGGTTATCTATTTAGATGAAGTTCAGCCCGGAGCATCCCTTTATGTCTTTGAAATAGTGTAGGGGAAGGCGCGGGGTAAGTTGAGCATAGGGATAAATTGAGCACCCCGCTAATGCAGGCCGATGGTGCCTAAAATATGCCCCATTAACCCTAAAGTTAACGTTGAAACCCCAAAAAATATTTTTCAGAGGGAAAATACAAATTTCAGTCAAAATGGGGGCAAATTTTTTGGAGGATATTTCATTCGTCCGCGAAAAAAATTGACAAGCAAAAAAAATTTTAAAAAAGGTCTTCAACCACATTAATAAAGGATTTCGTACCAGAAAAAAAATGAAAAGCAAAAAATAAAAATAATAAAAAAGGTCTTCCACCGCAAATAAAGGGTATTTCGTACCCCCCCCCCAAAAAAAGAGCTTCAATTAAGTTCAAAAGAGGGGGCACACGGGCTTATGTCGAAAGGGTGGGTGCTGTCGCGTTAGGGTGCGTCAACGCGAACGCGAAGATTCGTCCAAAGGCCCCCCGGTTTGGCCGAAAGGGTGCGTTGGGAGCGCCACGTCGCGTCCTGTTCACCGGAACGCGCCCTTTCGTGCAAAGCCCCCCCCCCCCCTTATAAAAATCGCCAATGGTATTTGAATGGTGCCGAATGGTAGTTGAATGGTGATCTGAATGGTAAATGGTACGCGAATGGTATTTAAGTGGTGTTTCAATGGTAAGTTCTTAATGGTAATTGGTAGTTTATTTAATGGTAAATGGTATACCATATACCGAATGGTGTTTCAGTGGTATGTGACTAATGATATGATTGGTATGATGAATGGTATACCATTAACCCAATGGTGTCTCAGTGGTATTCAATGGTGTCTCAGTGGTATGTGCTTGTAATGGTATGATTGGTATGATGAATAGTATACCATACATCCAATGGTGTCTCAGTGGTATACAATGGTGTCTCAGTGGTATTCAATGGTGTCTCAGTAGTATGTGCCTGTAATAGTATGATTGGTATGATCAATGGTATACCATACACCAATGGTGTCTCAGTGGTATACAATGGTGTCTCACTGGTATTCAATAGTGTCTCAGTAGTATATGCCTCTAATGGTATGACTGGTATAATGAATGGTATACCATGCACCAATGGTGTCTCAGTGGTATTCAATGGTGTCTCAGTAGTATGTGTCTCTAATGGTATGACTGCATGGTATACCATACCCAATGGTGTCTCTGTGGTATACAATGGTGTCTCAGTGGTATTCAATGGTGTCTCAGTGGTATGTGCTTGTAATGGTATGATTGGTATGATGAATAGTATACCATACATCCAATGGTGTCTCAGTGGTATACAATGGTATCTCAGTGGTATTCAATAGTGTCTCAGTATGCCTCTAATGGTATGACTGGTATAATGAATTGTATACCATGCACCAATGGTGTCTTAGTGGTATACAATGGTGTCTCAGTGGTATTCAATGGTGTCTCAGTAGTATGTGTCTCTATGATGGTATGACTGGTATGATGAATTGTATACCTTATACCCAATGGTGTCTCAGTGGTGTCAAATGGTGTCTGAGTAGTATGTGCCTCTAATGGTATGACTGCATGGTATATCATTATATACCCAATGGTGTCTCAGTGGTATACAATGGTGTCTCAGTGGTATTCAATGGTGTCTCAGTAGTATGTGCCTCTATAATGGTATGATTGGTATCAATATGGTGTCTTAGTAGTATGTGCCTAGTGGTATATATAATCATGTTGGATAATTGTAAAGCTATAGTGGCTTAGTGGTGTTTGCCTATTGAATGCCATTTGTGTTAATGGTGAATGATATGCCCAAGTGCATTACCCATTAACATAATTCCGAAGATTTAAAGAAAATATATCAAAGATTAAAAGGTATTTAGAGTTAATTAAATATCTGACCTGTGACTTTTATGCGAGCAGCTTCCCCAAATCAAGTGTAATCGCTCATGATTGTAAACATGGTCTCTTGCATTCTTTTAAATTGTCTTTGTCCTTATTAAGTAAAAGGTCTATATGTGTTTAAATATTATTGATCCAGTGGTTATGATACAATATTATAAATTTGTTATATTTTACAATTGTACATATTACCTTCTAAATTTAAATCTGATGCAATGGGTGCAAAAATAAAATCCATTATGAAAAATACGAGACATTTGGCTTCCTCCTGCTCGTACGCACGGGCGTCCGTCGATATAACACATTATATTTTTATGAAAATATGCACCCTTTTTCTTAAAAGTTGATGGAGAGGGGGGAAAATTAATCGTCTCAAGTCGGGGTATTCAGTAATGAGTACAGGAGAAACTATATTTTACTGATTTTCATGATTCATTCCATTTGATTAACTCATCTATTCGTGTTTTGGGGCTAATCTTTCCCTTACGCATTGCTTTTTGGCAGAAGTTCTATGGAAAATGCACCTTTTTTCACACAAACTTTGAGACACCTTGTATTCATTCCCCCATTGCTCGAGAATGAACGGGCAGTTAACGACGGGGTGAAAGATTTATTGAAGAATGGAGTGTATATTTCACGAAAATGAAAGCCATTACCCCATTGGATGTTAGATCAATACGTGTTTTTTAGATGAAGTTAGTTGTCGAATAGGCTCTCCTGGCATTTGAGGTCTCTATCGGTGACGTCACTCAGGATCGTCATGCCTGAACCATCGGCCGGGCAGGGGTCGCAATGGTAGTATGATTTATGCATAATGCACTCGATATATACAATAATCTTGTCCTCCCGTTTAAATGAATGTGAAACTCATATAATTTTCATCAGAGCATTCAACAGGAGTACTGTAGTACACATTTCTTTGTTATAAGTGAATTAAAGTCCCTCCAGTGAGTTTGATCACCCCTATTTAGAAAATGTATCACCCCTAAGTTGTAACACAGTCAGCTGTTTGCACTCAGGGTCACTCCGTGACCTGTGTGTGCGTTCAAGAGTTGTACACGATTTTCTGTCTCATTTCGGCAGAAATCTTTCATAATGATCGGTCAATGAAACCTTTTTTGATAAAAAGGGTTTTAATTTTTAATCAATAAGTTTTATTCTATTTTTATAATCATTTTGCTTGTTTATGGCCGCTTTTTGTAAAAAGAACTATATACTGAGTGTTCCAAGAAGATATTTGCAATCAATCCCAAAATTCGATCAGATGCAAATTTACAGGTGATGATACATTAAGTTTATCTAGAACATATCAATTTGGATTTTTTTTATGGATCAGTTGCAAGTTTGCAATGAAAAGTATGACTCTCATGATTTTGGAGTCTGAAATTGATTTGCGTTCGATTGCTTCGATTGCAAGTTTCTTGCAATGCCCATATTTTGCTCAAAATGAATTCACTGTTGGTTGTCTTGGTCCCCCAACCTCTATCAAATTCCCATCCGCAAACCCTGATTTGGTCTGTCTGCAACGTCAAAAGCCCCATCTGAACCCATTTGTACGCTATTATAGCTGCTTCCAATCATGAATTATTTCACCCTTTTTTTACAAATGATATTTTCAAAATTCTAATTCTATTTTTAGACCCTAAATATTCCTTCCCACTTGTGGACGGCGTTTATAAAGAGGAGAGCTATTCTATAGACCGGCATTACTTGATTGAAATGATTTATCCACATGGTCTTGCTCCCTCACCCTATCAAAATTCCCTGCCGCCATACAGGGTATAGTACAATCTAACAGAAAAGAAATCTACTGAATGAAATCTCAATTTCAATCATTACAAAAGCAAATTAAAAGGGAAGAGGAGTGAGTAAAAAATATATATATAAAGGGGAAAAAACAAGAAAAGAAAAAAGGCAAAGAAGAAAAGAAAGATTAACAGAAAAAAAAAGACAACGAAAATAAAAAAAGAAAAGAGAGAGAACAGGAAAAAAAAGTGCATGAAGGGATCAAAAACTTTTTTCATAGATTCCAAGATCCAAGGAAAACAGTGGCACTCACGCCATCATGGTTTCCAACCCAGAAGCAATCGAGAGGAAAAAGAAGACACCCCTGATTTGGTTTTAATCCACCCCCTCCCCCCCCCCCCCCCCCATATGCGTTGGCAAGCAGGGCTTGGCCGCTTGGCTGCTTGCTAGCTAGCTCTATTGCACGCGCGCGCACGTGCGTCTAACCGCCAATTACAATATTTGAAAAAGAAAACTCCATCTACCAGGACCGCCGTTTTGCTGTTGATAAGTCCGTCGATAATTCATCAAAAACGAAAGGAACATGGGTCAGATTCGGACAGCGACTTCAAAGTCATTTGTAGAAGTCTAAACAGTAAGTTCTATAACAATTTTCTTTGATTTATTTCTCAAATTGTCTCAAAATATTAGATGTCGGTGTACTGCCACGACCACTGCACTGCCACCGCCATTGCCCCGTTGGCGCTGGCCGCTGCTCTACGCGGCCGGGACGTGGCTATGACGATAGGGAGTGCTTATGCTTTGTGTTGGCTGAGTTTAGCTCGGGGAGCATTGAATAGATTAGTAATTCGCTCATATTGCCTGATGTTTATTGTCAATGTTTTACAAAAACCGTCTCTGAATACGTTGAATTCATGAATGAATGATTTGTTAAACTAATGTCAAGACTGTCAAAACGTTAATTGTGAAACACGTAGGGCCTACTGCACAACGTTAATTCACTGAAATTGAAAACTTGCCGACAAATAATGTTTTGGAATTAGGCCTATAAATTTGTTGTTGTTGATGGATGTTGGTAAATGAGATAAAATGGAGGTGAAACATGGAAGGGGTCCTAAAGTTTAAAAATGATAAAGGCTACGCAGCCCCTATAAAGTTACACTCTACCACTCATGGCACGTATGGTGAAATGTGCACTTTGTGTGTGGAACTGTGACTGGACAGAGTGACAAACGATTCCTATTCAATTTTTCTACAGAGGCTGCAATAATTATGCAGAGAAAAGTGGTGCTAATGCAGTTTTGCACCGGCCGATTACCAGCATACCTCATCACCAAAATTTGTTCCCAAATGTCATGACAGGTCTCTCAGTCACATTTCGATGTTAATACCACCGCTTTTCAAAATATCTGGAACGGCTGTATTTAGTCTTCGATCTCGATGCGTTGATCTAATCCGTAGACATCACTTCGCGGATTGCTTGGATTCGCTGTAATGTTTATTGGGACTGAAGTTAGCGAACAAATCATGCTTACATGTGGCGAACAAACAGCCAACATGCCACATGCGAATCTTCTGGTCGCATAACTTCGGTCCATATCAACATGACGGCAAATCCAAGCAATCCGCAATATTTTAGTGGTGGGCATATTGTGTATTGACCTCAAAATGTGTGTAGACAATTTCTGGTGGGGAGTTTTGCTCGAAGTTGGCTGGTGTGAAACTTGTGAAGCATTAATGCGGGAGGGTATTATTAGATCTTTTCATGGGGCTAGGCATATCAATTTTTAAAGTAAATTTTATCCTTTTTTAAGTTTGTCCTGTGATCACATTTTATCTGTTTTTATTTATTTACTGATCAAAACTTGCCTAAAACAATGTCTGGAATTCATCCACTGACATATGATTGTCCATGAACGGATCCATGATTTCTCAAAGGGGGTAGTGGGGCAGATTTTCCCAAGGAAACTTTAAATAACAAGCAAACCAAAAAAGAGATCCTCTTGTATGAGACAATATTTTCAATATAAATATTTGCTGTAACTTTCGAAGGGGGGGGGGAAACACTTGTGTAAGAAAGCCACATTCTTATCTTGCTCTCAAGGTGGGGGCACAGGGGTCCATTGCAGAAAGAGTTGCGTTTAAACGCAGGTAAAAAAATCAATCGCAAGTCCCAAATGCGCGCTGTTGATTGGTTGAAAATCAAGTTGCGCATGATATTTAGAGTTGCGATTTATTGCAACTCTAAATATACAACGGACCCCAGGTCAAATGTGCCCACTTGGATCCGCTTCTGCGATTGTCAATACCAGGGAAATGGAATTTATGTCATCGATTACCCTCTTGAAAATTGCTGCTCTGGAAATTTGATTTCAGATGACATAGCTATTACTAGTATAAATCATGCACAGTTATAATACAGCCTTGTCTGAACTAAGCTGAACAATATCACATTTCCTTATTGTTTTCCTGAATTCTGGGCTGGTAATCAGAGATCCATGAAAAATATCTCTAAAATTAATGTTCTAAGATCATTCTTTTTCTATTACTATATTAGTATTCTATTTTTGTTTGTATCTGCACATACATGCAGATTTTACAACACTCAAATTGATTTTATTTCATTTTCAAAGTTTGGACGACGGATACACTGGATGATAAGGTTAATGGTCCAGCCTTATCTGGGAATGACACGACGGGTGTTGAACACAGAAAACGTGCCGTGTACAAGAAAAAAAAATGGAGTTATGAAAGGTATGTGTGTAAGAATTTTCTTCAGTAGGAAAAATTGCAAAGCTTCATGAGATAAAACAGATTGTATTCCTGCAGTGGCATAGCTGAAAAAAAAAAATCAGTATGTTGGCTGAGGGGGAGGGGTGGACGCTTTGTCCTCAGGTATTCATTTGTTGTGGTATTTGTTATTATTGGGGCCTCCCATTAGATAATAGGTTATTTTCTTCCCATCTATGGTTAAACATAAATTTATTTATCATATTTTACAAAATGTTTTGTTAGTATTTGTTAATTGGTACCATTCAATTGAATGGTAGTGTATACTGCAAATTTCTCGATATTTAAAAAAATATATGAACTTCTAAAGAAAGCTTACACACACGACAAGCATTGATGTTTTGAACCCGTAGCTAATATACTGTCCTTTGCATTGTTTTCATCCAATATTTCTTATTACAGCTTCAAGGAATTAATCCTGCCGGGTACCCATTCACTTAACCTGGGTCTAGTGCAGCACAGTGTGGATAAATTTCGGGCTGAAGGAAAACACACCATGGCTAGGACTCAAATTCATGACCCTCTGTTTGTAAGGTGAGAGTCAGAACCACTAGACCATGACGTACCCAAGCTGATGTCATATCCCCACTTGTTCTTTTGTATTTTATTACAAGAAGTCGTGCTTATTTACACTTTGTCCTCCGAGAACTATAAAAAATGGAGTGAAAATTTATTTGAAAGACATGTCCACCCTAACAAAATGTTGATTTGATTAAAAAGAGAAAAATCAAACATAAAAATCGGATGAAAAATAAGAAAGGTATGACATTTTTAAGTTTCACTCAATTTCACTTAATAGTTATATGCATATCCTGGTCGGTATGCAAATGAGGGAACTGATGACATCACTCATTCACTTTTCTTTTGTTTTTTTGAATATGAAATATAATTTTCTCCCCATTGACCTATGAAATAAAGTTTTATTTCTCACTGAACATGTGGAGTTACCATTGCTTAACATTATTTGGTTCAGTCCAGTTGGTCCTTATTGTCAAATCTGTAAAATTTGAAATATTGTAGAATTCAAACAATGAAAAACAAACCAAAAAGTTAGGGACATCATCGATTCTCTCATACGCATGTGGGTAAATTGTGCATATAACTATTTTGTGAAATATAAGCGAAATTTCAAAATGTCATAACTTTCTTATTTTGCATCCGATTTTGATGAAATATTTTGCATGATGCTTGCCTGATTTTTCTCTGTTGATTCAAAACAACCTTTTCTGTGGTGGACTTGACCTTTAATGTGAAGATATTCATTGCTGGAAATAATGATATGATACTTGGGACATATCATACACACATGTATGATAATATTAAATAATTATGATTTAATTTTATACAATAAGCATAGCAAATATTCCTGACGATCATGTGTACATTAGGTTAATTTTTTTACCAAAATATTGTTAAAATTTCAAATTCAATAACTTTGTTATTATTAGATGTTAATGAAATTTTCAGCATGATGCTTTTCTGATTCATTCTCTCCCTACCAAAATCTCCCCTTTTCTCATGCTTTCTTTCTATGGTCCCCTTCATTCTCCTTATAACTATTTTATGTGTAAAATGTAACCAGTCGTCCAACCCATTCGATTGAAGGGCTAGAGGTACTCGAGACTGAAAGTTATGTGATACAATTCAAAGCACTTAAAATTTCATCAAAATTTGTTGAGGATTAACGAAGTTATGACGAATTAAAGTTGTTATTTTTTGGTAAAACTGTTCTCTTCAAGTCCTCATGAATATACAAAATCACAATTTATATATTTTTTGTATTATATGAATTCAAATTTTGTCCAAGCTAGGTTGTAAAAAATTACAATTGACTACTGATTCTGTGTAAGACAATCATATTATTTCTCACACATAGTTGAGTTATTCATCTGATTCAGCACAGCAAAAATAGACAGAAAAGAAATAAGTGGGTATCTTGCTCTTGTATATATTATTTTCTATATATTTTGCAAAAGAGGTCTCTATTTTTTTATGTTTTTTAGTGTTCCAAATTGAATAATTTTCTTTCCCTATTTTCATTATATTTTCTTTTTTTGTGTGATATATTATTTATTTCTTAATGTATCTTTATTGTATTTATGATAAACTTTTGGCATGTTTCTACAGTAAATCATTAAAAACAGTTTATCTTTTCCAGACTCGAATAACCTTATCGCTCTTAAACCAAGCTGTTTCTACAGACCAAAGAATCTGATTAACTTGCATTTCGCTTCGCAAATACGGCAGAAATCAGAAAATTCAACCTATAACATCAACATTGAATTTTGGAATGTCAAAAATTGCATCTCGTCAGGAAAATTTTCAAAATTCATGGTAGATCTCACTCATTGTAGCAGGTATACATGTTTCGCGATCAGCTGGCGAGATTAAACAGGCCAGAATATATGTATACTGTGAGATTGCACTTCTGGGTTCAAGCACTTAAGCCAGACATGAATGCTATTTTGCCCCATGTTTACAGAAAAGTTAAACGGATTAACATGGCAATAACCACCTCTCAAAGATGGTTATGAGAAACCGTATTTTGCGCGATGCAATTTATCAATTAACTGCATCGCGTTTGTTTCTACAGGAAACTTATCCAGGATTCTGGATACTTAGGCGGGTAATACTTTTTAACAATTCTTTGTAGAAACACGCCATTGATATATCTTTTTAGGTGAAAAGAAAAAAAGGGAACAATTTGGGGGACGGGGTACTATTTTCCCCCTTTTGGGGATATTTCATTTCTTCTAGGTGTGGTACCCTTTATTCATTTGGCCATGTGAAGGCTATCGCACATTTTGAGTTTAATCTTCAAAATTTGGTGTTCATTAGTTTGTTGTCCAAATTCTGTCTTGCATGTAAATTTGTTTATAGGAAGATTAACATAATACCTATGTGGAGTGTAATCATTGATCTCTTGTAGTGTCGCGCAGTCACATGTATTCATAATATGGTGCTTTTATACCATTCCTGTCAATACTCTTTTGTACTTGAACTTATTAGTAAAAAAAATGTTTATTAATATTGTTGAAAGCAATTACACACAACAGATTTAACATCAAGTATCAGGTTTGTACGCAGAACAGTGGTTTTGCCAAGTACTCAATCCATGTAAAAAGCAATAAGAGAGAACAGGTTTATTCTTGGAAATGTTAGTCTTCATTTGTTGTGTTTTTCAATCAAACTCGATCTGTCTTGATACATGTTTATTTTTTTCATAACAAGATTGACAGAGATATCAACGAGTAGCTAAGACTAAGTCATATATATTAATAACTTATGTGCTTTAATTATAAAGTCTATACTTGTGAATACTCTGTGCCATTTATGCTGTACTTAAACTTCTTATAGTAAAAACAATTTAATGACGTTCTTGAAATAACTGCTTTCATTTATTTTTCTTGTGTATACTTATTCCATTATTAAGCCTAGCATTAACCCCAGGGATATGTTGTACACCATTGGTCTACCATTCACTGTACTTTATTGGCTTACTATACATTGCACATCTTTGTTCTTCTGTCTACCATTGGTCTACCATTGAATGTACACTTGTGGTCTATAGTGTATGACCAATGGTGTTATTTGAATGGTTGACTAATAGTATAGAGTGTATGGTATGACAGTATTGTATGGTAAATGGTAGGTCAATGGTGTACAGTGTATGGTAAGCCAATGGTGTATGGTGTATGGTAAGCCTACGGTACGGTGAATAGTAGTTCAATGGTGTATGGTAGGCCAATGGTGTACTGTAAATGGTAGGTCAATGGTGTATGGTAAAATGGTGTAAAGTGAATGGTCAATCAATGGTGAACGGTGTATGGTGTACGGCGAATGGTAGTTGAATGGTGAGTGTCGAATGGTACACGAATGGTGTACGTTGAACGGTATGCGAATGAATGGTGTACGGTGAATGGTGTACAGTGAATGGTGTACGCGAATGGTGTACGATGAATGGTACGCGGATGGTAAATGGTACATGAATGGTGTATGGTGTATGGTCAATGGTAGGCGAATGGTGTATGGTGAAAGGCAATTGGTAGGCCAATGGTGTCCAGTGAATGGTGGCTGAATGGTAAATGGTAGGCCAGTGAATGGTGGCTGAATGGTGAATGGTGGTCAATGGTAAACCTGTCTATAGTGGCCATATGGTAGATCAATGGTGAATGGTGTTTGATCAATGGTATATGAATGGTAAATGGTGCTCATGAATATGGTAATAGTAACGTCCCAATTATTTAAATTAGTTTGAATGGTATACCATTGAGGCTTGAATGGTATACCATTGGTGTATGGTGGGTGCTGTGCGAATGGTATTCCAATGGTATATCAGTGGTGTATGATAAATGGTAGTCAATGGTATACCATTCAATTTTTTTTATAAGGGCCGGTTCGGACGAAAGGGTGTGTTTAATAATAATTAATAAATAAATACAAATATTTATAAGAAAGCTGAATATAAGGTATTTTGTCAAACAATTGCCAATTTGCACGTAAAATAGTGGATTTTCAATCATTTAAAGCATTGACAATTTGAGGAAAAGAAAGAAAAGTTCAACTTATAATAATAATGATAATAATAATAATAAAATCAGATACCCACCCTTGCAATAAGCCACTTGGCGCCAATTTTTCACTCCAAATTCATTTCCATAAAGTCACTCTTTGAGGTGAAAATAATTATTATTACCATTATTATAAGTATTATTATTATTGTTATTTTTATTATTATAAGTATTATTATTATTATACAAACAACACGCACATATTATTATTATTATACACACAACACGCACACATACACAACAGATACATCTCACAAAATATAATGAGGCAGGGTCTTAAGTGTAAAATATAGCAAGGTAGGGTCTGAAGAGTTAAACGTTGTGAATGCTGACCCGACATCAATTTTGGCCTTGCCCTTCCAGGACACATCTGCCGTAAGTTTTATAATTTGGGGGACACCAAATATCTCCAGGTATACGAATGTTTTCCTTTGTAATAAATACACACCTGTAAAGTATAAAATTGAAGGTAAGTTACTTTTTTTTGTTTGAAAGAGCCTTGAAATCAGTCATAATTTTTACATGTATCAATATTACACCATAAAATATTTCCACCGAAAAATTCTCATGCAGCATGCCGTCATTGTTTTTTTTTGTGCCACATGATGATTTATGTTCCTTTGCAAATTTCACAAATCACTCGTCTTTTTTGTTTGTTCAGCTTTCTTATAAATATTTGTATTTATTTATTCATTATTATTAAACACACCCTTTCGTCCAAACGGGGGGGGGGGGGGGCTTTGGACGAAAGGGCGCGTTCCAGTGAACGCGACGCGACGTGGCGCTCCCAACGCACCCTTTCGGCCAAACCGGGGGGCCTTTGGACGAATCTTTGCGTTCGCGTTGACGCACCCTAACGCGACAGCACCCACCCTTTCGAAATAAGCCGGGCACACGTCTGTTTTCATTGCATTTTTACATTACAAATTATTAATTTTGCTTCTCAAAGGGGGGATCAGTTGTGACTCGTCAGGAGGGGGGGGGGGGGTAGTCTGTCGGCCTTAGGTACACAGCATTGGCGGCGGAAGCCAATAAATTTAGGGGGTGTCCACCTGAAATTTTGGGATGGACACATGTAAAAAATAGGACAAGCGCCCCAAAAATTTTTGACAAGCAAAAAAAAAAAAAAAAAAAAGGTCATCAACCTAAATTTTAGGGGGGGACAACACACGTTTCAGGGGGGCCACGTGAATTGAAGGGGGGACGCAGGAAAAAAAATTGACAAGCAAAAAAAAAAAAAAAAAAAAAAAGGTTATCAAAAATTTTTTTTGGGGGGGACCGTCCCCCCCACCTAAAATTTAGGGGGGGACACGTCCCCCCCGGCTTCCGCCGCCTATGGGTACACTAGTGCCGGGGAAGCTCTAGCATATTACACTCTAAAAAATGAAGTGCTAGTTCAGCTCTTAAAGAGCGTGTATAGTGACTGCACTTCGGAGTGCTGAATTTTCTCGTTCAAATTTGAACTAGACAAATCAGCACTCCGAAGTCCCGTCCGAAGTGCAGTCACTATACACGCTCTTTAATAGCTGAATTAGCACTTTATTTTTTAGAGTGTATGTAGCGTCGCAAAATTCAAACTTTCTTGTGTCATAAAATCGTGTTCTATCATTCCTCTTCCATCATCATTATCACTATTTCCACCACCATCTTCACTATCACCACCACCACCACCATCCATATCATCATCATAATCATCATCATCATCATTATCATCACCATCATAATCATCATCATCATCATCATTATCATCATCATCATCATTATCATCACCATCATAATCATCATCATCATCATCACCATTATCATCATCACCACCATCATCATCATCATCTTCATTTATCATTATCTTGTCTCTCCCCACTAAATATCTAAACGTTTATACATTCTCTTTTGTGACATTATTTTATTGAATTCTATTTATAACATATTACGGTCCCCATGGGCCCTCATGGCTACTATTGTTTCAAACAGTTAACTGCTTATTATAGCTGGCCCCTGCATTTTTACCCACTTTACTATTTTACATGCTTCATTAATTTTATGTATTTTTTCAGCCTTATTCATTATTTATATTTTCGATTGTCACACAAAATGTACTCATTTATGTCATTGTTATTGTATCATTCTATTTTCATTTGTTGATTTATTAATAAAATGCAGAAACTCCTGCAAAAAATAACATATTAACATGGTTAATATACGTTTCGGTTTGTCATATTTTTCAAGCATTTTTTGCTTTCAATGGCAATCCATCTTCTGCCACTATTTTTATGCTAAATGATATATGCCTGATTTATTGTCAGTAAATGTTATATTATATTGTTATGTAGAAGAAAAATGAATCAAATCAAATCAAATATCGATCGGAAGGGCACTTGTAGGCCACCCCATCAATAAGTAATAACTATGGACCAACCTATACAAAGTATTTTTTTTAATACTTTTCTCTCATTTTTAATGAAAATCCCTAATTAGAGTGCTCTCTTTCAGTTGCAAGGTGATATTCTATGTCATCTAGATCTGGCAAACTTTCCTTATTTCTTACTTGACTGAGATCTCGAAATAAAGTTTCCTATATATACTTCGGTTGTCTTTGTCCCCATGCACATTCCTAAATAAATAATAGATATTTTGTATTTTTATACACGTTTGTATTGTGCCTGATGTCTCCCTTATAATAAAATGCATTATATCAGTTGTCAATCATTTTTTTTTCCAATTTAAATTGCATAAGATACCCATATCGCCTAGTTTTTTCTTTGTGGTCAACATCTTTTTTTTGGGGGGGGGGGGTGGGCGGCGGAGCAGAGGATAATCTTTTGTATTTGCATTGGGGGCGCAACAATGAATGCTATACCCCTCCCCCGTGAAAGAAGGATAATCCTCTGCCTTGCCGCCCATGGGGGGGGGGGCTGAACGATTTTTGGAGGCGGCTTATAAGCCCCCAAAGTGCTTGTATAACAACTATGGGTCCATGGTATAACATACGCCTGGTCGAGTATAATCATTGTTTTAAAATAACAGGGAGAAAAATGTTAAGAAAATAAAATCTGGAAAGCAGAAAAAAGGCTCCAGAGTCCAGACCACTCCCAAGTGATGGTGATCCCTCTCCAAAAAAAAATGGAGAGGGGGGGCGGGCCGGAGGTATCCCCCCTGGATACGCCTCTGAATCAGGCCCTCTCGTGGGGATCGAGAAGCGTAATAAATAAATACCAATAAAAAGCTATGGGATTAATTAGGAAAATCAGTGATATTGAAGGTTCAAGTCCACCACAGAAAAATATTGATTTGAATTAATAGGGAAAAATCAGATAAGCATAATGCTGAAAATTTTCATCAAAATCGGATGTAAAATAAGAAAGTTATGACATTCTAAACTGAAATTTCGCCTAGTTCATGAAGACATAATGATGGGGTCTCGAAAAGCCGAAAAGCACCCTAATCATGTATTTTCCATATTCTGAAAATGCATCCCTTAACAAGTATTGGTGTGTGAAAACCTACCCTTAACAAGTATTGGAAACAAGACATTTATACTCTTGGCAAGTATTCTCTGCATTGACCCCCTAAACAATTTTACAACAGTATTTTTACGTGCACTCGGTTTTACATGATTGGCTTTAGTACAGCCCCTGCACCTCCCACATCTCGCACAAAATCATACTCTAAACACGTAGTGTTGACTCTTGGGGCAAAAGGTACATCCTTTTTAAAACATTTTAGTCTTAATTTTTTTAAACCCTTGCAAATTTGACCCTTAACACGTAGCTTTCCTAGCGAAAATAAATACCCTTTTTCATGATTTTAGTGTTTCTGACACCCTTATTACATTACGTACGTAACGTGCCCTATCTTGAAAAAGACATCATTTTTACATGTTTTTTGCATGGTATCCACTGGCCAATGTAAGTGGCCCCCCGGGATTCAGGGATAAATAAAACTTTTTTTCACTAGACAATGAGGAGAAAATTAGAATATTTCATATAATCAAAAGAAATAGTGAGTGAGTTATGTCATCAGTTCCCCCATGCATATACCGACTGGGATTTGCATACTCATACAGTATATACAAACGACGCATCAAAGATACTTTACAACTATTATATACAATCCTAATTTCACCGATTATTTTCCTCCGTAGAATCCATCGAGTATAATCATATAACACATCTCTATGGTAAAACCGTAAGCTGAAGTTAACGATCAATAATTGTTGAGAATGAGATTCGATATGCAAGAACGAATAACGATACACGCACCGTATAATACTACCCGGTATCGCGACGAGTCAAGGCAATTAAGAGGAAACTGAGAGACAAGTAGGACCAAAGTACTGTCAAGAGTCAATGTTTTGTTTCTTTACCAATAATATACTGTAATCTACAATACTACAGCTGATATGGATGACGTTATGCTGAGGAGATATAGCAAACAACCCGTCTTAATGAAGCATGTTAGCGTAGCATTTGGAGGTGAGGAAAATCTCACTGAGCTGAGACTGAGTGCTGTGACTGTGAGTGAGGATGAGGAGGGAGACGAGGCGAGAGCCGGGGGGGGGGGGGGGGGCGAGAGAGGCGGACCCCCTTCTTTAGCTTTGCGGAGCTCTAGCTTCCCGGTTTTGAAAATCGTCTTGATGTGCTTATCATGCATCAGCCACGGTGCGGTGGCGGCAGGTGGCCGAGTGTCAGTGTAGAGTCTACTTAGTCATGTTAGTAGAGTCTAACCCAGGCCAGGGAGCCCAGCCGGGGGCCTGTTGCATGACGAGATGAGCGATACGTAGGACCATTCTTCCGAGATAGGAAGATTGGCGACAAATCAGCGCTTTCCGTTTCACGAAGGCAATTTTGTCTTCCAAGTCCGCTACATCGTTTGATATCGATAGTATCAAAAAAATATTTAGTCTTCATCGTCACCTGAGCCATTTATTTCGGAATTACGACTTTTCATAAAATCTTTTATTTCAATAAAAGGAGATCAAATGATGTTTTATTTATTACTGATTGTAGAATTGATGTATGGAGCTTACTTTATGAGGTAAAAAGAGAAAAAACTTTGAAGTTTCACAAGCATAACTGAATAAAATAGAAATTCTCATTATTTCCCTTATTTATAACACGGTGTTCTTTTAGAGACACCTTTCATTGATATTTCAACGAAAGAGACCCTTGTCCGATATAAAAATTGATTTAACTAAGTAATTTCGACATTTTATTTGTTCAATATTCTGTATTTTTATAGAATATATACAGTGATAATTTTTCAAATTATGCATTAATGTGTTATTTGTTGAGGTAAAAATAGGGTTTGAATAGAGTATGATGGGGTGTCCAAACTTCGCGCACTTTTCAAAAATATTCATCAGGCTTAATTTTGTCCACAAATTATTCATAATTTATACAAAACCAATTCAAGAAATAGTTACCACATTGACGGCAAGATCGTAAACTATAAAATCATGGACGAAAATGTAAAGTAGGTCACGGGGTTTCGCCAGTATCGCGATCTCAAAATTCTATTCCGATCGGCGAATGCGGGCTGTGCTTGAAAACCGTTCAGAAAAAGTGTGACCTAACTTCGCGCACCAAAGCTTTTGTGGAGATTTAAACAAAAACTCAAGCTCAAAAAGTGAAATATTTATATCAGATTGATGGCAAAATGCTATGGAATAGGTTAGTACCAAATTTAACTCACATTTTTTATGATTTCTGCTTGTAAAATGGTGATATCGTGATGCTTGTTGCTTTCTTCAAAACGGGCGCTAACGGTGACAAATTTGCCGATCTTTTGCCTATATTTTCATGAATACTGGACTAATCCTAAAGAAACTTTCAGCGAAGGGTAATTGTAGGTCGCTTTTCACATTGATGATGTCAGATTTTAAGGATATTGGCTAGTTTTTGAGATAATGACCGTCCGCGAAGTTTGGACACGCGCGAAGTTTGGACTCACTGCCATAAACAAATCCAACTGTGTCTGATTGTATGAGACTATAAAGGAAAATATGAGAGGCTGCGTGTGAAAAATCAAATTTATTTATTTTATTTGTCAGATATAGGCAATGCAAAAAATACAAATGTGAGTGTTTAGAGAATAAACATACCTCGGTTGCATGATAAGTAACCGAAGACAAGGAACATGAACATTGATGCAAGCATGTCCAAGTGCCATAAAGTCGTGCTTTGCAATAATAATTAAAACATAGAAGAAAAAGTTGTGCAATCCACAATGGAAAAACTACTATTAACAGAAATAATGCTAAAAATTACAACGATCATAAACGTTGGTCATATTTACAGTTGATCACTTAATTCATGGAAGTTTACAAGTATAATATTTAAGAATATACAAAATATATATGTTCAATATTTCAATTCTTTAATTGACCATACTCACGTGACTAGCGTGAAGTATGGTCAAAATAATTCTCAGAATAAATAGTTAAAACAGAAATCAAGCACTTACCACAATTATATGGATGAAGGTCTAACGAGTGGCAGTTTCCTGACATCTGGGCACAAACTGGAACCTCAAAAAAACGAAAAGTTATCTCCTACCCCCGTCTCGATCGGCCATTTTTGTTATGAATCTATTTTTCCATTGATCATCTTTCAATTTGATATATGATTATTCAGTTTGAATTCATTTATTTTTCATACTCTGCAGTCCTGCTGATCCTATTATCCTTGGACATTGTCAGAAGTAACGTGATTGAACTGGATGACAGGCAAGTACAATATCATTATTGAAGGAGGTAGTTCAGTGCATACAGTCATATGTCTGAAATATAAGTCCTTAGTTTGATTAACTAAATATCTATTCAACTCTGCTTCGATTTATTTTCTAGTTAGCTGTCTTGACAATTTTACATACAAAATGTTGAGAATCCCTCCTTTTTTTAGGGGGGGGGGTCCATTACACTCACATTTGCTATTTACCTAAATCCTGATATTTTTCTTTTTACATATTTTCATATTTAGATTTTGCTCAGTTTTCTAAGTAAAGATTTTCCCCATGAAAGAAAACAGCAGCTGATATAACAGATGTGTGATGTACATTTGTGATTCCATGTGTGGCCATTTATAGGGTGCAATTTGTATAACATGTGGTTAAACAGTGATCCAGGATGTAGGAGAGATAATGCTTCCAGCAAGCAAGCTGCCAGGAAGTACTATGAGGAAAAGGAGCCATGAACCAGGAAGTTAATCCAAACAATATGACTTGCACTATTAAACCAGGCCTCTTTTCAAACCCACGTGTAAAGTGCTTTCATTCCAAACTGAACCAACTTTAAACTGACCTTTAAAAATAAGGCTACATGTAATTGGTGCTGTGTCATTTAAAAAAACATGGTTTATTGTGGTTTTAGCATAATCATTGAAATTTTAATTTGGTGTATCGTTCCTGTATGGAAACTGTAAAATTATTTTTGGACAATAGTCTATCTCTTGTTCTAAATTTCATCAACAATGTGTAAAAAGAAGTGACAATTTTAATTTTAGAAATAAGATATTTCCTTCATGTACATGTAATCCAGAATAATTACATCAAAAAGAGGTTTATTTTTTCTGTGCAAAACTGAATATTTAAAATTATCATTTTTGTATTTTAGAATGTAAAAGCATGTTTTGCTTTTTGTTGCTTTTTTTTCTCAAATTAAATTATGCTTCAATATGTACCTCGTATGTCTTATTAAAACAAATGCATTTTGACTTTAGTATTAAGTATTAACCTCAAATGAAATTTCAAAATATATTTTCTGAACAGACGTAATAAGAATTCTAAGTATTAATTCCACTTAATATTACAGTACCGTATATAGTTTGTCTTTATGCCAGATGATTGTTTAACTAGTTTTACACATTTTAGCAGCCATCCTTCTCATTGATAAATTGTCTGTTGTTATTTTGTTTATTCTGTGGTGTATTATTGCCATACGTTGGTTATGTTCATGCAGTAATATTTCATCTAATTTGTTGTGGAAATAACTTTGACTTTCTGTTCTTTCAACAGCTTTGTTTGACGATTTGTCATCATCAAAATGGATTTTGTTTGATATGATATATGATTTGAAATTCATCAGAAGCTCTTTATTTAATTTCAGGTTTATTGAAGCAAAAGAGCATGGAAAGTGGCTTGTTGAGGTAACTGAATAAATCATTTTTTTTCAAGTTATAATAGTATTTGTTGATAAAAAGTAATGTGATCTATTTATTATCCAGTGTAATATCTAGTCAAGGTCGTTAAAAAGTGAACTCTGTCTGATTTCTTACACACAAAAGAAATAGGCCTATAGATATTTTAGATCATATGTTTTTAATCTCTAAGAGGTGTATGCATAAAAGATAAAACAAACCTTTTGCTTATGCATTTATTAGCATTTGCTTCATTTTTTTCAAGCTCTGTCATAGCAGTTTGAGCTGTTTTACTTGATCAGGGCTTTCATGTTTTATGAGATACGTTTAAGCACCCGAGAGAGAACCCCATTGTGTACATTAGCTTACATGTATACACCTTCAGTGCAAACCGAATGCCAACTATTAAATTTATTGGTTAAAAACAAGTGAAGAAACTAGTTTGACACCATGTCTAAGGAAAAGACGTTACATGAATGATGCAGTACATGTATTTTGCACTGCCCCCCCTTTGCATTCAAGCCCCACCTTTGTTCTGTGAGTGGTGTTCGCACTGTCAGCATGACGTCGCTATATTTTAAAACAGCAGTCCTTAAAGGGGTAATCCAGGCTGAAAATAAGATGATTTGAACAGATTAAGAAAAATCGGACAAGGAATAACAAACTTATGGTATTTTAAATATTTGCATTATTCTGCTGAATTAGTTCTAGGCATGTCTTCATGAATATTCAGTGAACAAACTAATGAAGTCATATCCCCGTTTGGCCGCTTGTTCTTTTGTATTTTATTGTATGAAATTATATTTATTTGATTTTTTTTCCTTCACAAACACTGATTAAGTGCATGAAATGTTCATTGCTGCAACTTATTTAATTACAGGGGAGACATACATGTATCATTTACACATGTATGATAAAAAATGAAACAATTATGATTTAAAAAGGAAGTGGGGATGTGACATCATCAGCCCATCTAATGAATATTCATGATTACGTGCATATAACTGTTTTCACAATATATTGGTAAACTTTAAATTTTCATAAATTCGCTATTGTTATCATATTTCGATGAAATTTTCTGCATTTTGCATTGAGAATTTTTTTTAGATAATATAAATATTTTCAGCTTGGAGCATCCCTTTAAATATAAAATGTTTTCTCATTTGAAATACCTGTCCATTTTCTATTATGCATGAATAATTTTCACTATACATGTATTTGAATAATATGACTATTTGCACATTTCATAATATACGTACATGTACAGTGATTCTAATTCTTGCATTCGGCCCAGTGTCAGAATGTTGCCGATAATGTTTTGATTTCTTTTATGTGCACATTTTACTGAATTTATAAAATAATTGCCATTTGTTCCCCAGTTTTATGCACCTTGGTGTGGTCACTGTCAGAAATTGAAGCCAGTATGGGCAAACGTTGGACTTATGATGATGAAGAGTCATCCTAATCTTCATGTAGCTAGACTAGATGGGACACGTTATGGAAGTAAGTGCATTAAAGGAAACTACATCTCAAGAAAAGAAGCAGTTTTATTGTAAAAGAGTGAACAATTCAAACCAAGTTTCATCAAAATCGGTAAACAAATAAGCAAGTTATGGATATTTAAAAAGTCTTGCTGTGCATTCTATGGGGATCCTCAAATTGGCAAACATGCTTCATAATGGCAGATTTTGTGGACAACTGTCACAACTCTCCATTTGTTTTGTACACAAATTTTAAGATTTTCCCATTATCTTTCAAATTGCATCTTGCCTCCTTCTGAGCAAGGTCAGGAAGAGAAAATGTGAAATACGTAAAATAAAGGGGAAATTTTGTGTACAAAACAAATGAAGAGCTGTCCACAAAAGCAGCCATTTCGAAGCATGTTTGCCAATTTGAGGATCTCCATAGAAAGTACAACACAACTTTTCAAACTTACATAACTCACTTATTCTATAACCGATTATGATGAAACAAGTATTAAATTTCTCCTATAATTTTATTCCTTCTGATAAGATTTATTCTCTCCTTGTTTTTTGCTTTCTTTTTACAGTTCATCAGTGGCAGATCTATGGGGGGGGGGGGGCGGATAAGAGGGTTTATAACCCCCTAGGGCTTCCAAGTACAAAAAATAGTGACCTACATTTTGGAGCCAACCCCAAATTACCTTCATTTTATAGCAACCCCCCTTTTTTTGGTTGTGAAAAAAGACCCAATTACATAAAATTTTGATTTTGCAACCCCAAAATACTACAACCTGTGAAAGACATGAGCCAAATATAGAAGTGTTTGGCGATTGGTACAATAGAATATTACTGTGAAGAAGAGATTTTCAATTGGGATTACATAGCTATTCCACTCTTAGAAGTACATTGATTTCTCCCATTAAAGCACTTATCAATCCCCCATTCAAGCAGAGTTACTCGTACATTGTAAATACTTCCTACATTCTTACTTGAATTATTTATATCACTTTCACTTTTGATTGTTTTATTACAGAGGCGATGGACATGTTTGATGTGAGGGGCTTTCCAACTATCAAATAGTAAGTTAGAAAAGTTGAATTAAAAAAAAGAAAAAAAAAAAGAATTCCTAGGATTTTTTTTAATGTCAGAAATACTTCAACTATTCTGACTCCATTCAATACCATTAATGTGTAGAAGAGGTATATAATCATATTTTTCATCCACAAGATAATATCAAAATTATATGTTGATATTAATACTAAAATTATAAAGTGTAGAAATGGATTTAATAGACCCCTCCCTCATTTTTGCTTATGGGAAGATAAAACTAGGATGTCCTTTTGTAATGGAATCCCTCTCCTATTAAAATGCACAATACCATATGTATAATGTGTGTATTGTATGTCATAATCATTGATGAATGAATTATTAATTATTATAGCCAATTTTATCAACTGACTTCCATTATTTTATGAATTTACACATCAGTGCACTGTGAATGCTGATAAACTTACTCTTTTTCCCTTTCACATTGAAATGTATCTTCTGTTATGATTGATTTTTGAAATGTTCTGAATTTCAGCATTGAAGGAGATAAAGTTTTTACACATACCGGTGGAAGGACCTCTCAAGATATCATTGATTTTGCAGTAAAAGCACAAGGGTGAGTCATTGCTTTCATGACGAACTCAATCCCTAATTATAGGATGATATGAAAATTGAATCAGCAATATGCTTCTGTCATTTGCAGATGCTCTTTACAACATGCCTGTACTAGGACCTGAGATTGCAGTTATGCAACAATAGTATTACCGTAGGTCCTGTAATATAAAAAAAAGTACTACAGATATTTATGATCAATCATGAGTTTTTCTACATGATATGTAGAGTTGCTATCAATTGTGCATTTGACTCTATTGTTAGTGATAAGGGACATGATTTATTTGTCAAATCTAAACATTTTATATGATTGAATTCACACATTTTGTAGGTTAATTGGATTAAAAATAAATCTGGTGTACAGACAGAAATCATATATGAGATAATTTTTCTATTTTGTATTTGATAGGGAGGGAGGAAAATCACTACAGACAATTTATTAAGTGAGGAGTTGATATCAAACCAGAAAAATGGAAGGATTTAAATATTTGATGTTAGTGATTTGTACTGCTTTTCTGGGAAATAAAACAATACCAATTTCAGCTATTTTACCCCTTCCAGTCCTCACTATTTTCATTTTTAACCAAGTTTTACTTATTTTTTTTCTTTGTTGCAGACCTGCAGTGAAACAACTCACAAGTTCCAATACTTTACAACAGTATAGAAAAAGCAAACTTGTATTCTTTGTTATAGTTGCTGAAGATACCTCTAGTGAATTAGCAGTAAGTGAACAGCTTTGCGTACAATAATAACAGAAGTGTTGTCACCAAAGACATATGAAAATATCAAATCTTGTGTTTTGGGACTCAATAGCATTTTAATGAAAAAAACAGGGGAATCAAAAAAATTTGCCTTTGTTCATGCATGAAATTTTGATTGTTTATTTTTTAGGGGGTAGTCAAGGCTTCATTGTAATGTTTGCTCTGTTTGTGATACATGTATTGTCTTTACAAAGATATCTTCTTATTTTTAGATTTTAAAGAATCATGCTAACATGTATTTATCAAGTTCCATATTCTTCAACCTTTACCAACTGAACCCGGTGCTTGAGATAACTCAGGCAAGGGTCTGACTTAGGGAAATACAGTTGAGGCCAGAAGTTTACATACACCAAGGATATTCAAAGAAAAGTTGACACTTGCCAAACATAAAATTTACTGTATCTTATAAAATACTTGTGCTATCATGAAGAATTTGATATCAATCAAATGAGTATGTCATGCTATCATGAGGAATTTGATATCAAACAAATGAGTTTGTCATCACATTGCTTTGTCATCAGGAGCTGAAAAATATTTTGGTGTAATTTTTGTCCCCAAATCTTCATATTTTAGACAAATTAAAAATAAAGACTTGACAAAAACATCTCATATTTGTGCTAGTTACTTCTCAACACAAACATTTCACTTTTTTGTACAGTGGTGACATGGTAGAAAATATAATATAAATCATAGATTTTACATTTATGTATTTCTGTGAAACGATGTTTGAAAATATAATAAACAATAGAATACATTTGGCACGAATATTTTTTTCCTTTCAAGAAAATTCCACCTGAAATATTCTTTAATCCCAGCGACATCCCAATCATGTGAAAGAGCTTAATATGCCCTTTCATTTGATACCAAATTCGTCATGGTAGTATTTGTATGTATTATGTGAAGGATGTTCGAAGTTGAACCTCCTTGATAATACTGAATTTAAATTGTATTAAACAGGTCAATAAGGCTAGCCCTTTCCAAACTGTGTACTTACCCCTAATTGATTAGTTGACAACTGGCTTTTAAAATGTTTTATGACCATTGGCCCTGATGTCTTTATACATGAACATTTATCCTTTCCAGGGTAGGAAATTATTTTCATTTTCAGGGACTATTTTTTTTTTTTGGGGCGGGGGGGCACATTGGGGGTGATGTCTGAAGGGGGGGGGGGGCTATTTCTTTAAAAATTTCAAGGGGCTGCTTTTTCCCATTGAGCAATCATGCTGTAAGCAGTATTCTTGTATACATGTATGTAGAAGGTTGATTTTATTAATGTTCTTGAATGATTATGGGGCAGATATTTGGGAAATTTTGGAAAAGATGGTTGACCCAACGCATTTCGCTTTGCAAGTTTTAGGTGTGATTTTAGCTGTCATGAAGACGAAATTGTCTATCGCCCTTATGCATTTCCTATAATGATCATGCCCATTTGGTAAGTAGAATGAATTGGGATAAACATGTACCGGTAATTAAGTTTATACTATTAATGTTCTGATTCACTGGCCCAGACCTGGATCACCTCCTAGAAACGAAATCCTGTTTCTTAACTAGATTCTTGGGGTTTTCTTTTCGCAGACGTTATTCTCAAAGGTTGCTGATAAGCGTATTCTAGATGCCTTTTATTACCATGTGAAACCTGATGTCATACCGGAGGGGGCGAGGCCAGAGAATGTACCAGCCATCATGGTGTTTAAAGATGATCATCATTATCAATATGAAGGTTAGAAGATCAGAATGTTTATTTATCCTATTCATATTTTCACAAAGAAGTATTAATTTTCTATGTGATATCATAGCTGTATAACTGTTATGGTTTTACAATAATAAGGCTAGAACTAGTCCTAATTAAGCTAGAAAACTTGTCAACAACCTCTTAATGATTGTTGTTGGTGTGGTTGGTCAGCCATTTCATACTGAGGGATTGCATTCAACCAATAGTTTAGTATTATCATGTCACATCCTGGTATGTAGGGGAAGGCGGGGTAAGTTGAGCATAGGGGCAAGTTGAGCCACCACCCCCAGGCTAATAACGAATGAGTCAGACATTGTGGTGGTGTCATGTATTGATGACCCATTGCATAACCCTTTACCCAACCATACTGTTTTAGACTTTGAAACAAAAAGTACTTTTTTAGACGGAAATACAAATTTCAGCCAAAAAAGTAAAAAAGTGTGTAAAATAGAGGAGTGCTTTTTACCCACACACGTTTAAATATAATAAAGAAATAAGAACATTATTGTTAGTCCAGGTATGGATCTTCATTCCTGTCATAGTCTTTTAAATGATGGATGCGTAAGAAATGTGTGGATATGAAATTATCGCATGGAGTTCGGACTGGGGTACTTTGAGCCATCCAACATGGGGCAAGTTGAGCCATGGTAATTCTTATAGTAATAAGAATTTAAAAAAAATTGAAAAGCCATTGATATGCAGGCAGAAAGGTGTAAATTCACATGACAGTTCTTTTACTTTTAGAGGATGTTAGACTGTTAGTATTTATAGAGAATTAGCTAGTGAAAAGACTTGAAATGAAAAATTGACATGCTGCTTCTTCCCGCATACATTTTGTACAGAGTTTTTGTAGCTCATCTTACCCCAGAAGGTGGCACAACTTACCCCACATATGGGGCAAGTTGAGCCATTTGACATCGTTTTTTTCAAAGGTCACAATGAATTTTAGTGTGGGGCTAGAAAGTTATATATAGGTGAAAAATATTTTCCAAGAATGAAATTTAAAGGCAAGGTACTTATTTCTACAATATTACTAGTCCAGGGACTCGATTTAAAGGCGCGCGAGAGCGATCACGCGCTACATGCGCGCCTTAATCCATTTTAGGTAGCGCGATTAATAGCGCCCCTCGCGATTGCTGACATGCACGGAAATGCCTAAAGTCGCCCTCGAAATCACCCAAAATCATGTTTTCGGGGGCAACATAAAATCTGAATGTCGTCCCTGAAATTATTGCTGAGTGATAACAACTCAACGGCCCACTAGCGTCATATGCTCGAGCTCCGCTTACTATTCAAAAATCATCCAAAATCCACACTCAAAATCATGAATAAGCCGTAAAAATAGCGAGTAGGGCAGTTTCAAATTCCGAAGTTGCATTATTTTTTCTGTACCTCGTATTTCCATACACAATGGTACCAGGTATAGAAAAAAATCAACGCAACGGTCGGGAAACAGTTGCATGTATAGGGGTCCATTATGACTACCACCATGTGCAATTTCGAATGCACATGTTTCCCCTACAGATATCACAATTCTGTGATAAAATAATTTGAATTACACAGGAAATAAATCCCAGAGTCTAGTAACCGAGCATTGGTGGGTTGTCATTCGGCTTTGCTTTTCAAAACGGCTTATTAACTTCCAATTATTAACTTTATCAATTATAACTAAGAAATCATTTGTTTTCTTTTTCTAGGGGATGAGGTATTATATCAGACAATAAATCATCAAACAAAGCTCCATCTATTTTACAAGGCCGGCGGCAGGCTCATGCATTGGCGCTTTTTCTAGCTAGCCAGTTGGAGCTCTGTCTCTCTGCCAGAGCTCTTGGGGACAATTCGCTCAGTAAAGGCCTCAATGATGGTGATTTTCTGTTTCAGACAGAGTTTACATTTCAGGAATATTATTCAAAACTGCCAATTAAGTTTGATGATTTCTTCATTGTCATATATATTTAAGTTCTTAATGAATACATTCTCACCGAATTTAGACTCCCCCATAGAAAAATGAAATTTTCATGGAGATCTGCGTTTTCAAAGAACTTCAGGAAAAGTTAGGGTATGTATGTGGGCCTTTATTACATGTACATGGCTGAGTACAGGGTATTGTACTGGAATAGATGGAGTAGAAATTAGATATTGAATTCATTTATATCCAAGTCCAACTCACAGTCACACCCCCCACACACACATCCAAGATTCTAAGCATGAAAAATAACTTCAAAAATCATACAATATTAAACAAAAAATTAATAACTCATTAATAAGTGAACGGGTATTCCTCAAAATACAAAAAAGGTAGCATTTAAAAAGTAGCCCCCGAAATTTGACAAAAAATCTAAAATGGAGCCCCCGAAAAAAAAAAAAAATTGTCAGTGACTTAACTTTTAGCCAAAGTCAAAACGTAACTAAAACAGGTTTTATAACACACAATCTAATTACAATAAATTGTAAAACAATTATAAATACTTCCTTTGGTTGTTGATTGTAACTTTATAGTACAAACATTTCCTCCATCCGTTTTGTTAATTGGACAAAAAGCTCCCCTTGTATGATGATGAAGAGCTTTTTGCAGTGCTCCTCTACCGCTCTCCTTAAAAATTCTAGGAGAGCTTTTTATTGCTCCCCTCATAATTATAAAACTTAGTCCCTGCTAGTCATATCAATTCTAACATGCAAAATGCAAAAAGTGTCACAACTTACCCCGCCTTCCCCTACTGGTTGTACTGGACTTCCAGGTTCAAATAAAGTTTAATAACTGAATTACTGTAGTCAATAAAGACCATTTGACCCTATCCTGTGGGTGCTTACATAGAGCGAAAACAGATAAAAGATGAGCATGAACAAAAAAATAATAAAAGAAAAGTATGAAAAATGCAACTTCTTTCAAACTGCTGAACATTTTGCATGCCCCCCCACCTGTTGCAAAGTTAGTACTATTGGAGCATTCTGTGATAAGTAGCGTCGTGAATTGAATACGTGGGGGCATGTAGTCTCTCATCTAAACCTTACTGTCAATTAAATCAAAGGAAAACGTGAATTTCAGTTTTATTGATTTCCTTGTACAGCACCTGAAGGAAGTCTTTCAGAAGAACACCTATCAGAATGGATCGGAGCAGAAAGGTTTCCGGCATTCTTGAGGATTGGCAATGATAATATCAATGACATAGGCAGAACGGGTGAGTGTAATCATGATTTTGCAAATCAATTAAGATCCAAAGATGGTGATGGTTGTGGTGGTGATGATGAGAAGGGTAATGATGATGAAGATGATGACGACGATGGTGATGATGTGATGATGATGATGATGATGGTGGTGATGATGATGATGATGGTGGTGATGATGATGATGATGGTGATGATGGTGGTGATGATGATGATGATGGTGATGATGGTGATGATGATGATGGTGGTGGTGATATTAATGATGATGATTATGATGATGATGTTGCTGATGATGGGGAAGATGAAGATGATGAGATGATGATGATGATGAAGATGATGGGGATATTGAAGATGATGGCTGTGGTGATGATGCACATGATTTGGTGATGTTTGATGGTATTAATGATGGTGATGACCGTGATGGTGATGATAACAATGATGATGGTATTGATGATGACGATGATGATGATGGTGGTGATAATGATGATGACAATGATGTTATTGATGATGACGGTATTGATGATGATATTGATGATAGTGAAGATGAAGATGATGGCGGTGGTGATGATGCACATGATATTGGTGTAGCGGCACAGCTTTGCAAGACGGCCGGTGGCCGCCCACCGTTGCGCTGCCCACGTACAAAAAAAGACGGGAGTCAAAGAATGACAAGTTCGATGAAGTTAAGTTGTGTATCAGGTTTTTATTCTAAATCAAAGTCAAATTACATGCTGGATAATAATAAATGTCGCATCTCTGGGCTGGACGACCGACGACAGACAAAAATCAAACCGACATGGCCTACGGCGGCAAAACAAATCGGGAACGAAAAACTGCCCCTTGGCAACTAATCACTCCCTTTTTATCCCTTTCTGGGTCAAACACCGCGTGGCGAGAAAAGCCTTTCCCCAAATCGACCCTATCACTTTTGGTGTAATGCGCGAAATTAATCCGCCTATAATGTAAGTATATAAAACGGAACTTAATTATTGTGTACCCCGATTCCAAATTCAAGTTCTTCGGCTTTCCATTATTCTTCCAACTTACGTAACTCTCTTAACCACTCCCCCAACTGCTCTCTCAGTCAATTAATCCTCTTTTGCGACTCTTGTCACTTCAGCCACTCCCACTCACAGCTCACTTCCACCAAGGAATTCACCCCTTGCTTCCACACCTGTTCACACTCTCGCTCTCTCTCTCTTTAATCACTGAAGAATGCAAGCGAGCCGAAGAACATGAATAAGAAGCATAGTAAATAACTGAAGTTCCAATGGACTTCTATTAGTCCTGAACGCCTAGCAACCCAGTCAGTTTGCCCTCTTTCACTTCCACATTCCAATCGCTAGCCTGGCCCAGAAAAACTAGCAAACGAAATCAACACCTTTAAGGAATGTAAACAATGGAAGAAGGCGAACGAACTTCTTTACCCAAACAAACAAATCTCTATTTTCCATCCCGCTATAACTCTCCCCTACTGAATCGATCTGTTCCATAAGATCGCAAAAAATAAGGAAAAAAAGATTTGTTGATACTGACGGTCGTCCATCCATGACACTTACAATTTGTCATAAACAATATAAACATTTCAACATCGTTCTATATTTATGCCAAATATTGTTCTTTCAAAATCTTCCCTTTTTGGCAAATAAATTGCATGTATATACATTGTACCTGTACCTTCTTCAATTAAAAATAGGATTTGGAGAGCTTCTATCAGGGGAATGTCAACGTATAGGCATTGGGAAGTGGATGACCCAAGCTTCCTGCTGCTTCATCGATGACATCACCCCTTCAAAGATAAACACTCCAGACCCCTGAAAAAATGGATTAAAAGGTTAAGTTACAAATTCAACCTCTAAACATCTATTAAACCTTCATTATACCTCTTATGCACAACTAGTTACGTCAAAATACTACAGGTACATAAACATACATGTACAGTAGTAATAGCAATGATACACGTGAAAAGTAAAATTATCCATATCCGTATCTGTATCCACCTTACAAAATGAAAAACCAACAGCAGTAAATCTGGTCATCTTATAAAAAAAAAACTAAATAACCTTAGTTAACAAGTGCATGTTTCATGTCCAAAATGATACTAAAAAATATTTTGCATCAGCATACTTGTATAATGCCCTAGTAAAAGTGTTTATTAATCAATCGAACATTAATCAATGGATGGGTTGTAATTGTAAACCATGAACAATCAACTTCAGGCATTATATATCAACCATGAACATGCATCATAAACAGTAAACAATAAATATTTTGATATTGGACAGCATGCATGCACATGTTAGACCTCGCTCTGCTATGCTTACAAATAATGACGGTTATTCTGAAAGTTACTATTATTTTATGTGTTATACTTTCAGAACCATTACTTTACAGTGTTTTTTTTTTTTTTTATGTACAATTCATCCTTTGCTTCCAAACAGATGACATAGTGCACCTCTAGGGTAAATCTCCACATAAAATAGATAAACAATTGTTTTAAAAAATCCCTTTTTCATTTGTTCAGATTTTACAAGTCCTTTTATATGGACAAAAAATAACCCAAACATTACTGTTTTTCTACCATTTACCAAGACTTTGGGATGATATCAAAACTACCATCAGAGGTGGATATCCCATGCCTCCTCCAGTTCGTTTGACACCATCCTGCCATCTGATATGTAGTTTCCTATAAGGACAAATATAATTACATATTTACAGATTAATTAATATCACAAAATATATTAAATGATCCATGTCGGCAAACCAAACTGGGCCAGTCAATCAATAAAACCAAGCAATCATACATATAACTCATAATCACTAATGTACATCATTTATCCCACAATAATCAAAAACTAATTAAATCCAAAAATGTGTCTGACAAAAACTTACTATTCTACGTAGGTATAGCTCCTTCCCCCTTTCTGTTATGGGGTGCATCCGGCAGGGAACGGTGCTCCCAAACCCAGAACATATCCCTATGTATTTGTATTATGTAGCATTCTTTCAAAGTTGAGTCACCTTCTCCAAAACTTCTCAATATTTGTTATTTACCACCAATTTCCAAATACATGCTCCTTACCCCACTCCCTACTAATCGTTTCACAAAGCTATGTCCAAATAATAAAACTGTCAGTCATAAATAATTGAAGGCGGAGTCCAGCCCAGAGACCCAAGGTAAATTTTTAATTGTTTACTTATTACTTTATTTTTCCAATACAGACTTAGGTAAGTTGTATGGATTAGAATGAATGCCTTTATTTTGTCTTTAAGATCTCATCTGGACGACACTTGTTCCGCCTCTGGTACGCCCACTTGTACGCCCCCATCCGTACTCTGGTTAGACCAGTACTCTCCCCTACTGTTTCTGTAGTTACTCTTTCTGGTACTAAAACATATTCATCCTCAAAATCTTTTCTAGAATCCTTGTAGCTAGCAATGATTTTCCTTCTCTCATAACCCAAAATCTTCCATATTTTGGTCAACCACATCTGATTCAGAAGGTACTTTCCTTACTAGCCTACGATTCACTATCTTTGGATTACCTCCATTAAGGTCGGATACGATAAATATCCTCAGTAAGATTTATCCAATCAACAACATATAATTCATCAAAATAAACATTCTCCAACTTGTGTCTTTTACTTGAAGCACACTTCTTTAAGTAAACAAGAGATCCTATGCCCAGGGGAGGGGACTTGCAGAGATATTTGCATCAGCTCGGGCCTTATTCCGGGCTGCTACCTTGTCAGTTCTTTCTTTGGCAACTTTTTGAGCCCTCTCAACCAACTCGGCTTGTTCTTTAACAAAGTCTTGTTCCCATTCTACATCAGACACACCCAACAAATGATCTAAAGGAATACGCTCTTTCCTACCAAACATAAGAGCAAAAGGGCTGACCCTCGTAGTTTCGTGGGGGGTGGTATTGTACATGTAGACAAGATGAGGCAATAATTCAGGCCATCTACGTCTATCACGCTGATCCAGCGATTTGATTAGGCCAAATAATCTTTCAGCCTGAGCATTACCCTCAGGATGATATGGTGTTGTACGAGTCTTACGTATACCATAAAGCCTACATAATTCTTTTATCACCTGACCCACAAAATTACGTCCCTGATCACTATGAATTCTATTTGGAATTCCATACTTTGTGAACCAGTGCTCTTGTAGAGCTTTAGCTACTGTTGAGGCGTGTTGATTTCTACAAGGGATTGCCTGAGCTAATTTCGTATATACATCTGTAATAACAAGTACATCCTCAAATCCTCCCTTACCAGGATCTAACTTAACAAAATCAATAGCAATAATTTCCAATGGACTAAATGCCATTAGATGTCTCATTGGGGTTCTTACCCGAGGCTGCATCTCCTTTGCCTTAGCACATTTAATACATCTTTTAACATAAAATTTTATATCACGAGCCATGCCAGGCCAATAAACTCTTGACCTAGCTAATTGTTGAGTTTTATTTCTACCTTGATGTCCCCATTCATCATGACATCCAACTAAAATACTCTTACGCAAACACTGTGGGAGTAAAATTTGAAATATAAATTACCAAATAAAGGATCAAGAACCTTCCTTCCTAACATTCCATCTTTAACAGTAAAATTAGACCATTGATATAACCATTGTTTCAAACTATCCGGTTCTGAAAAACGTGCGGGAAATTCATCCCCCGGTTTCCAGTGCGCACTCCACCGTTCCCACACAAATCTCAGTTCTGGTTCAATTTTCTGCATTGAATGAGTCGTTCAGGCGAAAAGGAAGGAAACAAATTTAAAAAAGTGCCCTAACAAATTTTCCTGGTCAGAAACACCAGACTTCGATTGGATTTCATAAAAGGCTTGCTGCAAAGATTGCACAGTTGTTTCTTTCCAAAATGTTTTTGAAATAGTTCAATAATACTTTTAGTATCTTATTTCCCCGAAAAACAACTTTTTTACGTGCTGCACCTTCCAAATTTGCTCTGATTATGCCGCACTTTTTGAGTTTCAGAGATTTGGTATTGTTCACAATAAAGATCTATTTCTTCTAACCATTCGGTAAGGGAAATGCCACCTTGTCCAGAAAATCTCTCAAGTCTGGTACTTCTATCACTAGGGGTAAACCTACACCCTTGTAATGCTCCGGTTAAACCGGTTACTAAATCTTCAACTAACTTTTCAGCCATAATTTTACTATGTATATGTGAATACTACTGAAAGGAGATGCAACCTCAACTACGGTAAACCTTCAGTTATAACACACTTATTAAATAGTCTACTATCTAACTCTGGGAGAGAAAGGTAACCAATCGAACCAGACGCAGAACCTAGGAAAAAAAGACATTTAGTTAAAATTGTGACATGTGTAAGTCCAGACCACAATAAACATTGGGGGTCTGACATAAAGGTAAGCACAAAAGACTGCAAATTCTATATAGATTTTCTGAAGATGTATTTTCATGTGTTGCCAAAGAACACTCCCAGAATCTAGATTTTTACTATTATTATTCTGTCTAGTGGTGTATTTGCAGAATTTATTTGTGCTATCTCCTTCAGATCCCAATGCACACTAATGCAAAACAGACATAATAACAAACTGCATAGCTACACACATATCTTAACACATCGTCATGTTGAGAAGATAACGAGTTCATATCTTTTCAGATACATATCAAGCATATCTTATAGTTTGTAATATGAGAGTCTACATTAAATGTGAATGACTGTTCTGGAAAAATCTTAACAAGGGCTTCACTACATACCAGCGACTCCTGCTGCTTCACTCGCCAAGGCTATCGGCTTCCAAACGACAGTGCCAGCTTCCACCGTCGAAGATATCGAAGACAGGGTCTACCACACCACGTCGATGACGAAGATGAAGGGCCGTGTCGAAGCGTTGGTTGGAAGAACGATGTCTCGGAGCTCCTCGATAGCGTCCAACTCCCCGAGCCGGACTAGCGCCTGCGGCCTTCAGTACCTAACCTCAATCCATCCTCATGAGACGACCAAGAAAAGCAATCGCCCTGCTGAGTTCCTTTACAGCCCCTTCCAAGACGATTCTCGCGCAGTTAAACGACTCCTCTCACCGCAGTGTAATGTGAAATCACCAGACTTCGTCGGTACCAACTAATCCGGAGGGTTTTAGTGGAAACCAGCTATGCTACCCCGTCAGGTCTATTTGCAGTGGTTTTCACAGGTCCCTCGACTCCTCGCTACAATGCAGCCACGCGTGAGTCCCAGGACGAAGGGTTCTTTCTCCTGAGCTCAACGGCACATGTAAGGTCCCAACGTCGAAAACCCGGGCGATGTGGGGGCTCAATCCAACCCCTGCAGCTGAATTTCTCTCTCCAACGTTAAAGTTAAAATAATATCAATTCACATCCTCGAACTAAAAATAAGCCGGAACCGGTGACATGAAGTGAAGCTCTCCTTGTTGAATTTATCTCAATGTCCGATAAACATTGTGTTTTATGCGTAAAACCAGACTGAAGGACTAAAACGTTCCCCGAACATGCTGAAGATGACGGTCGACCCCATCCGTACTACCAATTTTAGCGGCACAGCTTTGCAAGACGGCCGGTGGCCGCCCACCGTCTTGCGCTGCCCACGTACAAAAAAAGGACGGAGTCAAAGAATGACAAGTTCGATGAAGTTGAGTTGTGTGTCAGGTTTTATTCTAAATCAAAGTCAAATTACATGCTGGATAATAATAAATGTCGCATCTCTGGGCTGGACGACCGACGACAGACAAAAATTAAACCGACATGGCCTACGGCGGCAAAACAAATCGGGAACGAAAAAACTGCCCCTTGGCAACTAATCACTCCCTTTTATCCCTTTCTGGTCAAACACCGCGTGGCGAGAAAAGCCTTTCCCCAAATCGACCCTATCACTTTTGGTGTAATGCGCGAAATTAATCCGCCTATAATGTAAGTATATAAAACGGAACTTAATTATTGTGTACCCCGATTCCAAATTCAAGTTCTTCGGCTTTCCATTATTCTTCCAACTTACGTAACTCTCTTAACCACTCCCCCAACTGCTCTCTCAGTCAATTAATCCTCTTTTGCGACTCTTGTCACTTCAGCCACTCCTACTCACAGCTCACTTCCACCAAGGAATTCACCCCTTGCTTCCACACCTGTTCACACTCTCGCTCTCTCTCTCTTTAATCACTGAAGAATGCAAGCGAGCCGAAGAACATGAATAAGAAGCATAGTAAATAACTGAAGTTCCAATGGACTTCTATTAGTCCTGAACGCCTAGCAACCCAGTCAGTTTGCCCTCTTTCACTTCCACATTCCAATCGCTAGCCTGGCCCAGAAAAACTAGCAAACGAAATCAACACCTTTAAGGAATGTAAACAATGGAGAAGGCGAACGAACTTCTTTACCCAAACAAACAAATCTCTATTTTACATCCCGCTATATTGGTGAGGATTTTTGATGGTATTACTGATGGTGATGACAGTGATGGAGGTGGTGGTGATGACAATGATGGTATTGATGATGATGATGATGACAATGATGATGGTATTGATGATGATGGCTGTGGTGATGATGCACATGATTTGGTGATGTTTGATGTTATTAATGATGGTGATGACCGTGATGGTGATGATAACAATGATGATGGTATTGATGATGACGATGGTTACAATGTGGTGTTTGTAATTGTGAGGATATTGAGATGATATAATATTTATCAATTGAAATGGTTGGATGTTCCACAAATATGATGCAGTTCCTTTTAAAAATTATGGAATAAATATAATATTTTTTTTTTAATCTGCAGAAAAGCTTATTGCAGTTGGTCTTGTTTATCCAAGTGCTACAAACGTAAAGGATCATCCCCATAATCTAATGTTAGAACTCATCAAGAAAGTGGCAATTGATCACAGAGAAACATTCTACAAGTAAGTTTCATAATAGCAGGACATTGCACAAAGTTGCCGATCCATTGAAAATATCTTAATATATGAATGTTGCTGCTTCAGGATGGAAATTGTAAGAGGGTTTATTTTTAGGGATCTTATTAGAACTCCTCAGATAAACATGTATGGTGTGTAATTTATATTGTCCATTCCAAAACAACTATAGGTCAACTAATGAATTAAAAAATGTATTGTAATTGTACACAATTAATAAAGATAGGATGCATTACCTCTACAACCATCTGCAGCACAATAATGTGCAAAGAATATGTATGTCATCCCTAGTTTACTTTAATATAGTTTGCTTATTCCTATTTCTATGTTTCTTTATGTGTTCCTGCTATTTGGAAAAAATAGACATTAATAAGACAATGAAATTGAATATGTAAGTTTGTCTATATCCAGATTTTTTTTAAATAATAATAGTGGCACCCCCATGTTTCTTTGTCCTCCAGTTCCAAGTCAGATTTAATTTTTTTTTTTGGGGGGGGGGTGATAAAAAATTTGATATTTTCAAGAGTTGCAAAGCTTTCACTCTTAAGACCATGCTTGTATCTTGTCAGTGACATGTGCTTATATTTGTCTATTTTTTTACAGGAAAGTCCAGTTTGGATACATGGAGGACAGCAATATGCTGAGTGACATCATTCTAAGGTATGACTTTATTTCATAACTTTCTGGAACATACTTTTTCTCATTCTATTAGCACCACCTAGAATATTCTTTAGGAATATTATTGGTGTAATTCTGATTTACAAATCTGTGAATTTTTATGGACTCTTCGTTAAAGAATTGTTGCGATTTTTTTTAGATTGATAATTTGTTGTGAATGTTTTAATATAAAAAATAATGAAGTATTCCATGAAAAATTCCCCAACTGGACCAAAGAATGAAATTGACAAATCATATCCCAATCAAACGCTTGTAAACTAAAAAACATACGTTGTGCTTTTGCAGCTTATAGACTTTCTGTTTGTCAATTTTTACCTCTGTTGTGGGTCTTTAAGAGATCTCTGACTCTTTGTATTAGATATCATCGCAACTACACTAAGGAGGGGTTGTTAAACATCAACTTTCTTACAATATTATATTAGATATTTTAGAAGATAGTCGAAAAAGTAGGGATGATAGATAAAGAGTTAAAAACTAGCACCAAGTACTGAGCATTGTTCTTGAAAATTCATTTCTTATTTTCCTATGATGAAAGAGCTTTCATCAATGACATTTTTCTTTTTATTTCATTTTCTATCTATGTGTAGGTCAGTAGAAGTACCGGGTATCTTTGTAATTGACCCAGTCACATACCTGTATTATGAATTGGACGAACCTCTTCAGCAGACCGAGGAATCCTTTGTCAACTTCATGAACGGTATCATCGATGGCACTGTTCAGGTTAGTCTTATTTAAAGTCCCTCAGTTATAAACATGAGAAATTTGGGCTGGGTTAGTTTTGATATTTTAGGCTGTAGCATGCAATGTTAGTGTTCAAGCAAATATTTATCGTTGGTGAAGATGATTTGACAAAAGATCTGGATATGGTTTAATTTAACACAAAGTACTACTGGATGATATGGTTTGATTTAACACAAAGTACTACCATGATATGGTTTGATTTAACACAAATTACTCCCGGATGAATGATGTACAGTATTGCAAGTTGTGATATGGTTTAATTTAAAGGGGAATGAAACCTTTGGAACAAATAGGCTTGTGTAGAAACAGAAAAATCAAAGAATAAGAATAAAGAAAGTTTGAGAAAAATCGGACAAATAATGAGAAAGTTATGAGCATTTGAATATTGCAATCACTAATGCTATGGAGATCCTCCCATTGGCAATGCGACAAGGATGTGTGATGTCACTGATGAACAACTTTCCCTTTGGTGGACTATAAAATATCCTCAAAATGTCTCTTTTTGCTTTTTCTTACGATGATACAAACTCTTTATCCATTATGTATTCTTAAAAAATATGTATTACATGCCCTCATGTAGAAAGAACACATGATCTATGGATAGATGTGTTAAAAGAGGCAATTCAAGTGAAATATATACTAAAGTAATGGGGAGAGTTGTTCATCAGTGACATCACACATCTTTGTCGCATTGCCAATTTGCTATCTCCATAGCAATAGTGATCGCAATATTCAAATGCTCATAACTTTCTCATTATTTGTCCGATTTTTCTCAAACTTTTGTTGATCTGTTTCTTTGATTTTTCTGTTTTCACACAAGCTATCTTGTTCCAATGGTTTCATTCTCCTTTAACGCAAAGTACTACTGTATGAATGATATACAGCATTGCAAGTTGTAATATGGTTTAATTGAACACAAAGTAACGGTACTACTGGATGAATGATTTACACCATTGCTAGTTGTAAAATGATTTAATTTAACACAAAGTACTACTGGATAAATGATGCACAGCATTGCAAGTTTTTAACACAAAGTACGAATGATGTACATCATTGCAAGTTATGATATGGTTTAATTTAACACAAAGTAACGGTACTACTTGATGAATGATGTACAGCATTGCTAGTTTCAAAATGGTTCAATTTAACACAAAGTAATACTGGACAAATGATGTACAGCAATGCAAGTTTTAAAATGGTTCAATTTAACACAAAGTAATACTGGACAAATGATGTACAGCAATGCAAGTTTTACATGGTTACATTCAAGCAATAAGTACTACATGGTTCTTGGTATCTTTCTCCCAATAAGATTGTAGTTCAGAGTGAACATTGATTAGTTGAATTATATTAGTTATATATTTTAGTTTATTTCAATTTCAAGAGTGTTGCCAATATAATCTGATTATGTGTATTTGTTTTTAAATGCTGTGATATTTCCTTACTCTTATTTGGTTTCAGGCTAAAGGAGGCAATAGTTTCTTCAGAAAGATCTACAGAGTTTTCTATGAAATCATCAAGAGTGTTGTGGTAAGTGCACGTGGATACACTCCTTTTGTAGTCAAACAGGTGCAATTACTTTTTTGTGCTTACCTTTCAAATATTTTAATTGGTTTCCTGGTGTATATCCAGGCAAATGCCTCCTCATATCCCATTGACAGAAGTTTAGTATATGCAGTGTCTACTGAGCATTGTCATGATTTGTCTGAATGTAGCTGTACAATGAGTCAGGTTTGCTGTAATTTAAGGGAAGAAACAGCATATGAATAATAAAAAAAAAACTGAATGGATAAATGAATTAGATACATAACAGATAGATTGATGGCTGGATAGATGGTTTGATGGCTGAATGATGAATGAATGAATGAATAGATTCATAGAGAACCTGACAGGAAGTTGCTTCATTCCCTATGTTTGCTGAAAGAACCTACCTGTACCTGTGGTTTGATTACAATTTTGCAAGATCCATGGAAACTAGGATTAAAGTACCTAATCAGCTCTTTTCAGTGAACTTATCTATGAAAGCACAAGATTGTTATCCCTTCTTAAGTAACATCCTGTATGTTATGAATGGTCATTGTTTGTTCTTTATAAAACTCTTTTGACAAAACTTAAATCCTATCTTTCTTTATGGAATGAATGAACCCATCCAAATAGCCCCTTCCAAGAGCTGGCTGGTTGCTTTACTTCAGAAATGTACTGGTATGGGGTGGGAGGGGCGGGGGGGGGGGGTTGCGCTCTCACTAGAATAAACAGTACAAGTCTATTTGTTGTAGAATGAAGCAAGTAAAACAAGTTGCCGAAATTCTATAGAATTTATTGACAATTTTATTGAACTTAGAGCCTTGTGCTGCCATACTGGTTAATTTATTATATTCGTACCTTTACAGAAAAGTATAGACTATTATTCATATGACACTCCTGTTCAAAATCTAACAAAATTTTTCATCTTTATAACAGATTTTATCAAATGCAAATAGCTTATTTTGTTGTGGCGATATTTGAAATTGAACAAAGGGGCAATATCTAGCGATTGTGTAGTGTAAGATATGTAAAATCACATGAAGATGTTTGTTTTTACTGTATTTGCCTTACCATTTAGAAAAAAAATGTCACATTGTACCTCATAAATAAGATTGTGTTCATGAAATGATTTTGACTGGATGCAGATAATTGTCAGTTTTGAAATACAAATTTACAGCTTTAGTTATAGTTATAAGTTATCATTGTCTCATTATGTACGCATGAAATTTGTTCGAAAATGATGCAAACATTGTTTTTTTTTTTATGATCTGAATAAGAATATTTAAAGCATGTAGACTGAAAATATTGGCTTGATATTTTTACATGTCATGCTGTAAAATTTTCAGTTTTATTTATGACCTTGCTTTCAGTTCAGTGTACTATACTAGTTTTGTCTGTAGTATGCAAGTATTATACAGTTCCTCAAATGACTGGATTCTTCCTTAGCTTAACTTGCTTCCTACAAGTTTGTGATTTGTGCATCTGTTCTGTGCTTTATGGTATCACAATCCTAGATGCTTTGGAATACAATGCCCATCATTGCTTGCATAGCCATCCTATTCCCTACGGGGCTCATTGGCTTGGCCTGCTATGATTGCTACCGTACTGCCCCACATCGGAATATAAGGAGGAGGCAGAGGGCTAGGCCCCGACACAAGCTGCATGATGTCTGAGAGGAAGAAGAGGAGGACGAGTGGAAAGGATAGAAGGAAGGATGGAGAGATGCGGATGAGACCAAGCCATGTCAGGTGTGTAGCTGTGTCTGCATGTCTTGGTCTCATTAGCATGGATGAAAGAGTCTTTGTGTGCATGTGCATTGCTTGATGTAATGGGTGAAGGAGGAGTGTGAAAAGATTGGATGCAGTAACAAATAGCCAAATTAAGCTTAGCTTTGTTATTTTTTTGGTCCACACAATGTAGAAGGACTTACTGATTTGTATTGTGTTTGTTTGCATAATTTGCTCAAAGAAATACAAATAATGATAAAAAATAATCTTTATACTAAATCATGCACATATTCTAAAATGAAGTGTTATATTTTATAAGGAGATACCTCCCCCCCAAAAAAAAGAAAAAAAAGTGGGAGAAAAATATTTGTTGAGAATGTTTACCATGCACTAACATTAGGTATGGAATGTAACAACGGTTTTAATTGGTCAATTTTTCTTATTCTCATAGATGATGTGGCTGGCTAATCCAATCCTGATGACCCTTCTACTTGCCCTACCGACCGTGCTCATCACCTTCATCTGTTACAGCATCTGTACAGCGGAACCCATGGATGAGGATGCAGAGTTCCAGGACAGCGAGGAGGAAGACGAAGGAAGGGACCAGGATGGTCCAAAGATAGAGGAAATACACGACGAAGATCCATCAGGTCATCAAAAGACAGAGTAGCATATCTAGTTTATAGTCTCTAGTGACATGCAAGTCATGTGAGCGATCATGTGTGCTGTCAGTCACATGACTTGCATGCTTTAGTGTGCAATTCATGTTAACTGGAGACGGTCGAGCCTCATGGTGCCGAGTCTGAATATTCATGTCTCTTCTTGATTTGGAAATAGAACATGAAATGAAAGGTAGGCTGTGAACAAACTAATCATGGGATATAGGAACATAGAAAGTTGGTTATGTTATGAAATATTTGGTTTCATATACCTGTGGGCTGTTCATAAGGTTGTTAACAAAACGAGTAGAAGATGAAGTGCCTATCAAAATGCACAGTTTTCCCTGATGAGTCAACAAAGCTTGATTGTGTGCAATCAATTTATTTTACTTTCATGCAATTTAAACTTGGATAGTATTCTACAAAGATCATATTTCAGCTTAATTGGATTCAAGTTTGAGATGGTTTAGAATAATGAATGGCTCGTCACCTTTTTCATAAAGATGTTTCACCGTTAAATGATAACTTTCATAATGTGACTAATGAATACAACTTAGTTCCCAAGCATTTTATCTTAGTTTTGACAAGGTGCGACAAATCTCAGTAATATTTTTTATAGTGTTCAGACACGAGATAAAGTCACCTTACTTATTTGAAGAAATGCACATCAACTCGTGCAAAACTGTTAGAAGTTGTGCAGAATTTTTTTTTGACATCACAACACCTCCAATTTCATTTTGTGAGTTATGATAATGAATACATTATGATATCTGAGTCGCGATATTTGATGTACTGAGTTTGTGTGCGTATGCAACCTTGCACAAATTTGATACTGTCCGCATTTTGTTGTAGCCAGGCTACAGGAGTGCTTTTATTTTTATGCAACATTTTGTGACTTCACATATATCCCATTGACATTGTTCACAATAAATGCAATTTTAAGCTTTGTTGCATCATGTATTAATGAGCCTCTACAGAATTATATGGAATGCATACTATAGTGCAGAAAGGCATAGTTGTACTTGTTACAGTTTGTCTTTTGAATGCTAGATATAAGTTTGTCAATTATTATGTCCTCTTTTATTTTTAATTGCACCTAGACTTGAATGTTTACTGAGCCTTGATATATTCATGTTATAGATTGAAAGTTTTGTTTAGCAGAACATACAAATTACTGACAGATGAATTCTTGATTTCATTTTTGTTATGTTGTATATTTGTGTCAAGAAGGTATGTCATTCTAGCCACTGAAAGTGAATATTAGGCAGTTAAAACTTGTTTTACAGATACATGTATTGTATGTTTACAAAGTAATTTCATGTCACAAAGAAAGATATTATGGAATCGTAGTTTAGGTTTTTAATTTGTAGGATCCTGACAACTCGAAATGGTTGGAGAGTACTGGTATTTTTAAAATATAAAATTATGAGCATATATGCAACTTTTAATGGCATCTTTAGGAATTAATGGAATGGTTTCTACTTTCTAGATTTTACTTAATTTTTATATGTTTATTTGTCTTTTGTAATTTTGTTTGTTGTACTATGTCACATGTTATGTATGCAATTATTCTTTCTGAGACTGGGTATATTATACAATTTTGTGATCAGATTAACCAATGCTAAATAAATCTTGAGAATATTACAATTTTTTAATGAAGAATTGGGACTTTGGTATATCACTTTTTTTTTTCAATGACGGTATATGTACAATTTGTTTAGTTGTAAATGGATGGTCCAGGCTAGAGATATTTATATCACAATAAATATAGTAAAATTCACAAAACAAAATGTTCATGCTTCATTAACAAATAATAAAGTTATTGAATTTTAAAGATTTGCATTATTCCGGTGAATGTCTCCTAGGCATGTCTCTATGAATTTGCATTAGGTGGGCTGATGATGTCCCCACTTGTTATGTATTTTATCATATGAAATTCAAGATTTATTCAACATTTTTCTACCAAGAACCAGAACAATTGGATTGACAACTGATTAAGTGTATTATTTATTTATTGCTGCAACTTATGTTATCATTATGGAGATGCATCATTTACACATGTATGAAAAAATGAAATATTTATGATTTCATGTGATAACATAAGAAAAAAGAAACCTAGATATAAATATTTTCAGCCCAGACCATCCCTTTAATTGATACCAGACAGGTAAGACAGCAGAAATGTTTGTTATAATGTAATCAGAGGACTGACCTGTCTGACCAGTTCGCTTCTTTCTGAGGGACTTTGTAATGATTAAAAAGATGAATATCTTGCTGAAGAAATCAATCGAAAAAAATGTCTGGGCTGGTATGCAACCCCACAATGCCTGCCCCCCCCCCCTCTACCAACCGAGCTATTGTGCCTATTGACATAATTGAACGATTAGCAAATTTAGGATAATTATCATAATTTAGAGATGATAATGTGAAAAAGATTTGATTTCTACATGTATGATAGCTTTGTGTATTTATTTCACAATTAAAGAAACATTCCACTGTCATTATCATGCCCATCTTTGTGCATGTTGCTACTTGATCTCGTATTCATTATGCAACAGTATGCAGAGATGATTTGTAAAATTGTGTATGAATATTGTGCCTGGGTGGTAATTCATCAAGCTTTTTGTAAGTTAAGTATGACTTCACACACAGTTTTATCCACAACTTAACTACAGTATGACTGGTGACCTGATCCCAGGTGCCAGCAAATCAGGGATGGTGTTTCATAACGAGTTAATTGTGGCTTAAGGTCATGCTTAGTGCTGACATGCCATTGTGAAGTTCAGATTAGCACAGATGGAACCATGGCATTACTGTGCTTTTTTTTATTTCAAAATACTATTCTATTGTTAAATCCTGCAATTTTTTCTCTCTGAACTTTAGCATCGCATGATCAGGTTATTTCATTTTGTATTGGTAATGTTTTTCATCATGTTATGAAATATGAAACGGATTTGAATGATATCTCTGTGCACATTTTGCCAAGCGATAGTCTTAGAAAATTTCACTCCATGTTTAGAAATTTTGTGTTAGATATGAGACCTTACTGAATGTTTGCACATTGCAAACACTGTCTTGCCTTTAAATGGATGTGTAGTTTGAGGGGAGGGGGGGGGGGGATAAATTGTAAGTTGCCTCAATACTGGCATTGTGATTTTTTTGTGTGCGTATTTGTTTATTTTGTTTTCCTTTAAATTATCCTCAAATTGACTGTGTATGCAGAATACAACTATTTAAGTGCAATATAGTTGTTTTATCAAGGTGTGAGACTAGTTTCTATTCAATGTTGATGTTGAATATTGCCATGTGCTTTCTCATTCTCAAGTGAGTCCTGTGAGATGAGCTCTCATTAGTAATCTATACTTGTGCAGGTGTATTGTATGTACATGTATATTGAACAACACAGTACATTGCATTTATATTGTCATTCAACACTGGTTCAGTTGTATTGGTACGGCAATTAGGTTAATGGTGTAGGAATAGTCACAGTCCAATTATTTTGAACTGAATAGAGCATTACTAGTCATTTGTAGCAGATATAAACAGAACAACATCAATTTGTCTCAAATAGACTTATTGATTGATCAAACAACCTGTTTTAGAAATTAAAAAAAACTTGCTAATACAGAAATGTCCTAGCACCTTCCTCCAAAAAACAAACATTTATCCTGTTTGACATCTTATAGGAGCCATTCATTTTTACAAAATGTGCACATACACACACATGCACACACACACATTAAAAAAAAATGATTAAAAAAATTTCATTCTCTGATGCATGATATATTATTTCCAAGAGCAATGTAGGAAATGATTGTTAAAGGGAACTTCACTCTGACAAAATAAATTGTAAAAATAGTGAAAAATTAATAAAAAATATTGGTGAAAGTTTGAGGAATATCCATGAAAGATTAAAGAAAGTTATTAGAAATTTATATTTTTGATATGTGATATCATATCTTGTGTATTAAACAATTAATGAAATATGTAATTTTTTCAAAAAAAAAATGCTTTGTTATTTTACCTTCTGTTTATCAACAGAAATTATTTCACCTGCTCCTGAAAGAAAAAAAAAATCATCATGAGCCATTAAAAACTTGAAATTTGTGTATTTCATATCACAAAAAGTATGGGGCAGGTGCTTGTTTGTGACGTCACAAATTAAAAGCTTCAAATACCAAAAATTTTCTTCAATAATCTTTGATGGATTTTTCTGAAACCTTCACCCATATTTTTTTCACCTATTTTTAAAACCATCTTTTCTTCAGGGTGAACTTCACCTTTTATGATCCAGATTAAATTAAACTAATTTCTTAATGTATTTTCTAGTAGAAAACTTTATTCGTACATGTAGTAACTTTTGATGTAAATTTCTTTGTGAGCCCTGTGTAAGTTTCTTTAGTATCATTTTGTTGTAATTATGTTTGCAACAGTACTGATAATAAATCTAGATTTGTATACTAAAATCTTGACATTCAAATGGAATTGCTGTACTTTGTCATCTGGTGATGAGTTTTGTATCATTTTTGATGAACTAGTGTAAAAAAAAGTAAGCTAACGTATCCAGCATCAGCTATATTGGCCCATGCACAAGCATAATATAGTTACTTTTGTGGGGGGGGGGGGAGAAATAGGAGGGGAGTGCTGGCTGAAGATTGTGAGAGTCAGGAGAGGAGAGTGAGAGAGGAGATTGAAAGAGGAACGATGAATAATCATATGGAAGGAATTACAGGTGGATGTTTCATAAAGCTGTTTGTAAGGTACAAATGACTTTACGCATGACTGATGATCCTTTCTCAGAAAGGCTATGTGATATCCATATCAGTCATGCGTAACTTTTTTAATGGTATAAATGATTCATATTCTTTTAACCTTTGAGATCCTGCATAACTTTACAAACAGCTTTATGAAATGCCCACCAGAGGGTTTATTGAGGTAAAAAATAAAACTGCTACTCAAATTATGTCCGAGCTGCAAACTTACGAGGAGAAAAAATATATATTTCTAGCCTTGGGCCTAATAATTCTTTATTGTTGCATTGATCACCAAATCATTGATGGGTCGTTGGCAATGTTGAACCATAACAAAAGTTCTCAACAACACAAGATTTCTTTATACAAAAATATACATTTTGCAAATAATAGGTACATATTTTGGGGGCACTTTTCTTAAAAGCAAACAAGGTTATTCTTTTTTACTCTTTGTAACAAAAGTTTTTCAAAAACATACTAAAAATGATATGCATGCTGGGCCCGAAAGCTGGACTCGATTGACTCCTCGCATGATTATCGCACAAAGTTGTCAGGTTTTACTCAAATTCAGAATAGACAGACGTAAAATTATCGCATTGCACTACCCGCAAATATCGCGAGACGATCGCACGGTTGATTGATCAGCGATGTTGATGTGGCACCAACATGCGAAAAATCTGCCAGCAGCGGAAGTTTTATTGAACTCTTCCAGACCACTGCCATTTGCAGCCGAGTGTAGCCCCGATCACCGATCGCGAGTTCTCGCTGTAAATCCCGCTAGCTTCAGAGGCTTGGAGTTGGAACAGCACAGCACATCATCAGTTATTCATGGAACCCCGCCTCATTTGTTCATGGAACTCCATTTGGATTTGATATTGAGATTATGGACCGATTGTTTATAAACATGGATTTAAGTCTGCCTAATCTACCGGTATGATATTTACAATAATTTAGCTCTGTTCTCAATCTCATTTTACATGTCATGAATCTGTTTGCTTTCAATTCAAGATCTGATTTGACTTCATAATTTCACCAATGTTTTAATTTGAGCTAGATAGAACTAACACTACCGTATGGGCACTAGTACCGTATAATTCAACCCGGCATGATTAAAAGATTTGGACATATTCCCCAAAATATTTAGAAATCAGGAATTTATCTTGACTTAATTTCATACCTTTCCAAGCCAATCTGTTGTCGGTATTTTCTTTATCAATCTGTTGGCTGTATGCGTGGAGGATCGAATTAAGCGGCGATGGCCTTTTGCACTGAAAGGTACTAGTTTTCAACCTAGTGAGGATAGATCAAATCTCAAAAGGGTTTAGATTGCTATACTGGCTATGTAGATTTAAGTCTCTGGCTTTTATTAATTTTTCTGTTTGGTCTCGTCTCAAATGGTCTAGGACTAGTAGGGCCTACGGTAGTCCATAGTCGGATGGGACAAGGGCAGAGTGAGAGACAGGGCCATCTTTTATCACTACTAGGTTGAATACTAAGTTAGTTCCCACGGATTGAATACTAGTGCCAAAAACCATTACCGTATAATTCGATCGCCCGCGCACACAGATGACTGGTTAAAGAAAAAAATAACGGAAAAAATAATAACCAGCATTTGCTCTTGGAAATAAGACAGGTCTGAAATTCAGGTAAATTCTATATTTCTATATCTTTGAGGAAACTCTCCAAATGGGTTGAATACTAGTGCCCTAGTAGTAATAGTTACAGAGTTAGTTGCTGGTTTATTTTTAGGTGATAAGTCACAATGCTTTATTTTTTTTATTGCAAGCCTAGTTTAAAAGTTAAACTTAAAAGCTCAAGTCAATAATGGTTTTGTGTACCCGGTATGCACGGACAAGGGGGCTAGCCTCTCTAGGGCACCAAGCCATAATTCATTTGTATGGTTAACCTACTTTTTATTTTCACCAAAAGAAAAGTCATGAGGAAATGGCCTTCTGTTAGGCCCAACTGCCCAAGACGTCCTGTTACTGAACTTGTTATCACATTCACAGATAACACGCAAATTGAAGATTTGTTCTTGGTTTGCCTGAACTTTGGTTTCTACCTTCAGTTCAGAAATAAAAAGTGCAGAAAAGACAAGTCTGACCAAGATTTGAATTGAAATGTGACTGAAATTCAGGAGTTTGATTAGTATAACTGGGTAAAAATCTAACTAAAATCAATAAATTTGCTAAAATGGGCAAAAAACTTAGTTTCATAAGATGGACAACAACACAGTTAAACTGGTGAAGATGTTTAATTTTAGGCATTTCATGCAACGTAGGCTTCTCATCGCAGTGTTTCTTATCAAACCTGTGAAGTGTACAAAAAATGAACTTGGCACAGACACTGGGAACCATCATGCTTTAAAACTTGTAATAAAGGGCCGTGATTTTTCATAAAGCTGTCATATTTTAAAAATCTTGGGGCACACTTACATGTATACTCTTCAGAGGGTAAGAAACATTGAAGCTATATAGTGGAATACTAGTGTATAAGATATTCATTCAATGCAGCCATGGCCTCTTTATATTAAGACCTTGGAGGGGGGGGGGGATGGTAATTGATCGGTCAAACCTAGATCAAACACAAGGCTGTGAATTTTATTCTACATGGTACCAGTACATTTTTAACCAAATACAGCAATTTATAATTCCTGAGTGCCCTTAGAGATATATAGCAGTGGTCTAACATACAAATCCCAATACATGTATGTCATAATCTTCTTTTTTCTTGTTTCTTTTTTTCCAGAGATTCCGGGATTCCTCAACCATGTTGAGCTAGCAGCATTCTCAGCTACAGTGGACACATTACTGGTATGTGTTAACCAAGAGTACATTGGATAAATCCTGTTGGAGTTATTTATCAAGCCTTGATAAATGTAGCAGAATCAATAAACTCACACAGCCAGAGAGAAGGAAAATTGTACAATCACCATGGAAAAATTATATGTGATATCAGCATTAATATTGTCTGTACTTATGTGCACAGTAGATGCACTAACAGTTGACTTTTCAAACTACAAGCCAAAATATACTACTCATCCCATGCTGTATTTTAACAAGCGAGACATTCCAGACCTCATCGCTAAAGCCAGCACAACTCACGAACATATATCAAAGGTCATTGATGAAGCTGTTACTATGTTGATGGGGAATCCTAAGAGATTCTTACCCCCTACTGACTATGCAAAGTTTGGAGGATTATGGAACGAGTATTATGGCAATAATCTTCCTCCACTAGCATTGTATACTTTACTTCATCCAGAAGATAAAAAGGCTAAGATATTTTTGTTGAATTACATGGATTTGATGGCTGGACATCCTAAATGGCAAGTTATTGCTGCAGCTACTGATGAAGTTCCTGTGGCCCATTCACTGACTGGCTTCTCTACTGCATTTGACTGGATGTACAACACATTGGATAGCAAACGCCAGAAGCTATATCTACAGCGTATATTCAATGAGACCAAAGACTTTGCACGGTATATAAAGATTCGCTCCTGGGGACATTTTTACCTACAGAATCACGTCGCGACGAATCTTCTGGCATTCTTACACGGAGCTCTCGTGGTGCATGCTCATCTTGAAGAAGCCAAAACATGGGTAGAAACAGCGGTTTATAAGTTGGAACAGAATATGAAGCTTTTCAATCACCTTATAGATGGATCATCAGATGAAGGGGTGCCCTATGGATCATATACATCAAGATCAATGATGCAATATATTTTTCTTGCTTTAAGACACTTCAGGATTGATCACACTAAGGACATCTGGGTGAAGGAGCATTTCTGGTTTTACTATCACACTGTGAAACCACAGTTCCAGAGAACCCTTAGTGTTGCTGATTCTAACCACAATTGGTTTTATGGGCCAGAGAGCCAGGTCGTGTTCCTTGATGCTTATGTGATGAAGAATGGTTGGGGCAATTGGTTGGCGAGGGAGATTCGGAATGCCCGTCCTGATCCATTGGCAGACACAGAAAAGCTTAAATCCGCTGATTCCCAGAGATGGTGCACATTACATACTGAGTACATCTGGTATGATGCTACTATTCCAGCTGTCCCTCCACCCTCTAGTGGGACACCTACCATGCATTTATTTTCTGATTGGGGAGTAGTGACATACAGCAGTACAGATCCCAAGAATCCAAATGACACATTTTTGTCATTTAAGTCCGGTGCACTCATGGGAGCTGCTATGAGTGATGTGGTTAAAAGAAACATGTACAAATCTTGGCCTATGAATGGATGGAATAGCTTCAATCCAGGGCACGAACATCCAGATCAGAATACTTTTGAGTTTGTGCCCAATGGACATCTGTTTGTAACTGATGGGCTTTATTCTTCCAAGATGTCACATTACAATAATATTCTTTCATTTGCGCCGTCCCCGACCAGCCACTGCCAAGAACCATGGGAGGGACAACTTGGAGAATGTGCTAAATGGCTCGACTGGAAGAATCCGGACTTGGTTGAGTACCATGGTGACCTCATCACTACTGCAACCTCTAATGATTTTGTATTCATTGCCGGTGAAGCAGTGACTGCGTACAATCCATCGATGAAACTAGAATCTGTTTATAGATCTTTGACTCTCTTGAATCCAAACCTGCTCTTGGTGTTTGATCATGTGGAAGCTAGCGAAACATCACCTCTGACCCACTTGGCAGCATACTTTCGCAATGTACAATACAGTTTTGAGCTTGACAAGCTATCTGGATTACTTCAGGGTGCGAGTATAACAATGGATGGAGAAAAGTATAGTATGTATTGGATTAGTTCAGATGGAAGAAGTACAGTAGCTGCTGTCCAAGAAGAGAAACCATCTCAGTATCAGGCACGTCCTACAAGTTTTGTAAATATGACCTTCAAGCTATCACCTCGTATAACAAGGCTTGCCTACATTCTCTGCGGCCCATCCATCAAGTTGAAAAATCTGCAGTTCCTGGAAAGCATCGAAGATGGAGTCACCATGTTTGTTGGGACTTCGGATGAAGACTACCAGATAATGGTCAGCACCAAGCATTCAGATCCTGTTGCTCGTCTAAGATACCTCAAGTATCCTGGTCATGCGACAGTTCAAAGGTTGAGTAATCCATCAGAAATAGTAAAGTTTGGTGTTTCAAAATCCTACTTTACAGAGGATCCCCCTAAATTGGAAGGTCGTCCTATCGAATGGATCTTATTGTTTGCCTTCATTATATCGGCTCTTGGCTTTTTCTGGTTCGGCAAGAAAACAAGATTGAGGCCAAGGAGTAGAATAAATTCCATTGGCATGGGCCTCTGCTTTGTGTGGGTAGTTATATGGGTTAGCTATATTAACAACTGTGCATTGTTCGGTTGTGATACTGATGAGGACACTGAGAACTCTGCCCGATCATCTGGACCTCAACCACCGCTCAACACATTGAACAAGAATATGCTTCCCTCAGTCGTGATCACGTCGCTGCCAGGGTCAGGTGCAGAGATTATCAGCTGGCTATTTCACGAGAACCCTGACTTTGTTTACATGGTGGCTCCCTCCAGTTACGCCCGCCTTCCTAGAGGTGATGGCATTGAAGTCAATCCTATCACAGATGCTTGCGAATGGAATGATAGTGAGTCCCTTCATTCTGTTAAGCTGAAGCAGTGGGTACAGGATATTCGATGGAGTCCAGAGTTGTTTGTGTCTTCTATAACAGACAAGAATCCTCAATTAGATGTGCATTTCACCCAGGAAATGATCCAAGCTAAAAAGATCGGACGTCGTCTCCTTGCTGTACAAGAGCAATCAAAGGGCGAGGAATTCAATGACATCATATATAAGACCTTCTCCCCCGACAGTGTGCGAAAAAATCTTGAAAAGTACCCAAATGCCCAGGGGGCCCTCTTTTTCAAAAGTGGTGGATGGGCTCTCAAGCTTCCCTGGATCAACAGTGTTCTCAAGAACACCCTCCATTCCATTCATTTTGTGCGCGATCCTAGAGCATTTGTGGCCAATTATCTGCGGAAATCTGAGGAATTGTACAAAGCCATGGATGTCCAGTTACATATCAAGGAACTGTTTTCCCAGTCAGAAAAATCTTGTGTAAACGATGGACAGTATGCCTGGGAGTTTGAAAAGCTACGGGCAGAATACAGAACCAACAAGAACTCTGCTCTGCGTCTGTTGTCCGCTCTCTGGGCGGCTCACACTGGAGCCATGTTGCGGAAAACATCAGATTTACCAATTGGTGCCTTATTGATGGTGAAGGTGGAAGACCTTGTACTAGAGTCAGAGAGAACAGCTGAAGATATTCACAAACATATAGGTGAGACACAAATTGTACCATTGTAGGCGTACATGTAGACTGACCCTTTTTCTCTTTTATGCTGTCTATTAGCTTTTTTTATATTCAATGATTTCATTAAAAATACCTAATAGTGTACACATGGTTTTCCTTTTGAAATGAATTGTTTGCATTGTTTGATTTTATCAAATTATGAGTACATTTGCCAGAGTACCATTATCCATTCCAGTGTTGGCTTGCTCAATTGCTTATCTGAGCCTACATGCACATGCAAAGTTCTGTAATTTGACAGAAATCACAGATATTTGTAATTATCATTGTGTGTTTATGAAATACCATGTTATTTACCCATTTAGCTGAAGGTAAATAAAGCCATGACATAGATGCATGTAGTTTGACTGGCTGTATGGATGGACAGTTTAATAAAATCATGCATTCTTCCATTCAATCACTATTCATCTTTCTTTCTTTTTTTCTTTCTTTCTCCTATTCATATATTTACTCACTTGACTTTATATTTATTTCACTCATGTTTGTTGTATTTAATTTGAATATGCCCTGCCTCTATATTTACTATCTTATTTGAATCAAATCCTCATCTTTGTATGACAGGTATTCCACTGCGGCCCACCACCCTCCAGAAGCTAATCCAAGCTGCCAAAAGCAGTGTCTACAAAGTCCCTTATGAGCTGGCTTTCTCAGAGCGTTCCATCGATATATGGCGTCGGGAGCTAAATACAGAGCAGATCACAGAGATTGAGCAGATCTGCGGGCCAGTCATGTCGCAGCTCGGCTACATCAGAGAAACAAAGTCCATGCCCGTGAACGAAAACTAGTCCGAAGATGTAAGCAGATTGATGCATTTCATTCTGTACTAATCAAAGTTTGAGGTGGAGGTAAGAATAGCACAAATCATTATGAGAGTACTCTTGTCCAAGTCCACTCCGGTGTATGGCAAAGAAATAGAAAACAATTTTTTTTCTGGTGAGTGAACCAGGTTTTTTGTGTTGTAGTGCGCCTGAAGCCTGCAGAATAGTGCAAATTGTGATAATTGCAAAATTTTAAAAGTTTAACTTTAAAATTAGTGTCAAGATTTGCAATTGTGACAGAATTATTAGCCAGCCCATATTTTACATGTATTTTGCACTTGATAGCATATTCTAAAAAGTGATGAGATATTTTTATTTATAGATAATGTATAGATTTCAAACATAAATATATGTTTTGTAGTGTGAGAACTTTAAATCAGTGATTATTTACATCTTCTATTCTGATGTGTCTTAACATCTATAATTTATGAAATTCAATGATGAAATACATCGGAACACATTTTTGTTTTTACATGAATGATGAAACACAAAATTCATTCAAGACACAAACTTTACATGTATGTACAGTGTCCATGAATTCAAAGATGTTACAAAGTGAACTTTCACTTCATTATTTGTATAAAATACATTACAAGTCAGGGGCAGTGGAATGATTTTGAAAGTGGAGAAGGGGGGAGGGCTGATCATGCAAAAAATCATTATCTGATGGAAATTTTCACGTTTTTCTACATGGTTTCGGAAAAAGTGTGGGGACTTCAGCCCCCACAGCCCTACGGTTTCCTGGCCCCTACAAGTGATGTTTTATTTACATGTATGTCTCCCAGGGAACACTAATAAGTAATGATTGAGCAAAAGCCCAGTTTTGCATGACCTCATTTGGAAAATCGTAATCAAATGCAAGTCTTATGCATATCTATTTAAGCAAGCCCAACATGTACGTGTAGATCTTCTAGTAGTGAGATTGCTTGTTTACAATTTATGTGTTTGCCAGTTTTTGTGCTTGATGCTAAAGGCATGGTCACACTGCCCGAGCGTTGTCGGAGCAATCGTGGAGCGGAGAGAAAAAAAATCATCACCGCTCGCTACCGTTCACCATTTTCGATTTCGATTGTTTTTTTTTACGTTTTCAATTTTTTTCCCCAATTTTGAGAGCTAAATTCGACCCTCTTTCCCTACTGCTCCACGACCGCTCCAACGACGCTCGGGTGGTGTGACCAGGCCTTAAGGCATGCTAGTTGCTACATGTAGGATCCTTTATTTGATCACTGTTTCATTCAGTATTTCTGCTGTATGAGGCAGTGAATTACGGTGATTTGATAGTGTGAAGAGGAAAAGAGCAAGGTCATCTTCCCACAGATAAGAAAGAAAGAGAGAATAGTTCACAGGTGCAAGTCGGTTGCGCTCATACTGTAATAGGTCTACCTAATACAAACATCAATTGGTGTATAGTGATAACTGTCATTTACTTTACATCACTGGAAGACAATTTGTGTTTCATTTGCTTGAGAATTCGATCACTTGTACCATCCCACCTGTACTATAACTTAGGTATCAATATTTGTTGTAATACTTAATGTACATTTATAAATGTTCAATGAATTGGAATAACAGGAAGTTGCATTTTCAGCTCCTGCTGGTTTCATTTTTGTTAGGGAATAATCATGACATCCAAGCAGGGAGGTTCTAGTCTGGTTAGAATAATTTTTGATTATTTTAAAACTTGGTCTCCATGACAAGCCAGAGATAATTAAAGAAAGAAAATATAGGGGATGGGGGAGGGGTCCATCAAATATTGGGAATGGCTATGGTTAGACAAATTCACAAAACATGGCTCCATATGGCTTTATCCTTGTTCTAACTAGCTATTGCCTCATGATGGTGGGTACCTGTTCGTCCAAATTGACCTTCAACAACACACTTTTATTTCATACATATATTTCGGACCTACATGTATTGTCGGTTCATTTGTAGGTGGAGCAAAGAAAGAAGAAAATGACTATCATAGCATACACTGGTGCAGCACGATATAGCAGATATAAATACCCTGGGAAAATGAAAAGCTATTAATCCTTTGATTGTTACCAACTTGCCATCAAGCTCACTTCAGAGGAAGTGGTTAGAGAAGGCAATGAAAGAGGAAGAGTGAAATTTAGAATGAGTCAAAGTGTCAAACCACCTGTCAGCCCTCCATGTTGGGCTTGCTAAATGAATGTGTGAATTTCTGACCTGTCAAAAGACTCCTAACTCAATGGTGCTTTTGACCATTACATCTGCATATATATATATGTGTACTTGTACTGGTATGATATGATAGGCTACCCTTTGGCCTGAATTCACAAAGGTGGTTTTGAAAACCCACGGTTGAGTCCATGGTTTATGCAGATTTCCTGTATTAATTACACTTATTTTACCACGTATATTAAAAGATGTCCAATGCTGATGCATGCTTTTGTCACAGTGTGACAATTGACATCTGTTGCCATGGTTAAGTATGCTATTTTATTAATGAGTCCACAGTTTTGAATTATGAATCCACTTTTCAAACAGTGGACTCATGAAGTACAGCCTATCTAACCATGTTAACAGGTGTCAAATTGGCGCACTGTGACAAAAGCGCGCATCAGCATTGGATATTTTTTTATACATGTGCTTGATACGCGCTATATTAAGTGTAATTTACACAAGAAATCTGCATAAACCATGGACTCAACCGTGGGTTTTCAAAACCACCTTTGAATTTGCTCCACACTAATATACAAGTCGTGTAAATTGGAATCTTTTTATTGTTTCGTTTGAATATGCATTGTAATGAATATTTATTCATTTATTTTTGTGATAGGCCTATGTTAAATCTAGGCCTAGTTAATTCATGTATCAGTTACCCGACCATGTAGATGTACATGTGTTTTAGGCCTACTTTTTAAGTAGGTCTAAAACATAAAAATTTCTAATAGAAAATTTTAAGGGGGGGGGCATAGTCAGAAAATGAATTATGAACTATATAAAGCCTAATCATGTAAAAAGTTGTGTGAATTCTGTTATGAAAACTACGCATGATATACATTGTAACTAAATTATTGGTTAAGTCGACACAGTGGTTACTGTACATGTATGTATTACAATGACAGATGTAGAAGCTATATACTGCAAGTAGGCTGATTAGTACTTAGAATCACACTGTACTCAATGAAATAACATTAAAATGTGTTTAGATCATATTCCCCATTTTTCACAATTGAGGAGAAAAAAATATGTACATGTATGTACAGTACCATTACCTGGGTATTTTCACACCCAACTTGTTTCTTCTTGAGACGTATACCTTGGTCACATTTGCTCTACGGCGGCCGTACTGCGAGTCGAAAACAGCCGTTTAATATTAATATTTTTTGCACCGATAGCTAAATATAGGTGGTTTGAATAAAACAACTGTTTTCGACTCGCCGTACGGCCGTCGTAGAGCAAATGTGACCGAGGTATAAATTCCAAAATATAAATAGTGCATCATGAAATCACCAATCAAGATGAATCGCATTCAGGATGTTGAATTGCTCTTTATTCCTGATGTCTCTAAGAAACTAAAATAGCCTGGAGGTCTGGTGGGTGTTTCATACAGCTGTTTGTAAGTTAAGAGTGACTTTACAAACAACAGATGACCCTTTCTTAAAGGACAAGTCCACCTCAACAAAAACTTGATTTGAATAAAAAGAGAAAAGTTCAGCAAGCATAACACTGAAAATTTCATCAAAATCGGATGTAGAATAAGAAAGTTATGGCATTTTAAAGTTTCGCTTATTTTCAACAAAATAGTTATATGAACGAGCCAGTTACATTCAAATGAGAGAGTTGATGACATCACTCACTCACTATTTCTTTTTTATATGAAATATTTTCATTTTCTCATCATTGTCATGTGAAATGAAGTTTCATTCCTCCCTGAACACGTGGAATTCCATTATTTTAACATTTTGTGCTTCAGGCAATGAGGTCCTAATCATCAAATTCGTAAAAATTGAAATATTGTATAATTCAAACAATAAAAAACAAAAGAAATAGTGAGTGAGTGACGTCATCGACTCTCTGATTTGGATGTAACTGGCTCGTTCATAAAACTATTTTGTTGAAAATAAGCGAAACTTTGAAATGTCATAACTTTCTTATTTTACATCCGATTTTGATGAAATTTTCAGCATTGTGCTTGTCTGATTTTTCTCTATTGATTTAAATCAACATTTTTCTGAGGTGGACTTGACCTTTAAGGACTAAATCAACACCTATCTGGCGTGTATGATTTACTAAAGGAAAAGGTCACCCGTCATTCATAAAGTCGCTTGTTAGTTGTAACTTACAAAGAGCTTTTTGAAACACCCACTTGAACTCTAGCTTGAACCAATGTCTTAACTACATGTGTATGTCAAAATTAGTGAAATTTAAATTTCTAAACTTAAAAATATGTTTTCTTTGTTCACTTGACACTTTTGTGATTACATTGAAGAAAATCATTACAGGTATCATTTCAATAGTTTATTGTCCTTTAAGTGCCAAATGGGCTGATAAATTAAAAAAATTGTACATTACAGCTTTTTCTCATGTTTGGCAAAATTACAGATTTAGACTGTTGAACAAAATTTCAGGATACAGGCCTAAGTGTTGAGTTGATGGTAATTTATTAACTTTGAATCATGTTAAATTTGTAGAAAATTGATGAATTACCATTGATTTTGAAAGAAATGTACAGCATATTGTGGATAAAATGGTTTGTATGGAATAGAATCATGTTGATAAACATGTTCATGCATACAATATGGACATTGATTTTTATAAATGTGAAATCATTCAATGATTTGAGCTTGTGTGCTATGTAATTTATATGTCTTGATGTACATTTGTCATCATTGTATTTTGCTGGTAATTACATTTACTTGTTGAAAAGACATTTTTAAGATGCATTTGTACTGTGTTTTGTACATATATTTTCCCCATGCAAGAGGTTACAAATTATGCAACTCATTAATATCTTGTATAAGGCTGAGTTTGATATTCATGTCATTTGTTTATTCTATTCAGTCATGTATTTATTTCTACATTGTACAACACTTTTATAACTCAAGATGCATTAAAAAAGACAATAGTGTCAACATTTAGAAAACAGTAGTCAAATAGGTACAGGGTAGAAGATTTTTGGAGGAGGTACTTTTTGTTGGGCCTTATTTAGGGACCTTAAGGTATTTTTAATACATGTATATCATTTGCCACTTTATTATTTCTGCAGATTTGCCTACTTTTGTAAAGGAAAGTAATTTGATTCTCCACTATGCACTGAATTAAATATCTGTCTTACCATTGTGAACAATGATTTAGTATACTATGTACACCCTTCTGATATGCATAAAATGGGTGCAAATATCTGAAAACAATTTTGGTATATTGTTGAGATCTGACAATATATTATATGTTGCACATTTGTTATAGAACAAGTCATGTGTACATGCGTGTGTGACTATCCCCCTCCCTCCCTGGACTATGCAATATGTATGAAAGCAGGAATAGCAGGGTAGCCATTATGTTGGCACCTCACTTTTTAAAATTCACTTAGCACGAGGAAGTTATCAATCATGTAAATTTCAAGTTTTGTTTTATTAAAAATTATTTTTTTTTTTACTTTATTCAAAAGTATTATCAGATAATAATATAAAGCAAAAATCTTTACATTTTTTTTTGTTATTTGATACATACACTCTACTATGATGAAAAAACAAAGCAGAGCAAAAGGTGATGCGTTTATCTGCTACCCATCCCCCCCCCTCATCCTATCAAACATGGGAATTGAAAGATTGGCAGTCAATAGCCTTTTATACTGTACATGTACACGTGTACACCATATAGGCCTAGTCATTGAAAAGCCTTTTCTGAGAAATGTAGGAATTTTTTTTTGGGTAGTGGTACCAGTAAGATTTGTGTTTGATTATCCCAAGAAAGACCCGATTAAAGAATCTTTGCTATCAGTCTAGTATTGTTTGATGTATAATGTATGTTTGAACATAGAAAGCAATATGTTACATTTAAGTCTGTTTTAGTAAATTAGTGATATACTACATGTTCACAGTAACCATTAGTTCACAGACAGTGTAAGATATTATTTATGTCCATGTTATTACTGCCATTGTTTGGTAATCGAGTAACTGAGTATTTATACAACAGTAAAATGCACTGCACAAGATGTTCTTTTGATCGACTCTCAACATTGATATTTTGGGGGCAAGGCCACTCTTCTGGATGGCACATTCATGGAAATGAAATAGAATTACATGACAAATGCTTGGAGGGGGGGGGGATGGGCCTAAAAAAATGTTCATGGCCAATGGGAGAGCATCGAGGACATTCAGTAGGGCTTCCTTGGCAATGACCTTGTGGCTTTTGTTTAACTTACTTGCTGCTCGTTATGCCTCCTGGCATGTAGGGCAGCAACAAAAGCTCTCCACTCCCGTCTGTCTCGGGCTAGTCTCTGTAGGGATCCCCAGGTCTGTCGGAGGTTAGACATTCCGCCCTCCACGGTCGGCAGCCAGGTGTTCTTGTATCGACCTCGTTTTCTCCTTCGGGGCTCCATTGCAGTGCTGTCCTTGTAATGTCATCCGCTTCTTTTTTATTAATACCTACGTCTGATCCATCTCCACCTCTTTTTCATAAGTATGTCTTCCATACTCTCTTGTTGGCATCTTTCATATAGTTTTATGGTTAACTACAGTCCAGAATGTGAAGAAGTCCTTCATTTCTTGCAGTATCTTGAAATATCTCCTTTCCTTCTTGAAAGGTCATCCTATTGATGAGGCTGGTTTCTTTCATTTATTTATTTTTCTTATTGAATTTCATTGGTGACGTTTACTTCTTCAAACGGCATTAAATGTTTGTTAATGAAATAAACTTAGCACCTTGACCAGGTAGGAGTGATATACATGGGGTGTTAATAAGTAAACCTTTACCATGGCATTAATGAATTTGGTATTAAAACTGAAAAGTATGTATGCTGCATGCTCATGTTGTCTTGTCTTAGTTTCGTGTGAACAATTTAACATACCACCTTGTTCGAGATATATTGCTTATTGTAGTGTTGGCTCATTTAAGAAGTTGATGTGTACCGTACATGTAAGAGAAAATTTAATTGTGATTGCATATGTGTACATGTACTGTAATGGCATTGTTATGATCTTCAGGGCCCTGTTGTACAAAGTTAAGTTTGATCCGATCAATCGTAACTATGGAAATCCATCAGTGTCATAATTTTTTCTACAGGAAATTTGCAAAATGTCCTTTGTAATCAAAGGAGAACACCCATAATTGTCAAGAAATCAATGAAATTATGGATTCATATCTAGAATTTTTTTGGAACTAACCTGCATTTCATATGTTGACTTTGCTGGCTTTCCATAGTTACGATTGATTGGATCAATCGTAATGTACAACGGGGCCCAGAATACCCTCTCAATATGCTACGTATGTTTCTTTTTATAGCTGTTTCTTTTCTCACTTTCTCCACATTTTTTCTCATATTTATGTATATTAAACTTGAGCCCATTTTGTACTTTTTTGGACACTTTTTATGAGCTCTATTGATGTGGATATGAAATTGGCTCAAGAGTATTTTGCTCCCACATGTATATTTAACATGTGTGTGCAAACACTATATTGATTATTTTGTAACTAGTTATGTACCTTTCTGCATACAAATTGTAAGAGATCTTTAATACTTTAGCCATGTTGTTAATACTTATGAAGAGATGATATTTTTCAATTTGCCTTTTAATAGCTTTATAAATGTAACCATTGATAGTTATTTGAAATCATGAATGAAATTCATGTATAACATTCTCTACCATACTTCAAGTACTGTGTTCAAACAGTAGAGGTCAATTTTACACTCAGCAGGGGTCAGGAATTGTGCATATCTGTATACAGAATGATTGAAGATGATCAATATAGAAAAGTATACAGCCATGTATAGTCAATTTAATGATCTTATTAAACATTGCTAATTAAAGTTTCATAAAAATGCTTTTGAGTACATGTACTGCAGGTATTGGGTTTCAAAAACATTGTTTAGCTGGCTCAAAGTTGACAAATGATCACTTTTGATTTGACACAATTCATGGGAACTGGAAATTTGCAAATCCAATGAGGGGTGAATTCTTATTCTACCATTGGAAATATTCATACATGGGATAATTTATGTATAGTCCATAAAGGTGATACCATGCAGTCCTTGTAATGACATTTCATTGTATTTTGATGAGTGACCAAAAATTATTTCCTCTATTAAGTGATTTTCATGCGCAATTGAAAATTTGAATGATGTTTAATATGCAGGGCCAGTTGGTAGAGCCGTTTCCTATTAAACTGACGTGGCTAAGAATTGTGACTGGTAGTGTACCTGAGTAAATAAAACATTACTATCAAGTTCCAATTTGTCCTGGCATAAGAATGAAAATGATTTGCATTAAGTTGGATTTTGTTTTTATTATGTTAACTGTCACCTTTGTAACACTTATATTCTTTATAATATCCAACTGCATCATTTTCATGTTATACCAGGTCTTTCTGAATGATGTCTATGAATACAATGTTGAATAAAAAAGCTTTTCATAACAAATACTTATTTTTCCTGGATGATTCTGTACATGTGTTATTCCCTGCTTTTTGTGCATGTTTTTCTTTTTATATCACACAGACAGACTCCATTCCCTCTTCTTTTCAAATATCTACATTCCACTGCTGCAAATACATGCAAAATACATACAAAAGAAACATAGTGCTTCCATGTCCTGTACTTGTACTTATTTTGGTTGCTCACTTGAATAGAATTTCAAAGTAATAATTCACCTCAACAAGTCTTTGAAAAGTTTCAGGATGTTTGAAGAAATTCCAAGCATAATCATTGTTAATATCAGGACAATTCATTTTTTCAAAATTGAAAGAAAAGAAATGCATTCATGCATACACACACACAAATACGGCATATTATCAGGTTTGCAATGTGATATCAATATAATTCTTCATTATTTATCAACTTTTTACAATATACTAAATTGGTAGTACTGGAAATTCAAATTCACCATAATCGGTTCAGGTTCTAACACTACACACATAGGCCTATAGTATTTGTACTGCAATTGTGGAAGACAGTAAACAGTCTCGCCTAGTTCAGTGTTCAAACAAGTTATTCGTCACCTGCCAATAACGTTTTGCAAACTAATCAGAGCAAACAGAATATTCTACATAGAATAGTCTCTGTTACTAGCAATTTTCAGGAAAGCATTAAATTTTTTTTAACTTACATGTACAGTTCAAAGATTGTCAGTGCTTTAGGCATCATGGGAAAAGTGCAGTATAATAACATGAATAGAAAAATAAATATTAAAAATAATAGATAACAATATCAATGTTAAATATGATTTGATTTGGTTGGTTGAGAGAGGGGGGGGGTAGGTGCAAAGAGAGAGAGAATGGGGGAAAGATATGGAGAAAGAGTGAGGAAATGCAGAAAGAGAAAGAAAGGGGAAAGGCAGAGAGAGTGAAGAAAATATGTAGACAGAGATAGAAAAGGGACAAGAGTATGGGATAGCTAGACCATTTATGATGAAATTGTTCATGCATAATGGAAGCAAACATAATCTGATTTCTGTTCCAATAACAAAAGCATGAACTTCACGGACCAGCACTCGTCCATTCAATACACTACAATGACAAGAGGTAATGCAGTAGAAAAGTAAATATATGCTCTCAAATTGCAATTCCTTTAAAGAACAGGGTCACCCAGATATGGGTATGATTTTTTTTAAATGGAAAAATCAGAAACCGCTTAATAACATTCACTCAAGGACAAATAAGGAACATATCAATTCGATTTCAGCCAACCCCTTTTTTAAACATATATGCCACAATATAGTAAAGGAAGTTGCTTTTTTTTCTCAATAAAAAGAGCATATGGTAGAATATCTTAAAATAACTTTTGATGACCTGAATTCACAAAAAAGTTATAAATGCAGATCCTGGATTTCTTTTCAGTGTGTGTACATGTATGTGACCTGTATTCTGAAGCCGGGTTCAATTTAAACTCTTGTTTAAAGTTGTAGTTTAACTATGGATAATCAATAGTGGCAAAAATCTCTAACAGTATAATTTAAATGTATCAGCTCATTTTTCTCTCAAATCGTTTTTAACTGTTTCGGGAGTATAAATAAGATAGCTTTCTTCACCATTCACAAGTTAGGAAAGCGCACATCAAACATAAGAAAATCATGCACAGAAAATTTTGAAATTTTTGGGCTGTCCATAATTTTAGCAGAGTTAAACCATGGTCTAAGTTAAACCCGACTTCAGAATACGGACCACGGTTTACACAACATGTGTGCAAATTGCCCATGGTTAGTTAGTTTAGACTGCTTGGAAATTTGCACATATGTATATCAAGTTAATGCATTCTCAAGACAAAAAAAAAAAGCCCATCTCTCTTACACATTACAGAGGCTACTTCCTTTACATGATAAAACCTGTCTCGGCTACCATTCATGTAATTACGAAGGTACCAGCATAATTATTATGCAGGGTGCTCTTGTTAACATAGATATTAACAAAATAACACAACATTTAGGGTGGAAATGCCACGTGGTGGTACATTAATGTGTATTATCAGCATATTGGCTTGAGTGATATGCCAAGCTATTACTTATTCTCAAAGTCTCCTTTTGGATTAAATACAGGTGAAGGAGATGAAATTTAGAAATTAAATTCATCTTGAGTCATTGTTGATCACAATTGTTCTGTACATACTGAAAAATATTTTTGTCACATAATTTTGTGACAAAAGAGTAACTTACTCGACTGGTTGGTTATACTTTCATGTTCACATGTATTAAATGTAGACAAAATTTTTTTTTTGAACAAGATGAGATACATGTATTTTTAAAATCCATATTAATTATGCTAAAAAAATTTGACCAATTCTTATTCTTTTTCTAATATTTTTAGATGAGAATAAGGTATGTCTCATATTTGCAAACCTTAGAAAGATTAAGAAGAAAACATAGATTTGAATATATCAGTATAGGAAATCTTAATACACTGATGATATTCTATACACTGCTATTGTCAGATTATTACAAAAACTGAAACAGTATCATTATTACTGGAAATAATCGTTCTCTATGTTTCTCCCAAAAAGGGAACTCTTCCTCTTAACAGCAACAGTTGGCAAGCAAATATACTTTCGACAATTATCATTTAAAATAAAACCTTCGATTTGAGCTGGACATACCAAACTCCAATACAAATTTGTTGAATAAACAATTGAACTAATATTGAAGATTATTTTGACTGATAAAAAAAAACAACTGAATGTGTGTGATTTTGAATTTCAATCTGACATTCAGGCTCCAATTTTATTCTGATGTCGTAATCATTTCCAATGCCTTATACAACAAAGAGCTTAATTGGCAACTGATTCATTGTATTATCATTTTTACAAAACACATACTTTAAAAGGGGCAGGCAGTTCACCCTGACAAAAATTTCATAACAAGTGGAATGCCTCTGGCCGTCTCACCTGCATCACGCGGTTCAATATAGCAGCAGTGCTGACTTTGCATACTACTCTAACTCGCACAAGATGTTCAGTGATACATGGTTACTCTTATGTCCTCTTTTTATGAACTAGACCAATAAACTTACAGAGATATGATGGTTATTCAACAAAAAACCCCAACATGGCCAAAGTTCATTGACCTTACATGACCTTTGACCTTGATCATGTGACCTGAAACTGGAACAGGATGTTCAGTGATACTTGATTACTCTTATGTACAAGTTTCATGAATCAGATCCATAAACTTTCAAAGTTATGATGGTAATTCAACAGATACACCCAATTCGGCTAAAGTTCATTGACCTTTGACCTTGGACATGTGACCTGAAACACGCACAGGATGTTCAGTGATACTTGATTACTCTAATGTCCAAGTTTAATGAACTAGACCAATAAACTTTCAAAGTTATGATGGTAATTCAACAGATACCCCTGATTCAGCCAAAGTTCATTGACCCTAAATGACCTTTGACCTTAATCATGAGACCTGAAACTTGCACAAAATGTTCAGTGATGCTTGATTACTATTATGTCCAAGTTTCATGAATCAGATCCATAAACTTTCAAAGTTATGATGGGAATTCAACAGATATCCCCAATTCGGCCAAAGTTCATTGACCCTAAATGACCTTTGACCTTGGTCATGTGATGTGAAACTCGTGCAGGATGTTCAGTGATACTTGATTAACCTTATGTCCAAGTTTCATGAACTAGGTCCATATATTTTCTAAGTTATGATGACATTTCAAAAACTTAACCTCAGGTTAAGATTTCGATGTTGATTCCTCCAACATGGTCTAAGTTCATTGACCCTAAATGACCTTTGACCTTGGTCATGTGACATGAAACTCTAATAGGATGTTCAGTAATACTTGATTAACCTTATGGCCAAGTTTTATTAACTAGGTCCATATACTTTCTAAGTTATGATGTCATTTCAAAAACTTAACCTCAGGTTAAGATTTGATGTTGACGCCGCCGCCGCCGCCGTCGGAAAAGCGGCGCCTATAGTCTCACTTTGCTTTGCAGGTGAGACAAAAATAGCAGAACAAAATAATAAAAATACTGGTGAAGGTGTTTGGAAATTCCATCAAGGATTTAAAAAGTTATTAGAATTTGATTTTTTGATTAGTGATGCCTTTTGTGAACAGTTTCCTATGTATTGCAAATTAACAAAATTATTGACATCTCATTTTCTCAGAGAAATGAAAATGGGTTTTATTGTACCATCATTATATCAACAAATTATTTCACAACCAGTTGAAAAAAGGAAATTTTTAGTCATGAACCATTAAAAAAATTTGAAATTTATACATTTTATGTAGCATAACATACAGGACAGCTGCCTGTATATGATGTCACAAATCAAAAACTTAAAATTCAAATAACTTTCTTAATCTTTATTAATTAATTTTCCTTAAACCTTATCCAATTCTAAAAATGATTTTCTTGTATTTTTACAGTAAATTTTTTGTAAGGGTGAACTTCCCCTTTAATTAACCCCAATTACATTTGCACATTTGTTCATAGAGCAAATGTTCAAAGGTCAGCATACCATCAATCCCAATATTCTGTAAAAAAATGCAATGGCATGATAAAATCTAATTCTAAAATGAAAAAAAAAATGTATTTCTTACCAAGCAATTTGATTTATTTCCAGTAAGAAAAGCAAATCTGTATAATTCATGAAATGAATGGAATGACTACATCGACAATCCAACATGTGCTTCTAAATATTTTCTCTTTATGCCTGATGGCAAATAAAAACCATTTAATGGACATAATATAACAACATACAAAGCAGCATACTTATGAAAAAAATCATTGCACAAAATTAACTTGGAATTAAATTCAAATGTATGAAAGTTTCTGTGTTTGAGGTTTTATCTTTCAACTGGAGGGATCTCTGGCTTAAAGTGCTTATTTCATGTATATATATATAGTTTTATATTCATATTTTCTCCCCTGTTGAAGGAAAAAACTTCATCGCAGTTGCATGAAATGATTCTTTGTTGATGTGCACTGTTTTTTTTCTTAGCAGTTATTGGGAATTTGCATATCACTTCAAATATATATACATGTTGATAGTGCAATAGACATGAACTCAATTGTAAAAATTT